>NC_084793.1:184266403-184590014 GCF_963169125.1 Humulus lupulus | reverse complement strand
CTTGGATGTCGTGAAGGTCGAGCTCGAGGAGGCCAAGGCCGCCCTTATGGCAGAGAGGGCTTCTTCCAGCTCCTCCATGGAGGCCATGCTTTATCATTGCTGGGCCTTCAACCAGGATGGCGATTTTTCCTTCCTAGCGCTGGAGGTGTGGGAGCCCTTCCTCGAGAAGTTCAAGGTTCGACTTCAACCAGAGGCACCCTTTGAGACTAGGGAGACTTCCGCTGTAGGCGAGCAGGATGCCGAAGGAGTGACTTCGTCGAAGCGGCCCGGGGGGGGCCTAGGACTTTCGACCCTACTTTTATTTTTATTTTATTTTTTGTAATCATCTACCATGAGGTTTTTTCTCCTCGAGACAATTGGTTTTCCCACATTTCACTTTAATCTATTTTTTTTACCTTCATTGTTATTCATTTTCAACGCATTTGGTAAGAACTTAGTTCCTATTAGTGTTTTTATTGATATCGTGCTTTTAAAGAAAAACATCGATCAATCAATTTAAACCAACTTCTAAGTGTTAGGACCTGGTCATACCCAGGACATTAACTTTAAAAACTTAGTTCGCGTTAATTTGTTATTGATATCTCGCGCTTTTTAAGAAAAACATCGATCAATCAATTTAAACCAACTTCTAAGTTTTAGGACCTGGTCGTATCCAGGACATTAACTTTGAAAACTTAGTTCGCGTTAATTCATTATTGATATCTGGTGCTTTTTAAGAAAAACATCGATTAACCAATTTGAATCAACTTCCAAGTTTTAAGACCTAGTAGTATCCAGGACATTAACTTTGAAAACTTAGTTCGCGTTAATTCTTTATTGATATCTCGTGCTTTTTAAGAAAAACATCAATTAACCAATTTGAATCAACTTCCAAGTTTTAGCACCTAGTTGTATCCAGGACATTAACTTTGAAAACTTAGTTCGCGTTAATTCTTTATTGATGTCTCGTGCTTTTTAAGAAAAACATCGATTAACCAATTTGAATCAACTTCCAAGTTTAGGACTTGGTTGTATCCAGGATATATGCCCCCCAAGTAATCAAGAAAGGACCTTTCGTGGTTACTTGAAACGTGCTTTTTTATTTAACATTACATCTACAAACATACACGACAAAACAAAAAGACTCTCTCTCATTATTTAATAAACAAAGGTGGCTTTTCTAATTAAGCCTTACAAAAGTATTACTGATAATATTTCTTCAGGTGTATAGCGTTCCAAGTCCGTGGGACCGCTTCTCCATTAAGCCTAGCTAGCTTAAAGGTTCCTTCTTTCACGACCTCTATTATTTGATAGGGCCATTCCCAGTTTGGTCCTAACACTCCGTCCTTGGAATCCTTATTGGCCAAGAAGACTCTTCTGAGTACCAGGTCGCCTACGCTAAAGATGCGTTTCTTGACCTTTGAGTTGAAATAACGAGTGATCTTCTGATGATAATGCGCGAGCTGTAGCTGTGAAGCTTCTCGTATTTCATCAATTAGGTCGAGGGACACGCAGAGCAATTTGTCGTTCTGGTCATGGTCAAATGTCTGGACTCTATGCGAGGCTACCTTTACTTTGATAGGAAGGACGGCCTCACTCTCGAAAGCCAGGGAGAAAGGAGTGTGACCCGTCGAAGTTCGGTGCGAGGTCCGGTATGCCCACAGTAACTGGGGGAGCTGTTCAGGCCAGACTCCCTTGGCTTCATCCAGCCTCTTCTTAAGGCTTGCTTTTAGCATCCTGCCCATTGGCCTGGGGATAGGCCACGGAGGAGAAGCTTTTAACTATGCCATGCCTCTCACAGAATTCGGTGAAGAGATCGCTATCGAACTGTGTTCCATTATCTGACACGATCTTCTTTGGCAGCCCGAATCGGCAGACAATATTCTTGACCACGAAGTCGAGGACCCTCTTTGAAGTGATCGTCGCCAGGGGCTCTGCTTCTGCCCACTTTGTGAAGTAGTCGATAGCCACCACCGCGAAGCGAACTCCTCCTTTTCCTACGGGAAGGGCACAAACTAAGTCAATCCCCCAGATCGCAAACGGCCATGGGGATGAGATCATCTTCAGCTCGACTAGAGGAGCTCGGGCAATTGTGGTGAATCGTTGGCACTTGTTGCACTTTTGGACGTAGGAGATCGAGTCCTTTGATAGAGTAGGCCAATAATACCTTTGCCTCAATATCTTCAAGGCCAGGCTTTGCCCCCAGTGTGATCTCTGCAAAAGCCCTCATGCACCTCCTGCAAAATGGTCTTTGCCTCGCCTAGCATAACACATCGCAGAAGAGGTAAAGAGAGGCCACGCCGGTACAATATCCTGTCTATTATTATATACCTCGGAGCCTGGTAAAGTACCCTCCTTGCGTCACTCCGTTCCTCGGGTAACTTCCCTGTTGTGAAGTACTCGAGGATGGGAGTCATCCAGGTTGGTCTGGTGTCGATCATCTCGACCTCCGCCCCGATTTCCTCTACGCTTGGTCTTTCCAAGAACTCTACCGGTACCAGCCCCAAAGTTTCTGCCTCCCCGGAGGTGGTGAGCTTTGCTAGGGCGTCAGCGTTGGCATTCTGCTCCCGAGGTATCTGCTCGATTATGCCGTGCTCAAAGGCAGATAACTCTTTCTTTACCTTGGCCAGGTAAGTAGCCATCTTGGTTCCCCGTGCTTGGTATTCTCCTAATACTTGGTTTACCACGAGCTGGGAATCGCTCTAACACTGGATGGAGCTGGCCTTCAGCTCCTGGGCCACCCTTAGCCCAGCCAATAAAGCTTCGTATTCGGCCTTGTTGTTGGTCGCTTTGAATCCAAATTGCAACACAGAGTGGAATCGATGTCCCTCTAAGGATATCAATATGATTTCAGCCCCGGAGCTGTTCTCGTTAGACGAGCCATCTACGAAGACTTTCCATGGGGCCCGAGTTGGTTCTTCCACTGGGTCTTCTCGGAATCCTGTGCATTCTGCCCCAAAATCATCCAGGGCTTGGCTTTTTATAGCAGTTCACAGCACGTAGAGTATCTCAAAATGGCTGAGCTCGATAGCCCATTTCAACAGACGTCTCGATGCTTCAAGTTTCTGCAAAACCTGCCTTAAAGGTTGATCGGTTATGACGTGTATTGAATGGGACTGGAAATACGGTCTGAGCTTTCGGGAGGTCGTAATAAGGCAGAAGGCCATCTTTTCCATCAACGGGTATCGAGATTCAGCTCCGAGGAGCCTCTTGCTGATGTAATAGACTGGCTTTTGAGACCGGTCTTCTTCCCAGACCAGTACGGCGCTAGCCGCATCTTCCGTGACATCTAGGTAAAGGAAAAGAGGTTCTCCTGCTGTTGGTTTGGACAATACGGGCGGCTTGGCTAAATGTGCTTTCAGGTCGAGGAAGGCACATTCGCACTCCTCTGTCCACTAAAAATTTTTATTTCCCCGGAGCAGGTTGTAGAATGGCAAACACTTGTCGGTAGATTTGGAAATAAACCGATTAAGGGCTGCCACCCTTCCTGTCAGACTTTGAATGTCTTTTCGCGACCGGGGTGAGGGCATCTCGAGTAGCGACCTGATCTTATTGGTGTTCGCCTCTATTCCTCTGGTATTGACAATGTAACCCAGGAATTTTCCTGACGCAACCGCAAAAGTACACTTTTGGGGGTTTAGCCTCATGTCGTATTCTCTCAAAATCTTAAAGAATTCCTTCATATCGGAGACATGGTTATCGAGAGTTTTTTACTTGACCAACATGTTGTCAACATACACTTCCATATTTTTCCCGATCTGATTGGTAAACATCCTATTTACCAGCCTCTGGTATGTAGCTCCTGCGTTTTTCAGCTCGAAAGGCATGACCTTGTAACAATAAACGTTAGTTAGGGTCATGAAGGTAGTGTGTTCATGGTCTGCCGAATTCATGGTGATCTGGTTATAGCCTGAGTACGTATCCATAAAAGACATGAGCTCGTGCCCCGCCGTGGCATCTACCAATTGGTCAATCCTTGGTAAAGGGAAGCAATCTTTGGGGCAGGCTTTGTTTAGATCGGAAAAGTCGATGCAGGTCCTCCACTTCCTGTTGGGCTTTGGGACCAACACAGGATTGGAAACCCATATCGGGAACTTTGCCTCACGGATAAAGCCGCACTTTAAGAGCCGGGCTACTTCCTCCTCTAGGGCCTCCGCTCGGGTCGTTCCCAGGCGCCTTTGTTTCTGGGACTTTACAGGCACATTTTTATCCAAGTGGAGGGTGTGCATGATGACGCTTGGGCTGATCCCTACCATGTCTCGATGAGACCAGGTGAACACAACTAGATTTTCTTGTAGAAACCTAATCAACTCCGCCTTCCTTTCGCTACATAGGTTTTTCCCGAGCTTTACCACCTTCGAGGGGTCTTGTGGGTCGATATTTACCTCCTCGAGCTCTTCGATGGCCTGGAGCTCGGATCTATCCTCGCCTATTCTGGGGTCGATATCATTATGTAAGATGATACTCTCCCCCCTGGCACTTTGAGGTTTTTCTCTCTCAGGAATAGGTACTATTTCCTGAGATTCCTCATTCCCGTCTTGGATGGTCATCGTCTACTGCCCGGGTCATGACTTTCCCTTCATGGAAATGCTATAGCATTCCCTGGCAGCGAGCTGATCACCTCGGACTGTGCATATTCCCGTGGAAGAGGGGAATTTTAGTGCGAGGTGGCGGATGGAGGTTATGGCTTCAAATTCTATCAATGTAGGTCGGCCCAGAATGGTGTTGTATGCAGCGGGAAAATCAATGATCACAAACTCGAGGAGTTTAGAAACAGTCCAGGGTCCCTACCAAGGTAATCACCAGCTCGATTGTTCCTATTGCTGCCGACCCTTCTCCGGAAAATCCATACAACATCATGGAGGTGGCTTTAAACTCGGTGACAGATAAACCCATCTTTTCCAGCGTAGACCGGAACATCAGGTTCACTGAACTCCCATTATCGACTAGTATCCTCCTAACTCTCCGGTTGGCGAACTGGGCAGCTATGACCAGAGGGTCGTTATGGGGGAACTGGACGTGACTAGCATCTTCCTCGGTGAATATGATTGGTTGCCTCTCCAGTCGTTGCTGTTTAGGTAGATGCTGCTCCGGGGTGAACTCCACTCTGTTATGAGCCTTCAACTCATTGACATATCTCTTCTGGGCACCCCTGCTTGTGCCGGCCAAATGGGGGCCTCCGGAGATCGTGGATATCTCTCCTCCTATCATAGGAGGAGGGGTGTCCTGATTTATCCGGGGCCCGGGCTGACTTGCCGGAGCTTCTGGAGCCGGTTGACCGGCGGGAACTCTATTCCGCACATACTGGGCCAAGGGTCCAGCTCTGATGAGAGTCTCGATCTCATCCTTCAAATTCCTACAATCGTTAGTGTTGTGGCCAATGTCGTTGTGGAATTGACAAAACTTGGAGGGGTCCCTCTTGGCCTTCTGGTGCTTCAAAGGCTCCGGCTTTTTCTAGGGAAGCCGGGCAGAGTTTGCTAGGAAAATGTTCTCCATAGTGTTTGTGAGCTCGGTGTAAGTCGCGTAGACTGGCTTAAATTTTTCCACAGGCTTGTTCTTCTTTGGGCCGTGCTGGCCGCCCTCGCTGCTCCCTTTTCTCTTGCCTCCACCCAATTGGTTATTCTGTGTAACGGTTTGAGTCATTTTCACGACATCCATTCCCACTCCAACGGGCTGATCAGGGGCTTGGCTGGTTCTCGCGACCGATGCTCATGCCTCTTCCAAGTTTATCCATCCCTGGGCCTTGTTTAGGAATTCGTCCACGGTGCTGACACCTTTCCATTGTATCTCTTTCCATAATCTGCCTCCAACGAGGATTCCAGTCCTCAAGGCCATAAGCTTGGAACTATCGTCCGCGTCCCTGGCTCGAGCCGCGACGTTTGCGAACTTGTTCAAGTAAGCTTTCAAAGGTTCCTCGGGCTGCTGCTTTACGTTTGCCAGGGTGTCGGCTTTGATGCGGGCAGCCTGAGAAGCTCGGAATGCCCTCTTGAAGTTAGCAGAAAAGGTTTTCCACGAGCTGATGGACTGCTTTTTAATCTGCTTGAACCATTGCCTGGCCGGCCCATTCAAGGTTGAAGGAAATATCAAACACCTTAGCTCGGAACCGATGTTGTGGGCCATCATCAGGGTGTTGAACATACCCAAATGATCCGATGGGTTTCCGTCTCCATTGAACATGGACAAGTGGGGCATACGAAAACCAGGTAAATATGTCGTGGCTGCTATGCTGGGGGCGAAGAGCTCGAGTTCGTCCCCTAAATCGTACTCATCTTTTCCCTTTTCCGATAAGAGCTTCTTCATCAGCTCCTCCATTTGAGCTAGACGCTCTAGGGTTAGGTCCTTACTTCCTTGGTTGTTCTGGGGCTGTTCAACAGCTCTAGTTCCATTCTTAGCGTTAGGCGGGTTATTGTCCCTCCAATCTTGAGCTTGGTTAGGTGGGACATTCCCACTGTCACGTACTTCCAACAGACCCTCCCCTCGGTGAGCATGACTACCATTTCTCGCTGGATCTCCTCTCTGTGAGTTGAGGCGATCTTGAAGGTCGGCCCTCGGGGTAGCCTGAGGGCTTTGTGCCGAGCTCAAACGATGGCGCAGGTCTTCACTGGACATGCCACTTCGATGACTCCCGGTCCAGTAACTTCCGTTTTAAAAACTCGGAGCCCGCTGCTGAGGGTGAGGACCCGGGATTTCCCCATGTGCTCGGCTACGACGGGAAGGACCGGCAGAAGGAGGATTTCTTTTGCTGCTCCCATGAGCCGGAATGTCCCGGACTGGATGGGGAGGAGATGGGTATCTCATTGGCGACGGGGGATGCCTAACTGGTGACGCGATCCTGGTCCCATCTGGGCGGATCAAGCTAGGTCGAGGCCGCTCCACTCTACCATTCTTCATGTCCTGCGCTTGGCGGTCTGACCGTGGTGCAAGACGGCTGGCCGGAGCAGGCTGTCTTCGCGAGCCCTCCCCGGATCTCCTCCGCAAGCTACCTCGGGCCCTTCTAGGTGTGTTTGAGGTTGGAATCGAGCTAGGAGTTGAGGTTCGGACCGATCGGCTGAATTGTTGATCGGCCCTAGGAAACTCCTCAAACACAGTTTCCTGGTGGTGGTGTGACGTGGGAGTAGAACTCGGAGTTAAGGTTCTGACTGACCGGCTGGGCCTAGACCGGTTATCCCGGCGGGACCTATGATCCCCACTATGCCTCTTTCTGACGTTAGCATCGGTTGTAAGACGGGGTAACCGGGCCAAGACCTCTTTGATTTTCTTGTTCGCTTTTGACAGCTGACTTCTCAACTGTGCGTTCTCCATTTCTATTGCCGTGTAGAAATCCGGGTTCGGATTTGGCGGCTGGGGTGCCGAACTTCCGATGTCGCCCTGGCCCATTTGCTGCTTTCCCGGTCGCTGCTAAACCTCGAGGTTTTGTTCATCGGATATGGAGTCATGGTGGACCTCCTGCCCATCACGTTGATCCGCTTCATTACCATGCCTCGAATGAGTAACCACCATGGTCAGGTTTCTACAATAGCACCAATCTAAATCCTCTCAATGAAAGCACCAAACTATTGATGCAGTTCTTCAGCAACAGATAAATATACGAATAAATGGGATGGATTAGTGCTAAATAATGAACAGTAATATGAAAATATTTATATTCGACACTGGAAAAATTAGTATTGTGGGAAGGTTATCACTCCTTTCCTTTTGGGTGGTTCGAAGGTTAAAATCCCTCTAGTCCACCAGTCAATATTATTGATATCTCTTGAGTATTACTTACAGAGTTTTTCTTTACAATAATAATGCCAACCCCTTGCAACGTCTAGGGTCTCGGTACTTATAGGGAGAGGATATCTGGGTGTTGGTAAAGGGGGTCATCCCGTGACCTTCTTACCCATCATGTCATATCTGTGACACTTATGATTAATTCCTAAAACCTGACAATGAGGTGCTGTGTAATCAATAGGTAAGGGGTGATAATGGGCCACATGGCCTAAACCAGTCGTGGGGTGCCTGAACACGCACATTTATGCTGCGTGTCCGAGAATTAAGGAATGGAATAGACACGTGATGTCTGATATGCGCATGTTTACATTGTGTGGTTGACTTCACAAATAGTCGGGGATGCCAGATCTATGCCGCACCTCGAGCTTGTTGTAGCACCAGCTCGTGATATCCATACTGCTGACTCGTTGCCTTCGAGTATGCTGCCAACTCTTTGATTAGCTTAGGCTAAAGAGGTGGAGACTCGTAACAGCAGCTCCGGCTGGACGATTTACACGTGGCAGACTAAATTAGGCCCTTTTCCAGCTCGCTAATAACTCGTGGATATTTAGGGCGTACAAAGTCATTAATTAAAAATAATGGCTTACACTCCGAAGGTGTATCTAGGCTTTCGAGCACGACTAGTGCATCTTGACTAAACTAGCAGTAGTTCATAAGTCAAAAGAGAAAAATGTATTTTTAAGTTTTCACTCATGAAATTGAGATTAATCTCAAATTTAATTTAGAGTTAGTCTGACCTACCCCAAGGCTGGTCAATTAGTTTTCAAATTAATTTATCTTGGATTAGTATATAATTTTTTATGTGTTTTTATATGTTACATTCATGCATCATGTTTACTTTTCCAAATAAAATCTTATATTTATTATATGTTTTAATTCATTATATTTTATTTATTTATTTCCAGCAACAATGGTTAACTCTCTTAATCCTGATTAAGGACCTCAAAATGTGAAAGAACTAGTGAATCCTAATGACGGCTACCTAAGGACTTTTCATTTAGACATCAACAATCTTGATGATTGGTATAGAAGCATACATATATTTCTGAGTAATCTAAAAGTGTTTGATGCAATCATTGATGTGACTCTAGATGAGCCATCAACTTTGTCTTATTATGATGATCATAAAAAATATGCGGATTGGATGAGATCTAATTATTTGGCTCGTCATTGCATACTAAAGACTATGCCTAGCGATATTAAATTGAGATATGTAAACCTTAAATCTACATACAAGATATGGGAAAAGATCAAAAGAGACTCTTTTGATCACTTGAGAAGTTTGCAAGAAGAAAGAGTAAATATGATTTGCTCTTCTCTTTTTAATATATTTGAATAGATGATTAAAATTTGTATGCCACAAACCATATTTTTTTTATCTTGTTTTCAAGAATGCATTATTCAAGAAAAGAAAGAAATGTGAAAGAGAAACAAGAAAATCATTGCAAATTGGTAGACCAAGGAATAATTGGCGTGGAATTTAGTTTTTTATTTTCAACTTTCTATTAAGTCTTTTTTTTAAAATTAGTTATAGAATTATTTCTAGAAACTATATTTTAGATTCCTTTATATGATGAATGAACAAGTTTAATATTTCTTTTATATAATAAATTCAATTTTTATTTTTTGAAATATATTTGTTCTACATGTTTCATCAGTGAGTATAAATGATAATTATGAATTTTCATTATTGTACAAATTATAGATTTAATAAATAATAAATATTATTCCAACAACAATTAAGTGAAACATATATGTGAGTTATTTTTGGAGATTGGTTTGTAATTTATTAGACACTTAAAACAAATAAAAGACAGTCTTTTATTAGAATCATTCTTTGGTTCCCTCTCTGTTTATATGGTCTATTAATTAAAGTTAACTAAAAGACCATTTTCATATAAATGCTCAAAAATCACATAATCGTTTAGCTAATACATAGAGATGTATGTTGAACATTTTAATGTTTAAAGCTAAAAGAGATAATAAATAGTAAGTCAATATTAATTAATATTTATTTAAGATATGTTTATTTTTGTTGAATGCAAATAAAATTTCTAGAAGTTTTCGTGAAACAATCAAAGTAAAGTTACTTAAAGATTTGTTTGATCTAATCAAAATGAAGTCTAAACTCGAATTCGGAATTCAAGTAATTTGTATGTGAATGTGAAGCAGTGTCAAACCAAAATACCCAACAAGCATTAGCTCTCCCTGAAAAGGAAGTGTCATTCCCCCCTTTTTTTTTTGGACAGAATAGACAAAGATTTTTTTTTCTTTTTCCTCACCGGGGAAAAAAAAATGAAAAATAACTTGGAATTCAAACCCAACTCATGTACAACTAAAATGCTAAGCTAAATTAGTAATTTTGAAATGGAATATAATCATATTAGATAAGATTAAATAGATAATGAGTGATCATTATCGTCTTTATTATTTATATAATTTTGACTCTTTTATACTCTGTACATGTGTGATTGTAAAACATCAAAGACTTAAAAGTTGAGATTCACAAGTGATTGTGTGAATAAATTGAAAATTTTCCATGAAGTCATTTAGTGAAACAATTTAATAATCATAAAAGATTACAAAAGTGTTTGTATCTCTTAGATTCTAATTTAATGAAGCATGATTATTATAATCACTATATTTTTCTAGTTAAATTGAACTAGAAATAATGACTATAAGTCAAGTAAGCGAGTTACTGATAATTAACAATGATAAAACCAAAGAATATCACAATATCTATAAAGCATTATTGTGGTGGGAGCGTTAGTAACCAATCAGTTACATATATAAAAATTAGTTGGTTGTGTGTAACACAATCTATCTATATTTCATTCACATACTAGTATGTAATGAAATGTTTTAACAGAAAACAATAGTTGAAACTCCATGAATCCAGATATGGAATTTGGAATTCCCATGACATCTGGATATGAATTCAGAAATGGAATATAATCATATTAGATGAGATTAAATAGATAATGAGTGATCATTATCGTCTTTATTATTTATATAATTTTGACTCTTTTATAATCTGTACATGTGTGATTGTAAACCATCAAAGACTTAAAAGTTGAGATGATAAAACCAAAGAATATCACAAATTCTATAAAGCATTATTGTGGTGGGAGCGTTAGTTACCACTCAGTTACATATATAAAGATTAGTTAATTGTGTGTAACACAATCTAACTATATTTCATTCACATACTAGTATGTAATGAAATGTTTTAATAGAAACAATGGTTGAAACTCCATGAATCCAGATATGGAATTTGGAATTCCCATGGCATCTGAATTCTTGAACATCCAACTAAAGTTCATTAAACTTCAATTTGAAACAGGATATTCAAGATGAAGAGGAGAACAGAGCAAAGTACAGACTTTTCAAAGCAAAAACACAGGCTTTTCAAACCCATTCTTCGATCCCATCAAAACTTCATTTAATATATTTAATGAAAATATAGACAACAAAACACATTAGAAAAACGTCCTCATCTTCCTAAATTTCTTAATGCTGTTTTCAATGAAATTAAAACAAAAAAAAACAATCTATCTACCTATATTTTCCGGCAAGAAGACAAAGAGGATGACAACAAGGATGAGGATGATGATGAAGAAACTCTGGGGCATTGAGGTACTTGGATTTTGGATAAAAAATGGGCGATTTTGTACCGTACCATAAGAGATTTTGAGAGAGAATAGAGAGAAAATGAGAATTAGAGAGAGAGAGGTAAATTAGAATGACAAGGGTATTTTTTACCACAAAATGATAGAAGGCATACAAACGTGACTTTTTTTAAGTTTGTCATAAAAAAAATAAATAGCACCTATTAGGAAGTATAAGGGGTCAAGTTTTCCTTTCCTTTTTAGATACTTTTGCCTTCCTTTTAGAACATCAATCATCATATAATTTTAGAATTCGGGTGACTATTCACGATTTAATTATATTTAAGTTGCTTTGACAAAAGCTTTTCATATTCTTATTTTCAATTCCTCCTACATTGCTTGCTTGGAGTGTATTTTTTATTTATTTCTTTTATCTTCCCATCATTTGTTCATTTTGCACTTAGCGATTTTTATTGAAAGTTTTATTACCACCAGATTGAATAAAATCCTTATTGATCCCTCAATCTACTCCTCT
Source organism: Humulus lupulus (assembly GCF_963169125.1). Lineage (NCBI taxonomy): Eukaryota > Viridiplantae > Streptophyta > Magnoliopsida > Rosales > Cannabaceae > Humulus > Humulus lupulus. The sequence goes on along the minus strand of NC_084793.1, from coordinate 184,578,119 downwards.
AAATTTTATTGCCATAATATTGAATAATTTCTCTTATCAGTCTCTTGATCTTCTTCTTCAAATTGTATTACCATCATATTGAATAACATTATTATCAATCCTTCGATCTTTTTTTTTTCTAAATTTCATGACCATCACATTGAATAAATTTTTTATTGATATCTCAATCTTCTTCTCTAAATTTATTAACATCACATTGAATAAAATATCTATTAATCTCCAGATCTTCTTCTCAAAATTATATTCCCATCACATTGAATAAAAATTTTATCAATCACGAAAGTATTGTATTATGCGATATGCTTAGAGTATTTTAACCAATTCATAAGACAATCTCAATAACTAGTTTGACACAATCTCATGATAAGTTTATATTACAGATTCATGATTCACATGATATTATGAATATGAAAGTATATCATTCCTTATTAAGTAAAGAATTCGATATACTGGTCTCAAAATTGATGTTCTTGAACTTCATGTTAAGGCATCACCTTCAAGTTTTGATTAATTGTGGTCCCCATTCCACATGCCTTAGGAGAAGGTCCCCTTATACCCATGTATCTTTTTTTAATGTACTAGGTTAACGTCCCCCTTAGCATGATTGTTTGGATTTGATTATCAAGGGTGTAAATCCTATAATTGGCATTTTTATAGAAACATATTTTTCTTAAAAGATAAATTGGTTGTTTCCCGTTATTATTTTCGGAATTAGTTGTTTCCCTTTATTATAATTTTCGGAAATGTTTGTTTCCCTTTATTATATTTTTCGGAAATTCACTTTCCTATTTTGTGAATTTCGGATAATTGTGAGTTTCCTTATTTAGCTTATATTGTCCCATTTTGTTTATAAAGGGAAGATTTATATTGCAAATATTCGGTACTTACCCAAAGTTGTTTCTGGTTTATTTGCTTATATATTTTCGTGCAGCTCAAGAATTACAAACAGGAAACTGGTTCCTTAATATCATTAATTGTTTTTTCCTTTTTGAGCTTGTTTTTTATCCGACACAGGTCTGAGATGTCCCCACCAATATCGTATCTGTCGGATCAGCATCTTCTAAAAAAGGCAACTCTTCATCAATCAAGAATATCCTCTATGATTCTTGCCTTTATTAGAAGAATTCTTTCTCAACCTTTATGAGCACGAAAAAGGACACTATAAATAGGGCTCTAAAGGCAGTGAGAAAAGCGAACTCTTTGGTGCATTATTCGTGAGCATTATTGTAATATTTGTGAGAGTTCCTCTTTGTATTCAAGATCATAAGTATTCACGTGATCTTGTAGTAATATGTGTGTTTAGTTTTTAGTGGTGAGTTTATACCATGTTCATGAGTGAATACACATTGTAATTTGAACACAACATTTATAGTCTTCGGGAGAAGATTTTTACAAGCCTTGCGTCGGGAGGATGCAAGCACTTGCTAGCCATTGAAGGGAGTTCAAGTGGTTGAGCGTTTCAATCAAAATTAGATTAGTGAAGAGAAGTACAACAAAGTTGTGGCAAATCTCAAGAGGGAGTCTTGTTTTGTTTAAGTCAATATTTTTGTACTTGTGATTCTTTATTAATTGGTTTTATTCTCTGGGCGTGGCCCCAAGGAGTAGGTTATCCGAAAGGGTTTCTGAACTTCATAAAAATTCATTGTGTTCTTTATTGTTTTGCACTGTCTTTTTATTGTGTTCAGTTTCTGTCGTGACAAGTGTGGATTCTGTCCCGACAGAACTGTTATCTGTGTAAACAGTTAATTACCATTCCGCACTTTAATTAATTCACATGGTTTAATTAATTTGGTAATTACTAAAAACGGAATTTCAATTGGTATCAGAGCGGGTCACTTATTTCTGAGTGTGATCTTGGTTTATTCCGTTTGTTGTTCTTGTTCTTGCAATGTCTTTTTTCATAGAAGGAGGCTCCATAACTCGCCCCCCTTTACTCAACAATTCAAACTATCCATATTGGGAAGTTAGAATGAGAGCCTTCATCAAATCTCAAGATGAAAAGGCTTGGAGAGCTGTTTTAAGTGGTTGGACTCCTTCAGCAGAAAGCGATGATGTAACTAAGGTAAAATCTGAACTTGACTAGACTGATGTTGAAGACAAACTGTCCAGTTACAATAATAAAGCATTACATGCTATTTTTAATGGCGTTGGTGAAGGTTACATTAAATTGATTTCTTCATATGTTTCGGCCAAAGATGCTTGGCAAATCCTTCAAACTCAATTTGAAGGAACTGCTGATGTCAAGCGTTCTAGGCTTGTTATGCTCACAACAAAATTAAAAATTTGAAAATGAATGAAAATGAAACCCTCACTGAATTTTATGAGAAATTTTCAGATATTGTTAACCAATATTTTGCTCTTGGTGAAAAACTTGAAGAGAATGTTTTGGTTTGAAAAATTGTTAGAGTTCTCCCTGACAGGTTTCAGACAAAGCTAACGGCAATTGAAGAAGCAAAAGATCTGGACAAAATAAAAGTAGAATAATTGATGGGTTCACTTCGAACTTTTGAACTAAACCAACAAATTAGACAAAAAGGTAAGACAGAGGAAAAATATATTGCCTTGAAATCATCTAAAGAAAAGAAGGAAAGTTCGGATGATGAGATGGCTCTGTTGACAAAAAAATTTCAAAAATACATAAAGAAATTGGGAAACAAAAAGGCCATATCCAAAAATCCAAAAGGTAATTTTTCTAAACCCTTTGAAACTAATAAAAAGGGTATTCAGTGTAGGGAATGTGAAGGATTTGGACACATTCAATCTGAGTGTGCAAATACCTTAAAGAAAAAGAAAGTCATGAGAGCCACGTGGAGTGATCAAGACTATGAACAGAGTGATGAGGAGGAAAATAGTGTTGCCTTAACCTCTGTTCGCAAAGGTATGTTTTTCTCTTCAGTTAATTGCAAGGATGTGTCATGCCTTAATAATTCTGTTAAGAATAATGAGAATTCTGACAGTGATTCTGATGATTCTGACTTAGATGAGGAGTCATTGAAAGAGTCTTATAAAATAATGTATGATCAATGGCTGAAAGTGTGTTATGAGAATCGTCTAATGGCTAGCAATAATAAAAAATTTGTTGAAAAAATTGAAAAACTTGAGATGCTTATTGCTTCCAAAAATGATGAAATTAATTCTTTGTATAACGAAATTGATTTTTTGCAAAAAGGTGTCAAAATGTTTAATCCTAGATCTAGAATATTGGTTGATATTCTTTCTGTAGGAAAAAAGGTTAGTGATTACAGTGGATTATGATCTAATGGATCTGAGTCCTCAAGAAAAACGGTTTTTATAAAATCTATGAATTATCCATTTGTTGTGCCAACTGACCGTTTTGTAGGAACAAGTCACGCTGCTGAGAGCACAAAATTGTCATCTGTTGCAACAGATCTACAACTAAAGAAAATTTCTCCAAAAAGAAACATTGAACAATTTGTACCAGTTTGTCATTTTTGTGGGATGAAAGGACACATAAGACCTAAGTGCTTTTCTCTATTAAATTTGTTCAAAAAGAATTATGTTAAACACTTTGGTAGCATGAATCAATTCTTGACCAAAATAAATTCAAAATAAAAAACAATATGGGCCAAGAAAGTTAACTCTGTTTGCTTAGCTACCTTTACCTGTCAGAAAATGCATGCATCTAGTTCATGGTACTTTGATAGCGGTTGTTCAAGACATATGACAGGTAATGCCAACATACTTACCAACTTCAAATCCTTGAAGTGTGGAGTAGTAACATTTGGGGATGGAATGACAGGAAATATTTTAGGTAAAGGTACTCTAAACATCGAAGGGTTACCGAAACTGAAAAATGTGCTTCTTGTTAATAAGCTGAAAGCCAACTTAATTAGCATAAGTCAAATTTGTGACCAATGTTTTCTTGTTAATTTTTCGCATGATGAGTGTAATGTTTTAAATCAAGGTGGTGATATTGTTCTCAAAGGTTCTCATTCCTTGGATAATTGTTACACTCTCACACAAAAATTCACATGTCATGCATCTTCATCAAGTTTTAATATTACTGACTTGTGGCATGAAAAACTTGGACATATAAATTTCAAGAACTTGAAAAATATTGCTAATGCAGGTCTCATCCGTGGTATACCCAAGCTGGGTAAAGAATCGCTTGGTAAGTGTGAATCATGTCAATTGGGAAAACAATTGAAAATTTCCCATAAAGCATTATCCGATATTAATACTTGAAATGTGTTGGAATTATTGCATATGGATCTCATGGGTCCTATACAAGTTGAAAGTATTAATGGTAAGAGATACATTTTTGTATGGGTGGATGATTTTTCTAGATTTACTTGGGTAGATTTCTTAAGAGAAAAACCAGATGCGTTTGAAGCTTTTCAAACTCTATGTACAAGATTGAGAATTGAAAAAAATTGTAACATTGGAAAGATTGTATGAATAAGGAGTGACCATGGTAAGGAGTTTGAAAATTCTGTTTATGATTAATATTGTAAATCTTTTGGAATTTAGCATGAATTTTCTGCTCCCAAAACCCCTGAACAAAATGGGGTAGTGGAATGGAAAAATCGTACCTTGCAGGAAATGGCCAGAGTTATGCTTAATAGAAAAAAACTCACAAATAAATTGTGGGTAGAAGCAATTAATACAGTTTGTTACACAATTAATTGTGTTTTTCTGCGTCCAGGTACAAATAAAACTCCCTATGAAATCTGGAAAGGTAGAAAACCCAATGTCAATTATTTTCATGTGTTTTGGGTGTTTATGTTATATTCTTAGAGATCGTGAGAATCTGGGCAAATTTGATGCCAAAAGCGATATGGGAGTTTTTCTTGGTTATTCCAAATAGTAGGGCTTATCGTGTCTATAACATGAGAACCCAAACTATTATGGAATCAGCTAATGTGGTTATAGATGATTTAAAAGATTTTTATGAGTACTCCCATGAGGAGGAAATTGACAGGCTCATTGATGTTCAACATCACAAAGAAATGGCAGATCTGATAGCACAGCCTTCGGAGGGGACAACAGCCACTGCTGACGTATCAAACATCGATTCTGTCGAAACAACAACTGGGCAAACAGAGAATGAAAATCCAGTTATTTCCTCTGACTCTGTTCAAAGAGAACCATCAACTAGAGTAAAAAAAGAATCACCCTTCTGTCCTTATTTTGGGAAATCTTGAAGAGAGTATGGTCACTCGAAAGAGGTATGTAAATTTGGTTCAATTGTTTGTTTTACTTCTACTTTGGAACCAAAAAATGTGAAGGAGGCCTTAAGTGATGAATCATGGATCAATGCTATGCAAGAAGAGTTAGATCAATTCACAAGGAATGAGGTATGGATTCTTGTCCCTAGACCGAGTCATACCAATGTTATAGGTACAAAGTGGATATTTAAAAATAAAACTGATGAATTTGGGACCATAATAAGAAATAAAGCTAGACTAGTTGCACAGGGGTACACTCAAGCTGAAGGAATTGATTTTGATGAGACATTTGCCCCTGTTGCAAGACTTGAATCCATAAGATTATTACTAGCTATTTCATGTGTTCTTGGTTTTAAATTGTTCCAAATGGATGTAAAATTCGCCTTTTTAAATGGATTTTTGAATGAAGAAGCTTATGTGGAACAGCCCAAAGGGTTTGAGGATCCTTACAATCCTAATCATGCTTTTAAATTGCAAAAAGCTTTGTATGGGCTGAAACAAGCCCCACGGGCTTGGTATGAGAGACTAACTCATTTTTTGGTCTCAAAGGGGTACAAGAGAGGGGGAGTAGACAAAACATTTTTTATCAAAAATGTTGATCAAAATATTATGATAGCACAAATCTATGTTGATGATATAGTGTTTGGTTCTACTAATGATTCTCTAGTGCAGGAATTTGTGAAACAAATGCAGGAAGAGTTTGAGATGAGCATGGTAGGAGAACTCAATTTCTTCCTAGGACTTCAAGTGAAGCAGTCAGATGAAGGAATTTTCATTTCACAAAGCAAGTATGCAAGAAGTCTAGTGAAAAGATTTGGACTCGATGCCATCTAAACCGGCTAAAACTCCAATGGGTACTACGGTCAAATTATCTAAAGATGAAAATGGGAAGAAAGTTGATCCAACTCTTTACAGGAGTATGATTGGGAGTCTCCTTTACTTAACTGCAAGTCGCCCTGACATCAGTTACAGTGTTGGAGTGTGCGCTCGTTTCCAAGGGAACCCCATGGAGTCTCATGTAACTGCTGTAAAAATAATTATTCGTTACATCAATAATACTCTTGATTTAGGCATTTGGTACTCCAAAGAAACAAATTCTAACCTTGTGTGTTATAGTGATGCAGATTGGGCAGGAAACACTGATGATCGCAAAAGTACAAGTGGTGGATGTTTTTACTTAGGAAACAATTTGGTCTCTTGGCATAGTAAAAAACAAAACTCCATCTCCTTGTCAACAGCCGAAGCTGAGTACATTGCTGCTGGAAGCTCTTGTACTCAACTTTTGTGGATGAAACAAATGTTGGCAGACTATGGGTTCGATATTAAAACTTTAACCATTTTTTGTGATAATACAAGTGTTATTAATATCTCCAAAAATCGTGTTCAGCACTCTCACACCAAACATATTGACATTCGTCATCATTTTATTAGGGAACTTGTTGAAAACAAAACATTGATTTTAGAATATGTTGAGACTAACAAACAAATTGCAGATATTTTTACTAAAGCCTTAGACACGGTAAGATTTGATTCCCTCAAGAAATCCTTGGGGGTTTGTTTTATTTGAAATTGCCAATAAATTGATTATCTTGCCTTGCATATGTGTTTGCGTAAATCTCTTGTCCTGTTTGGAAGAAATTTGATGAGCATATTTTTTGTATTTTAGAAAATTATCGTTATAAGTCCTATACTTTGTTGGAATAAAAAATCATATTTGAAAAATTATAGACCATCCAATTTATATTTGATCAAATCATTATCTTTGTATGAGCATTCCTAATCCAGTTTCTTTTTCAGGCTCCATTTTGGAAAAGAGCTACCTATACGGATGTGTGAAAGCCGGCACTAAGTAAGTTGGTACCAGGTAATTAGCAATTATATTGGAGGATACTCTACCAGCGTAAAGGGCTACCATCAGTATAAGAGTTATAGCCTCCATTATTGTTACAATTTGAAAAAGTCTAAAATCGCCAAATATGGGCAATGACCCTAGCTTTAAAAGGCCAAAAAGAAACGCCAACTTGGTTACACATGCACACACACATGCCTGTTGACTAGACTGTGTAAGATGGTTGTAAGACTCATACATATAATGAATTGATTCAAATATGTTTTGTGATTGGTATATTTTTCGAATTATGGTCTCTTAGTATTTGAATTATAACTCATTTCTCTAATTTGTAAAAAATATGGTTATCTTGTTTCTTCTGAACAGGACTTGGCATTTACATGGACACATATGGTATGGCAATTTACACTCTATTTTCAGCAATTTTGTAATAAAATAAAATACAAAAAAAAATTGAAAAATAAAATCTGTTTTGTACCGTGTATTTAATAAAACAAAAGGGGGTTTGAAAAAATTAATTGATGCAATTTATTTGTTTTATCTCAACATATTCTAAAGATATTAAAAAAGTTTCCAATTTTGAGGTGTGAAAGAATTTGTTTTAAAAAGGAGATATTTTGGCATTTATCACTTAAAATCCGGTTACCCATTTTTGGTTACCCATTTTTGAACTTGCCACATTTGTGCACCAAATACTCTATATATTCGGATTCACTTTGGTTGTTTCATAATCAGTGTTTTTCTTGTTGAATCTCTCACATATAACCGAAGTGTTTAGGGTTTCTTTCTTTGTGTGTTTCACTTGTTTCTCTCTTAGCAGCCATGAAGACTCGAGGTCATGGTTCATCTTCCAAGTCCGTGAAGTCTCAGCAGGAGACAATTCCTGAATTAGTTCCCTCTGCCACTCCTTCAGTCCCAGCATCAATCCCTGTTGTCTCTCCTAGTCCAGGCCATCAATCTAAAACCAGAGCAAGAAAGAAGGTTCTTGCTCTTTCGGGTCCTATAGGATCTTCTGTTCTTGGAGCTTCTAGTAAAGGAGTTACGTTCCCCAACTTGGATGCTGAGCCAATCCTAGCTTCAGCGGTTTCACTCTCCTCTCCCGAAGGACAAGTAAAAGCCAAACCGGCCATGGCAACAAGTCATTCCAAATGAATTTACACTGAAGCTGTGTCTGATCCATCTGATCATGACTCTGAATCCTCACTATCTCCTGATGTGTTGACACCCAAGGCAAAGGGAAAATGTAAGACCAAAGCTGTTGGAACGAAGAAAGGGAAGAAGGCCAAAGTGGTTCAATCTAAAGGTACCAACTCCATCTTTGATTCATCTCCTTTATATCGTTTTAAATTAAAGGCCAAAATCAACCCTCCTCCTTGCACCTCATCGGAGGATGTCTCTCCCGAGACGGAAGACTCTCAGCCTGAGTTGGACCCTTCATTGACCGAGCCAAATCCTGATGTTCCTCTTGATGATTTGGTTGCAGAGACTGAATCTGAAGAAGACCCATCTGAAGCCTCTCATGTTGCATCTGACCCAAAAGGCACCACACCATTGGCATTTCCCGAATTGTCTTCCAAACTTGCTAAGCAAAAAGGTGCTCCTGTTCGTACCTTAGGTTCTTTCAAAGCCCATTCTCTTACATTCTGTTTTAATGATAATGAGAAGAACATGCAATTTTATGACCATCGTCATTTTATTAGTGAGCGAAATTTTCTTTTTGCTCCTCATTGTGTTTTTGGGGTTTTACTTACTTTAGAGGAAAGAGGTTGGTTGCGATCCTTGTCTGGGTTTGTGCCTCGGGTTTTTAAAGAATTTTATGCAAATTTGAATGATGAGTTATTAGACCAATCTTCTTTTATGTTCCATAAAGTGTATTTTAGGGGACATTGGTATAAGTTTAGTCCGTCTGAAATTGCTAAGGCCCTCAATCTCGTTCTTGTTGAGATTGATGATTCTATTGAGTTTGCAAAGGATCAAGTTTTGTCTGAATTGGTTGGTCAAGCTATGGTGTGGGAACTGAGCACCTCTCTTCGAGTCACGGATCTCACTCATTATTATGGTGCTCTTTTCAAATTCGCAATGTTTAATTGGATGCCTACCACTCATTCCTCCACCATCACTCAGGACATGGCCTTTCTATTGTTCAAAATTGGTACTGGAGTCACCATAGATCTTGCTGATATTATTTTTGACCAAATCATGTCTTTAAGTGGTGCCAGACGCAAGGGGCAACACTTGATGTTTCCACAAGTCATTTACAAACTTTTGGACTCTCAATGTCCTTTGAAGAAGTCCCATGAGACCTTGACTTCTCCTTTGGTTGGTCCCACCTATACTGTCAAAGATGATCATGCTCCGTCCACAGCTCGAAAAGTCAAAGGAATTAATCTGGCTGGTCTTGGTTCTAGCAATGTTGTGACTGACACTTCTACTGTCCCGACCGATCTTGCTTCTGTCCAGACAGGAATTACAAGTCTTTCTGACCGGTTCACTCTAATGGAGGAGACTCAGCGCCAAATTCTTGCTTCATTGGCCATTCTCAGTGCATCCAACTCACCTGCCCCATGATGATCTCAGTACCTTTGATCTATTTTTATTTTACTTTTGTTAGATGTAAAAGAAAACTTAATGTGTCTTTCTTTTGGTTTCATTTACCTTGTTCTTTGGCATTTTCTTAGACAATGAGGGGGAGAGAGAGTAACTCTATTTTTTGGTACAGTAATTATGTTGACTGACCTGCTAGTTCTTATTGGTTTTTGTTAACTGTTTTATCTTGTGCTTTGGTTATCCTTCGTAGGGGGAGTCATTTTGTGACTCTTATGATTTTAAGCACTTACTTGTGTTTGGCAGGGATCTTTTAAAAATAGATATTCCTTGTCTATAAAATTTCCAAAGGGGGAGATTGTAAATCCTATAATTGGCATTTTTATAGAAACATCTTTTTCTTAAAAGATAAATTGGTTGTTTCCTGTTATTATTTTCGGAATTAGTTGTTTCCCTTTATTATAATTTTTGGAAATGTTTGTTTCCCTTTATTATATTTTTTGGAAATCCACTTTCCCATTTTGTGAATTTTGGATAATTGTGAGCTTCCTTATTTAGCTTATATTGTCCCATTTTGTTTATAAAGGGAAGATTTATATTGCAAATATTCGGTACTTACCCAAAGTTGTTTCTGGTTTATTTGCTTATATATTTTCGTGCAACTCAAGAATTACAAACAGGAAACTGGATCCTTAATATCATTAATTGTTGTTTCCTTTTTGAGCTTGTTTTTGATCCGACACAGGTCTGAGCTGTCCCCACCAATATCGTATCTGTCGGATCAGCATCTTCTAAAAAAGGCAACTCTTCATCAATCAAGAATATCTTCTATGATTCTTGCCTTTATTAGAAGAATTCTTTCTCAGCCTTTATGAGCACGAAAAAGGACACTATAAATAGGGCTCTAAAGGCAGTTAGAAAAGAGAACTCTTTGGTGCATTATTCGTGAACATTATTGTAATATTTGTGAGAGTTCCTCTTTGTATTCAAGATCATAAGTATTCACGTGATCTTGTAGTAATATGTGTGTTTAGTTTTTAGTGGTGAGTTTATACCATGTTCATGAGTGAATACACATTGTAATTTGAACACAACATTTATAGTCTTTGGGAGAAGATTTTTACAAGCCTTGCGTCGGGAGGATGCAAGCACTCGCTGGCCATTGAAGGGAGTTCAAGTGGTTGAGCATTTCAATCAAAATCAGATTAGTGAAGAGAAGTACAACAAATGTAACGCCCTGGATAGCCAAGACCGTTACACTGTGTGTTTATAAAGTGCCAGACTTGCTAATCAAGTCATTTAAATAAAATCGTGTTATTGAAACTATAAAGGAACTAGGGTTAAAAGCATTTTGGTCTCAAAAGCCACATTTTCATTAAAAAGCATCATCTGTTACATGGGATCCCAAAAATACTAAGTTCAAAGACCGTTTACAAAAGACACAAGGTTATGTACAACAACCGGCCATACTAAGGCAAAATAAGCAGTTAGGTGATCCCTGTCCTGGTCCACTCCTCGACTGTGGCGGTCGAACCGCTGGCTATGTACATTCCACCTTGGAGCTCTCCACCTCAGGCTTGGTCCAGCTTGCCCTTACCTTTACCTGCACCACGTAGCACCCGTGAGCCAAGGCCCAACAAGAAAACACAACAACAACAGAGCATAAACAATTAGCAGACAAGTCAACATCTCGCATTGCATCACACAAACTCAGCCATATCATCAATCAGCTTAATCAAGTATTCTACATACTAGGCTTATCAATTCATAACATATACAGTTCACAAATGATAACTAGGGCTAGCGCTCTCAGGCTGCTCCCTCTGTTATCCCGTTGTCCTTTGCTACCAGTGGCCAATCCACGCTCTGTGCGCTAAAATCATGTACGGCACTCTTAGACCGTTTTTACATGTCCCATGGCATAATACCAACATTGACACGATACAACTCTCGGGAGCACTTAGTCCCATCACAATCATACAACCGGGTGCAGTTTTCTTACCTTTCAATTCACTAGTTTCCGATGCCTCAAAGCCGCAAGCACGGTCCTCTACCCCGAGCCTCTCCAAAGACCTAGTCACAACACAAATGAAACATCCTTTGTCACTAATCAATCCCAAAACTACTTCCCGGAACCAATCCCACACTCTTGGAATCCCCCAAATCCCTAAAACAATGCACCAAAGACATCACCCGAACCCCCGGAGCAAAGGCTCAAAATTGCAAAATCCCATGTTCTGAAATTGGCCTAGCACCGCGGCGCTGCCCTATAGGGCCGCGGCGCCCAGCAAGTCAGAGAGCTTGCTCTGCCCAGAAACAGCCTCGCGCCGCGGCGCCCAAGAACAGGGACGTGGCGCTCCTTCGTGAACCCAGATTTCTGGGTTTTCCCTTGCGTTTTTCCCGAACCCAAATCACTCCAAATCATCCCAAATTCATACCTAAGCCCCAAAACGAATTCAAAACCCCAAATAGACCATTCAATAACCTATAAACATTATAATCTAGCTCAATTACACAACCACTCACAGAATTCATACTTAAATTTCAGATTCAAACCCTTGAACCAAAACTTGAGAAAAGTGCAAACCAGACCTTTAGATTCTTAAACCATAACAGTTACGAAAATTAAACATGATACACTCTTACCTCAGTCAAGAACCCAGCTTGAATTCTCCTCGACTCTAGCTTCAAATCACCTTCTCTTTTGATTATTCCAACTCTGAATTCATGCAAAACCTGCCACTAACTTGTTTCAATTCATGCTTATCCTCTAAAAACCAGACTTGAAACTTAAACAAATCATAGACAAATCCTTACCTCTGAGTAATCTTGGCCTAGGCTTGATTTGATTACTTCAAACCCCTTGATTCTCCTTCCAAGACTCAAATTCAGCTTCCTTCTTCTACTTTTCTTTTACTCTATTTCTAGTGTTTACCGAGATTTTCGGCAACTATCTTAATTAAGGATATATACTAATAATAATAATGAAAATGGAAGATCGACACAAGGTTTTTACGTGGTTGGGGCGTTAACTAGCCTTAGTCCACGAGTCCATATATAAATCTGTATTAGAGCTAGGATAAGCTTTTACAATGGAGTTTTCTAATTATATCTGAACAGAGTTTCTGCCTTCTACCCCTTTCTACATTGTTTTACAACTTATATTTATAGGCCGAGGGGGACATCAGGTTTGGGCCGGATCCGACCCGGACCCATCAGAGGAATGTGCACAAGTGGGCCTTTCAAGTGGAGGCCCAAGCTAAAAAGATATACAATACACCAACCCCAAACCAGCTAAGGCCTAACTAGTTTCCCTGAGGCGCAAGCATTCTCCCGACAAAACGGCACTTTGGCTCTGACCACTTCGAGTCACGAGGCCGATTCAGGAGACAAGACCGGTCAGAGTACTTGGCTGCGCAGTCCTGACATGCCAGCAGACAATCCCAAGGTGTTCCTTTCTGCAGGCGAAAAGTGGGGGGACAACGCTCACGCGAAATGAGGCGGTTATAGTATCCTGGACGCCAGGGCCGTAGCTTGGGGATGAAGCGGTCCAGGTTCATTTACCTTTGGCCCGCTACGTTTACTTCGAGCCTGGACCCTACCAGGCCCGGGACAGGGACGTGATGGCCACGACGGGCGGGCACTTCGGACACCGCCGGGACCGTTCAAGCTGAAGATGAACCCGGAGGAGAGTCCCGGACCCATCTATGCAGGCCCAGTCCAGAGTCCCCGGGCAAGGCCCAAATGCCGAGTTGGTCCCCTGACCGTGGGCCGGGGTGAGGCCCAAAATCCTCACAGGAAATGGGGATAACATCTAGGTCTCCAAAATTCAGGATAAATCAATTTCCAAAGTGTTATACGTGATTACATTTTCCTTCAGCTGAAACTCATCTAAACCACTGCCAAAAGACCACCTTATCCCTCGACTAATACCCTTTCCTAACTAAACCTCAAGGGCACACTTGTCCTTTTACTTACATTACAATTCTACCACTTCTCCAACAAAACCTGTTACTCTCTATGGTTACTAACAGTTACACAAGTTACCAAATCACCAGTTACCGTTATCTAGCTTTCTAGGACCGTCTCGGCACGTGCATCACATTGATATCACCACACCCACGTGGTACAAATCACATAACATAATTATCACATAACATAATACACATAGTCATATAACATGCTTTAAATCATAATCATACATCTTAATCATTAAAATCTCACATAATTCCCATTATGCCCTCCAGGCACACTAATCAAGGCCCTTAAGCCTAATTAGTGAATTTGGGTCGTTATAACAAAGTTGCGGCAAATCTCAAGAGGGAGTCTTGTTTTGTTTAAGTCAATATTTGTGTACTTGTGATTCTTTATTAATTGGTTTTATTCTCTGGGCGTGGCCCCAAGGAGTAGGTTATCCTAAAGGGTTTTTGAACCTTGTAAAAATTCGTTGTGTTCTTTATTGTTTTGCACTGTCTTTTTATTGTGTTCAGTTTTTGTCGTGACAAGTGTGGATTCTGTCCCGACAGAACTGTTATCTGTGTAAACAGTTAATTACCATTCCGCACTTTAAATAATTCACATTGTTTAATTAATTTGGTAATTACGAAAAATGGAATTTCAAAGGGTTTGACATTTAGGGGTCGTATGCCCGACATCCTTATGAAACATGTAATACTTCTTATTTCTTGATTCTATTGGCAAAGTTATTTTGAATGGTTCCCTCTAGATTGTCCTGAGTTTATTTTTTTTTTCATATATAACATAAATGGGAGTATTGTATTGAATATGAATTTTATCTGATCATTGTTAGGGCCCTTTTCTCAAATGTTTTCTAGGTTGGAGGTGTGATAACTATACCAGCTCACTTCTGCATTCTCTCCCAAACCTTCAAGACTCATAATATTTCCTCATATCGAGAAATAACTTTTGGGGGTAATTACACTTACAACACCTATCGAGTTAGATTCAGGTTGAAACTTTCAATGTAGAAAACCAAAAAATTCAGGGAGAAAACAAGTCAAAACAAAAACAATGAAATACAAATCATGACAAGAAGAAGAACACCACTTGAACACTTCAAAGTTGGAGGAGAAACATCATAAGGCACGTACACAAGGAGTATCTCTATTGAAATTTTCTATTTCCTAGCCCACCATTGGTGCTTGAGGTTTTTTTACGAGGAAAAATAATTGGGATTCAAGAAGTCTTTAAAATTATCAAGAAAAGCACTTTGTTGAAGAATTACTTAGAGAAAACATATGATCTTTAAGAGCTATAGAAAGCAATGGGTTAGAGAGAGAGAGAGTTTAGAAGTGTGATCAAGTCTTTAAAACCCTATGTAATGCCTGAAAATTCACTGCTGCGGTTATGTATCCTATTGACATGGTCAAAGGGCATGTGTAACGTTCTAATAAACCAGAACCGTTACACTCTGTGTTTAAAATTATGCTCAACTCTTTAAGCGAGTCATTTGGACTCAAACGTGTAATTAGGGTTAATTAAAATTTGGTATGAAATTTTTTTGGTCAGAGGAATACTATTTTATATTAAAAGATTTAGTATATTCATGGGATCCCAAAAAGAGTTCATAATTGATACAAAAGAAATGAAAAAGGTACACAATAGCCGACCTACGCGGCAAAACAACTAAACCCTAGATCTCCAAAAGAAGTCTCGACTGTGGCGGTCGAGAAGGCCACATATGTACACGATGCCGCCGAAGCTCTCCAGTTCATTGCTGGTCCAACTTCCCCTAGCCCTTACCTGTGCCAAGGCGCAGCAAGAAAACTCAATTAAGCAAACCAACAACCAAAATATTACAATTATAAATGTCCAACTTAGTAATGATAAACAACACTCAAGTAAATATTAAATCTCTTTATGTGGCCATAGGGCCACCCAAACGCCCACCGCACCTGCCTTGTTCAAAGAGCTATAGAGTCGTACAAGCGTAACTCACGGTACAGTCTCATTTCAGGCGGCCATAGGGTTGTACAAGTGCGTACCACACTTCCAGATATAACCTGTAACGACCCAAATTTACTAATAAGGCTTAAGGGCCTTGATTAGTGTGCCGGGAGGGCAAGATGGGAATTATGTGTGGTTATTATGATTAAGATGTATGATTATGATTTAGCATGTTATATGACTATGTGGATTATATTATGTGATAATTAGGATATGTGAATTGTACTGTGTGGGTGCTGTGATACAAACGTGATGCACGTGCCAAGACGGTTCTAGGAAACTAGATAATGGTAACTGGTGATTTGGTAACCTGCGTAACTGTTGGTAACTATAGAGAGTAACAGGTTTTATTGGGAAAGTGGTAGAATTGCAAAGTTACGGAAAGGACAAATAAGCCCTTGAGGTCTAGTTAGTAAGTGATATTAATGGAGGGTTAAAATGGTATTTTGGCAATAAGTAGATGAGTTTGAGCTGAAGGAATAACATTTACGTATAACACTTTGGGAGTTGGTTTATGCTGAATATTAGAGACCTAGAAATATAACAGAAGAAAGAAGGAAAAGAGAAGCTGAACTCTAGCTCTTGGAAGGAGAATCAAGGGGGTGATTGAGGTTATCAACCAAGCTTAGGCCAAGAAAACTCAGAGGTAAGGATTTGGCTATAATATGTTTAAGTTTCAAGTCTGAATTTTTAGAGATGAATATGAATTGAAGCAAGTTGGTGGCTGGTTTTGCATGAATTTAGAGTTGGAGTAATCAAAAGGAGAAGGTGATTTGAAGCTAGAGTTGGGGAGAATCCAAGCTGAGTACTTGACTGAGGTAAGAGTGTATCATGTTTAAATTTTCGTAGCTGTTATGGTTTAAGAATCTAAAGGGGCTGGTTTACACATTTCTCAAGCTTTGGTTCAATGGTTTAAATATGAATTTAGGTGTGAATTCTGTGGGTAAATGTGTAGTTGAGTTGGGTTATAGTGTTTAAAAGTTGTTGGTTGGTCTATGTGGGGTTTCAAACAGGTTTTGGGGCTTGAGTATGAAGTTGGGGTGATTTGGAGTGAGTTAGGCTCGGGAAAAACGCGAAGGAAAACCCAGAAATCTGGGTCTGCGATGGTGTGCCGCGGCACAGCTTTTGCTTGCCGCGGCCTAGGGGTCTCTGGTGTTGGGTGCCGCGGCACAAGGCAAATTTCAGGGTGTTACATTTTGCAATTTTTGGCCTTTGCTCCGGGGGTTCGGGGGATGTCTCCGGGGTGTCGTTCTAAGGTTTTGGGGGTTCCGAGAGTGTGGGTTAGGTACCGGGAAGGTAGTCTTGGATTGGTTAATGACAAAGAATATTATATTTGTGTTGTGATTAGGACTTTGAAGAGGCTCGGGGTAGAGGACCGTGCTTGTGGCTACGTGGCATCGGAAACCAGTGAATTGAAAGGTAAGAAAACTGCACCCGAATGTATGATTGTGGTGGGACTAAGTGCTCCCGAGAATTTTATTGTGTTATCGTTGGTATTATGCCATGGGACACGTATAAGCGGTCTAAGAGTACCGTTCATGATTTTTAGCGCACGGGGCGCGAATTGGCCACTGGGAGCCAGAAACAATAGGATAACAGAGGGAGCAGCCTGTGAGCGCTAGCCCTGGTTATCGTCTGTGCAATATGTATTATGAGTTGAAATGCTTTGTATGTGGTATACTTGAATGATGATACACTTGAATTTATGAGATGCTGTATGAGTAACTGAGTTGATTGCTAATTGTTCATGCTCTGTTATTACTGTGTTTTCTTGCTGGGCCTTGGCTGACGGGTGCTTCGTGGTGCAGGTAAGGGTAAGGGCAAGCTGGACCAGGCCTGAGGTGGAGAGCTCCGAGGTGAAATGTACATAGCCAGCCGTTCGATCACCACGGTCGAGGAGTGTGTCAGGACGGAGATTACCTAACTGCTTATTTTGCCTTAGTATGGCTGTTGATGCATATAGACTTTGTAACTTTTGTAAATGGCTTTTAAACTGTCATTTTTGGGATCCCATGTACATAAACAATGTTTAGTAATGAAAACATATCTTTTGAGACCAAAACTCTTTTAACCCTAGTTCCTCTACTATTTAAGTAACACGCTTTTACTTTAAATACTTGATTAGCAAGTTTGGCACTTTATAAACACATAGTGTAACGGTCTTGGCTATCCAGGGCGTTACAACTTGGTATCAGAGCGTCCTAGGTTTATGGGTCCTGAAGATTGGCTGGATATGTACATTCGCTGCGGGAGACAAGCTCAACTCAGGGTTTGGTAATTGTATGTGCATGATTATGTGTTTAAATGATTTGAGTGAGATATGAATGTTGATATCTGTCTGATGAATAGGGAGCATGATATTCTGATAGGGCCTGGCCCTTGACTATTGCATGATGTTATTGAGGCGTGCTTATTAGCATTGCTGTGTATGTGGATGAATATCTGGATAAATTGTTATACTTTCTTGCTTGTGTATGATTGGAGTTTTGGTGGCGGATTTTGGAGAGATTATAACCCTGTCGTCTTAGCCTAATTGTCGAGTCGTTGTTTGCAGATTGACTTGAATAGCTATGCGTTCAAGGAAATCTACACGACAAGCCGGCAGGTCTGGGGCTAGAGAGGATGATCAGGGCTCAACCCCTCCGCCAGTCCCTGAGAACTGGCAGCAGTTAATGGCAGAAATGCAAGCTAGGCTTCAGAGCCAAGATGAGTTGATTAGAATGCTGCAGCAGGCTCCATCTGAGGGTGTTGCCCCAGCTGGGCCACCGGCACTGGTACCTGTGGTACACCCTGTTGATGTTGGCAGTAAAGTGGAACCGTTGTATGAGCGGTTCAGGAAGCAGCAGCCCCCGATCTTTGAGGGTGGGCCAGATCCATTAAAAGCTGAGCAGTGGATGACCCTGATTACCACCATACTCGATTTTATGAAGGTAGAAGGACATGATAGGGTGGCCTGTGCCACTTATATGTTGAGAGAGGATGCCCTAATCTGGTGGGAGGTGGCATCACAGACCAGAAATGTTGCCACGATGACTTGGGAAGAGTTTAAAGATTTGTTCAATCAGAAGTACTATAATGTTTCCATCAGGGCGGCGAAGGTGAATGAGTTTGTGGGCCTTGTTCAGGGCAGTTTGACTGTTACAGAGTATGCCTTAAAATTTGATAGACTTGCAAAGTTTGCACCGGATCTTGTTCCTACCGATGTGACCAGGTTAGACTGGTTTGTTAGAGGGCTAAATGTCATGATAGCCCGGGATGTAAGGATTACTACAGTTCCTGGGGTGACTACCTATGCCCAGGTTGTGGAAAGGGCTCTGACTGCTGAGGAAGCAGAGAATAGAATTTGGAGGGATAGTGCAGCAAGAAGGGAGGGCCGTAGGCCGGTGCCTCCATATACTGGTTCTAGTAGAGGTGGAGGTATCAGTGATTTGAAGAGAAAGACTCCTGAAGCCCCAAATGCTCCTAGGTTTGATAGAGGAGGTCGGGGTACTCAGGGTGGCCGTTGAGGAGGCGGCGATTCGTGGAGGACTTACCCAGAATGCACAAGGTGCAGGAGACGCCATTTGGGCGAGTGTCAGGCTAAGGCTTGTTATGTATGCAGGGTGGTGGGACACCTCAGGAAAGATTTCCCAACAGTAAAGAAGGGCGAGGCAGGGAAGGTGGACAGCTTGACTCCAGCTCGAGTGTTCACTTTGACGCAGGCAGAGGCCGAGGCTAGTCCCTCGGTAGTGACAGGTCAGCTTTCTAGTGCGGGCACTTCTTTTACTGTTTTGATTGATTCTGGTGCTACGCATTCATTTGTTTCTGATAGGGTGATTGATAGATTGTGTAGACCTAGTGAGGTTAGAGCTTCAGGGTTTGGGACAATTTTGCCTACGGGAGAGCTGGTGGTGTCTAGGAGATGGGTTAGGGCACTGCCAGTGTTAGTTGATGGTAGAGAGTTGTCAGTGGACTTGATTGAGTTGAGTATGGAGGACTTTGACATGATCTTAGGTATGGATTGGCTTATTAGGTATGGAGCTACCATTGACTGTAGAAAGAAAATGGTGACTTTTGAGCCAGAGGGTGAGGATCCCTTTGTTTTTGTGGGAGCGGTGCGTGGACCCCGTGTACCCAGGATTTCTGCGTTGAGAGCCAGAGATTTACTACAGGGTGGATGTATAGGCTTCTTAGCTAGTGTGGTGGATACCACCAAAGTTTTACCAGTTGGACCGGAGGAGACTAGACTGGTTTGTGAGTTCCTGGACGTGTTTCCTGAGGATTTGCCAGGGATGCCGCCGCGTAGGGAGATTGAGTTTGTCATTGAGTTGGCACCGGGGACAAAGCCAGTGTCGAGGGCACCGTACAGGATGGCACCAACGGAACTGAAGGAGTTAAAGATACAACTGCAGGAACTTCTGGATATAGGGTTTATCAGACCTAGCTATTCGCCATGGGGTGCTCCAGTCTTATTTGTTAAGAAGAAGGATGGGACTCTGAGAATGTGTATTGATTATCGGGAACTGAATAAGTTAACTATTAAGAATAAGTATCCCCTACCGAGGATTGATGACTTGTTCGATCAGTTGCAGGGTAAGATGGTGTTCTCAAAGATTGATCTTCGATCTGGTTATCACCAGCTGAGGATCAAGGATGACGACATACCTAAGACAGCTTTTCGGACGCGTTATGGGCATTATGAGTTCTTGGTCATGTCTTTTGGTTTGACCAATGCCCCAACAGCCTTTATGGATTTAATGAACAGGGTGTTCAAAGATTTTCTCGATCAGTTTGTTATAGTCTTCATTGATGACATCCTAGTGTACTCCAGTTCAGAGGCAGAGCACGAGTTTCATCTTCGACTAGTTCTTCAGAGGTTGAGGGAGCATCAGTTATATGCTAAGTTTAAGAAGTGCGAGTTCTGGTTACCTGAAGTGACGTTCCTTGGACACATTGTAGGTGCAGATGAGATTAAAGTAGATCCGTCTAAGATAGAAGCAGTTAGGGATTGGCCGAGGCCAAGGAACGCCTCAGAAGTGCGGAGTTTTCTTGGTTTGGCAGGCTACTACAGGCGGTTTGTAGAGGGTTTCTCGAAGATAGCAGCACCGATGACAGAATTGACAAGAAATAATCTAAAGTTTATTTGGTCAGACAAGTGTGAGGGCAGTTTCCAAGAATTGAAGCGACGACTTATTACTGCACCAGTGTTGAGTTTGCCTTCAGAAGAAGGGAAGTTTGTTGTTTATTGTGATGCATCGAGGTTGGGTTTAGGCTGTGTGCTGATGCAGAATGAGAAGGTGATAGCTTATGCATCACGACAGCTGAAGGAGTATGAGCAGCGGTTTCCTACTCATGATTTAGAGCTGGCAGCAGTGGTTTTTGCCTTAAAGATTTGGCGGCATTATCTTTATGGGGAGAAGTGCGAGGTGTACACTGACCATAAGAGCCTGAAATATTTCTTTACACAGAGGGACCTGAATATGAGACAGAGGTGTTGGCTGGAGCTGGTGAAAGATTATGATTGTGATATTCTTTACCATCTAGGAAAAGCCAATGTGGTGGCTGATGCACTGAGCCGCAGGGGTCCAGGTCAGCTATATAGTGCTGTTCAGATCTCAAGAGAGTTGGCTGATGAGATGGTTAGAGCGGGGATAGAATTGGTTGTGGGCCGATTGGCTAACATTACTCTACAGTCGACCCTGTTAGAGCGGATCAGAGAGGGGCAGTTGACAGATGCTCAGTTACAGAGGGTTAGAGAGGATGTCTTAGCAGGAATAGCTAAGGACTATTCTGTTTCAGAGGTTGGTTTACTTCGGTATCAGGGGCGAATTTGTGTTCCAGCTGACGAGGGGATCAGACGGGAGATACTAGATGAGTCTCATATGACGCTGTACTCGCTTCATCCGGGTACCACAAAGATGTATCAGGATTTACGGACTTTGTATTGGTGGGCCGGGATGAAGAGGGATGTGGTAGAGTACGTTGCCAGATGCTTAACCTGTCAACAGGTGAAAGCTGAACATCAGCGACCAGCAGGGTTGCTTCAGCCTTTGGGTATTCCTGAGTGGAAATGGGAGGATATTACTATGGATTTCGTAGGAGGTCTACCCAGGACAGTAGGGTTTCATGACTCGATATGGGTGATAGTGGATAGATACACCAAGTCAGCCCATTTTCTTCCAGTGAGATCAACTTATACTGTGGATCAGTACGCTGAGTTGTACGTGAAAGAGATCGTACGTCTCCATGGGGTTCCTAAGTCTATTGTGTCAGACCGGGATCCTATTTTCACTTCCAAATTTTGGGGAGGTTTGCAGAAAGCTTTGGGAACTCAGTTGATGTTCAGTACAGCCTTTCATCCTCAGACTGACGGACAGTCTGAGAGGACGATCCAGATACTGGAGGATATGCTCAGAGCTTGTGTGATTGACTTTGAGGGTTCTTGGAGTAAGTACCTTCCGTTGATTGAGTTCTCGTACAATAATAGTTATTAGTCAACGATTGGAGTGGCTCCCTATGAGATGTTGTATGGGAGGAAGTGTAGATCGCCTATCCATTGGGACGAGATGGGTGAGAGGAGATACTTGGGACCGGACACGGTCCAGAAGACGAGTGAGGCCATAGAGAAGATCCGGGCTAGGATGCTCGCATCTCAGAGCAGGCAGAAAAGTTACGCTGATCCTAAGCGTAGGGATATGGAGTTTCAGGTTGGTGATCACGTCTTCCTTCGAGTTTCACCTCTGCGAGGGGTGAGGAGGTTTGGTAAGAAGGGCAAGTTGAGCCCTAGATTCATTGGACCATTCGAGATCCTGGAAAGGATTGGTCAGGTGGCTTACAGGTTAGCCTTACCGCCATCGTTGTCTGGAGTTCATGATGTGTTTCATGTCTCTATGCTTCGGAAGTATGTCTCAGATGTGACTCATGTATTGAGGCATGAAGATTTGGAGTTACAGGCAGATTTGGCTTATGATGAGCGACCAGTTCAGATCTTGGATCGGAAAGACAAGGTGTTGCAAAATAAGACAATTCCTTTGGTTAAAGTGCTGTGGAGAAACAGCAAGGTCGAGGAGGCGACCTGGGAGCTTGAGACAGCTATGCGAGATCAGTATCCGGAGTTGTTTAGGTAAATTTCGAGGACGAAATTCTTATTAGGAGGGGATAGTTGTAACGACCCAAATTTACTAATAAGGCTTAAGGGCCTTGATTAGTGTGCCGGGAGGGCAAGATGGGAATTATGTGTGGTTATTATGATTAAGATGTATGATTATGATTTAGCATGTTATATGACTATGTGGATTATATTATGTGATAATTATGATATGTGAATTGTACTGTGTGGGTGCTGTGATACAAACGTGATGCACGTGCCAAGACGGTTCTAGGAAACTAGATAATGGTAACTGGTGATTTGGTAACCTGCGTAACTGTTGGTAACTATAGAGAGTAACAGGTTTTATTGGGAAAGTGGTAGAATTGCAAAGTTACGGAAAGGACAAATAAGCCCTTGAGGTCTAGTTAGTAAGTGATATTAATGGAGGGTTAAAATGGTATTTTGGCAGTTAGTAGATGAGTTTGAGCTGAAGGAATAACATTTACGTATAACACTTTGGGAGTTGGTTTATGCTGAATATTAGAGACCTAGAAATATAACAGAAGAAAGAAGGAAAAGAGAAGCTGAACTCTAGCTCTTGGAAGGAGAATCAAGGGGGTGATTGAGGTTATCAACCAAGCTTAGGCCAAGAAAACTCAGAGGTAAGGATTTGGCTATAATATGTTTAAGTTTCAAGTCTGAATTTTTAGAGATGAATATGAATTGAAGCAAGTTGGTGGCTGGTTTTGCATGAATTTAGAGTTGGAGTAATCAAAAGGAGAAGGTGATTTGAAGCTAGAGTTGGGGAGAATCCAAGCTGAGTACTTGACTGAGGTAAGAGTGTATCATGTTTAAATTTTCGTAGCTGTTATGGTTTAAGAATCTAAAGGGGCTGGTTTACACATTTCTCAAGCTTTGGTTCAATGGTTTAAATCTGAATTTAGGTGTGAATTCTGTGAGTAAATGTGTAGTTGAGTTGGGTTATAGTGTTTAAAAGTTGTTGGTTGGTCTATGTGGGGTTTCAAACAGGTTTTGGGGCTTGGGTATGAAGTTGGGGTGATTTGGAGTGAGTTAGGCTCGGGAAAAACGCGAAGGAAAACCCAGAAATCTGGGTCTGCGATGGTGTGCCGCGGCACAGCTTTTGCTTGCCGCGGCCTAGGGGTCTCTGGTGTTGGGTGCCGCGGCACAAGGAAAGTGGTGCCGCGGCACAAGGCAAATTTCAGGGTGTTACATTTTGCAATTTTTGGCCTTTGCTCCGGGGGTTCGGGGGATGTCTCCGGGGTGTCGTTCTAAGGTTTTGGGGGTTCCGAGAGTGTGGGTTAGGTACCGGGAAGGTAGTCTTGGATTGGTTAATGACAAAGAATATTATATTTGTGTTGTGATTAGGACTTTGAAGAGGCTCGGGGTAGAGGACCGTGCTTGTGGCTACGTGGCATCGGAAACCAGTGAATTGAAAGGTGAGAAAACTGCACCCGAATGTATGATTGTGGTGGGACTAAGTGCTCCCGAGAATTTTATTGTGTTATCGTTGGTATTATGCCAAGGGACACGTATAAGCGGTCTAAGAGTACCGTTCATGATTTTTAGCGCACGGGGCGCGAATTGGCCACTGGGAGCCAGAAACAATAGGATAACAGAGGGAGCAGCCTGTGAGCGCTAGCCCTGGTTATCGTCTGTGCAATATGTATTATGAGTTGAAATGCTTTGTATGTGGTATACTTGAATGATGATACACTTGAATTTATGAGATGCTGTATGAGTAACTGAGTTGATTGCTAATTGTTCATGCTCTGTTATTACTGTGTTTTCTTGCTGGGCCTTGGCTCACGGGTGCTTCGTGGTGCAGGTAAGGGTAAGGGCAAGCTGGACCAGGCCTGAGGTGGAGAGCTCCGAGGTGAAATGTACATAGCCAGCCGTTCGATCACCACGGTCGAGGAGTGTGTCAGGACGGAGATTACCTAACTGCTTATTTTGCCTTAGTATGGCTGTTGATGCATATAGACTTTGTAACTTTTGTAAATGGCTTTTAAACTATCATTTTTGGGATCCCATGTACATAAACAATGTTTAGTAATGAAAACGTATCTTTTGAGACCAAAACTCTTTTAACCCTAGTTCCTCTACTATTTAAGTAACACGCTTTTACTTTAAATACTTGATTAGCAAGTTTGGCACTTTATAAACACATAGTGTAACGGTCTTGGCTATCCAGGGCATTACATAACCAGACATAAATTGCATGCATAAGACAACTATGTAAACCACATATATTTATACTGAAACAAACATTTCCAAATTGAATTATAGCCACGTTCAATCATAGGGGCTAAAGCGCTAATTTCAACACGAGTGCAGTTTTTTTACCTTGAGTTCTGTGCAAACAATGATGTGGCCTCAAGTGCGATCCTGATCCCGAGCCTTGCAAAAATCTAGTCACAACATAAGCATATTATTATTAGGTATTGAATCCTAATTCTAAGCTTCACTCCGAATCCCAGCTTATAAAGTTACTATTCCCAGTTAACGAGACACTAGAAACGTCCCCCGAGCCCCCAAGTGGCACCCAAAACGGACTTCCGAACCCCTGATCCCTAATTCCAAAAATCTTAAAAACAACTATTCGGGGCACCTGGTGCGTTCGCGCCTACCCCTGGCACTATCGCGCCCACAAAGATTTTGGGCTTCCCAGGGCACTGGCACGGTTTCTTCCCAAGCCTTGAACCCCAAAATTGAAACCTAATTCCTAAGGTTCTGGGACCCTAATGCAGTCGTGCCACAACCTAGCGTGGTCGCGCTAGGTCACCAGAAATCCAAAAATGCCTAGAAACCAATGTGTTCTTCCCATATTCATGAACCATGATTTCCCCTGTGCTCTCAAACCTAGAAATCAACCTAAAAATGACTTTTGAAGAAGTTTATGACCACAAAACACCTCATATAACCTAAACAACCTACTACCAACATTAACATACCACCAAAAACTCAGTCAAACTCATCAAAACAGCAAAATTGGACAAGTTTGGGCGAAAGGTTTAGAATCTTACCCAAATCCAAAAATTCAAGTCTGAAGTGAAAATTTTAAGCTCAGTTCCAAGCTTGGTACAACCACCAAACCATGCATCTACAACACTATTAAGCCCAAATCACCTAGAAGCTCCAAAACAACACAATTTAATCCTAAACTCCTAGTTTCCAAGAACCATTCAAGCATTAATGAAAACTGAACAAAACATTTCCTTACCTCCTCTAAAATTGAATCCCAAGGTGGTTGTTGCTTCAAGATTCCTAACCTTCTCACCTTGCAGTTCAATTCCCCAAAGATTACTTCCAACTTCACAAATTCTCCTCCAATTCAAAGGTGTTTCCTTGGAAAAATGAGAGGAACAAAGAAAGGTAAGAGAGAGAGAGAGAGAGAGAGAGTGTGTGTGTAACATGAGAATAGGCTACAGCTGCCTTGGGGCTAAACCAATGGTCAACTGACCATTCTAACCCCAACCCATAATTCCTCTCCAAAGCATCCCCAAAGCTAGAATAGTCATTTTGCCACAATTTCTACTAAACCCCTTTCAACACCCTAAATTCACAATTAAATCATTAACCTTCCAAACTCTAATAGTTCCCTCAATAATGTTCACATAATTCCCCAGACACGAAAAAATTACCAAAATACCCCTTGGCTCACCCCGAGCCAGGTATAAATCTACGTTGTGACATTTTTGCCAAATTGCTCAAAGGGTCGACTCAAGCCGAATATCTTAAATATATCTACATAATAATATGGTCACAATCACATAACACATATAATTACAATTATGCCTTCAACGGTTCAAAATTACAAGAATGCCCCTTTAACGAAAACGGGTCGACATGCATATTTAATACACATAAACATGCATAAGCAGTCATATTATAATATAACTCCAAAATTTCACATAATCACACATATATTCAATTAAATTCGCATAATTCAAATATAAATCCAATTATGCCTTCCTGGCCAACTAATCAAGGCACTAAGCCTTATTAGCAAATTTGGGACGTTACAACATGAGTAATATTTAATTGATGAATTATATGATTATATAATTAAATTATTGTAAATTGTGTATTTTTTTTATATTTACATATATGATATGTGCAATGTTACCTCATTATTATGTGGGGATTTATATAGAAGGTCTGTAACAGTGGATTCCTTCAAGCGTTAATAACAGAAAGTCACAATGTTTAATTTTCAACTTGGGTATATTTAATTATAGATGAATTATTGATAGAAGTTAGAAGGTCATATTTGATGATAGCTTTGGTAATTGAAGATTTGACGGTAATTAGTAATTAAGGAAAATTTACCAAAATACCATTGGGATATGTTAAGAGGGAAATTAGATAGAGGAGCATTATGGTCTTTTGGATGCATAGTTAGAAAAAATAACTATTGACGCAGTTTTTTGCCAACGATAGATTTAGAAATCTAATAGGAGTATTAGTGCTTATTTGCAAACCATAATGAACTTATAAGATCCCTTTCGTACACACAATTTTTAGGGTACAACATTTCCCCCCCAAGCTCCTACTCGTTCTTGACATCATCACTTTCTAACACGCACAGTAGGGGCTTTTAGGCTTCTATCATGTATAGTGTTGAACACGTGGCCATCTGTAATTGGCGTCTGTTAGGGTTTCGAGGACTATGACAACTGTCTTGTCAACTTTTTATTGTCGTACGTGTCATTTAATATCTGCCTTTGGATCTCGAACTGACCCAATCAGATGGCCTAAATTAATTGCCAAAGTTTACGTATAAATAGGGAGATTAGACCTGAACCTTACAACCTTTGCATACAAAAAAATTCCTTTCAGAAACAAAAATTTCCTTTTTCTCTCAAACGTTTTCCAAAAACCTTCATCACCCTTCAGTCTCTCAGAAGCTTTCAAGCTCCTACCTGTGGACGCATCGACATTCTCATCGAACAAACTTATAAACTGTAAGTATTCCCTCATCTGGTTTGAATCTTCCATTTTTTTTTTATTTTCCAGTGATTTTTTTAATTCGAAAAACATTCTTTGTTTAATATTGTTTCGTGTATTAGCCATGTCTTAGTTTAAATAGGGTTTGGTTTAGGCTAAAAGAACGGTACTAGACTTTCTTAGAAATAAGGTATTCAAAAACTGGGCAAATTTTCTGGATTTTGGAAAGAAAATTCCATAGGTAAATTGATTAGGATACCTGTTTGGATGAAGAATTTGGGAGGGTTTTAGGTTGGGCTCTAGGTAGCTTAAGGCTCAAGATTCCTTAATCGGTTTTGCATTAAACTTCTTTCAAAAGAAAAGTAGTGGGTCTGATGAGTTTGACACACGAATCCCAAAGTTCAGGGAATTTTACGAATTCATAGTGTGTGGCATGCGACTATGCGTGGAACCACACGTTGATGCTAGGACACATCTTAGGTCATGTAAATTTTGAATCACCAAAAGTAAAAAACTTAAACCCTTGGATCACCGTGCCTTTATCGTCGTAGCTAGTAATTGTCTTAGGTCGCCACTGATAGGCTGCTTTGCCGTCAGGCGAGCTAGATCATGGTCCCACCAAAGAAAAATTTCGCGAGCCCCTCTACTCAGATTAAGAACAAAGTTGAGCAGATCGCGTCAGAATCTCAAATTCCTCATTTCAATCCAGTGGTGGAGAGGGAACTTGTTGTTGACCCCAATGCTTTTTTCGACGTCGAGCACATCATGTCGCAAATAACGTCATAGGGGAAAGTGAACAAAATACTGTTGAGCCATGGGATCGAGATGGGAATCGATGGCCTCCTTGCTCGACCTCCATTGGAAGGAGAGTAGAGTTGCACCCCTCTGCAACTTCCTCCAAACTCATATCAGCTTAGAGCAGTACTTCATGGATTTTCTTAACTACGTCGAACTGGCTCCGTTCCAACTCCCCCTGAACTCGTATTGGCTTTTGGTGGGGTGAAAATATCTATTTTTGAGGCACGAGTGGGAGGTCCCCACCCCGACAGATATTATGTAATTCTTCAGCCTCAAGGCTAGTCCTGATCAGAATGGTCGAGGTGACGGATTTTACTACCTCACTCGCTTCCCCAACTCGACATTCATCATGGACCTCCCTAACCATCCAAATGACTATAAAGACTAGTTCTTTATGTCAAATGGGTTCAAGAACTGCGATCACTGATACTTCAACCGCCCTCGTAAGTCCTCTAACTTTATGAATTTTGTACATGAACTCTCTTATCATTTTCATTTTTTTGTTTAATCATTCTAACTGAGTTTGTTCCTTTTGTAGCTATATTCACGAGGATAGAACAGTCTGAGACCCTTGGAGGTCAATACAAGACGTTGTCTTGTCTTCCTTCGAAGGAAAATGACTTCTGTTAGGTAGTTAATGATGCTACCATGGTGGCCTGCAACCTGATTAGCAAAGGCTAGACACTGGCTATCAGGACCAGAGGTCCACCTCCCATTCTTCCTGCACTCCCCCCTCCTCAAGAAGTCTTGTTAGCCATTGAAGACACCGAGGAAGAAGAAGATGTGGCACCACTGGTGTGCAAGAGGAGAGTTCCTGAAGATGATCGGGGTCTTGATCCAGAGCGAGCAACATCCGGGGTAGCAGCCGGCCCCTCCGGCCAAGGTAACCCATATAGAGAACAAGATCGGGCTGCTTCTAGTTTTAGGCTAATTCGCTTCAACCCTTACCAGCTCGTTAGTTTCCATCCTACTAACTCGGACTTGAACACAACACTCCTTTAGTGTATGGATCTTCTAGTGATACGCTATGACCATAGCTACCCCAGATGCACCATTGTGGTTGATAACACCCTTCACTTTAGGACTTCCATTTATGAGGAATATGGGACAAATCATAGGACACGACCTTCCTTACGTTAGGGTGTATTATCCCTCGACTTTAGGTAGTATGTAGATGAGTCTAGCTTGGAAGAAGAACCTGAACCCCTTAGGACCCAAGATGTAATAATTATAGACTCTCCCCCACCTCTGGTAGTCCAAGAGTTAAAGGTTATACCTAGTCCAGTCCATTACCCCGAGCTGATCGTAGTATACTCCTCCCTACCTCGGAGGGTAGGGTTCTTGCTCTTGTTATTGTCTTCTGCATTACTTTAACTAATTATCCCTTGTATCTGAATCTTATGCTCATTCTTTTTCAGGTGAAGAGATGGAATTTCCAGATGCCTTGGGTTTAAGGGGTTCCTTTAAGGCTGGCAGGGTTGGAGCTGGCCCTGTGGTGAAGAGGCCTATTTTCCAAAGAAACATGCCTCCAAGACTGAGAGTTCCACCGAGTCTCCATTCAAAGACAAAGGTGTCAGCTCCACTCAGGAATAGCAACAACAGACTCAACCGCCTGCTCTGGTGATAGAAGTCACAATTCTCCAAGCTCTGCCTCCTCTTCCTCGACATGTACCTCCTTCGATTCCTCAAGTGATCCAAGGCGAAACTCCCTCCATTCAGATCTCGATAAAGCCACTTGATTTGGCAAGGATCCCCAAGGCATATTGGGGGACTGTATACGATATGGCAAGCCATAGGGTGGGCCATGCCTATAGATCCAATGTCAAGGATCTGAGGGCCATGGAGGAGCATGCTCCTAAAGACGTTCTCGAGTCCTCTATGGGGATGAACCTCACTATGAGCCCATTTCATTATTCTAACATTTATTTTTCTTTTCTTCTCTTTTTTCTTAAACTAACCTTGAAATTTCCTTTTCCTTTTGCAGTCTGTCATGGCTCAACTCTGCAGAATTGCTCGGGTTTGAGCTAGGAGTGATGAGCTCTAAGCCGCCCTGAGCGCCTCCCAAAAGAGCGAGCGGTTCACCAATGCCGCCTTGGTTTCCTCCCACGAGAGCGAGAAATCTACAAAGGAAGGCGAGCATATTGCTAATAATCAGGTCATGGAAGTGAGCCATCACCTAGACCAGCTGCAGGCCACGAATGAGGGGCTCAAAAAGAATCTTGACGAGGTCGAGGCCAAAGCCAAGGAGGAGGCCGAGAGGGCAAGGTCAGAGATTTCAGAGTCATCAAACCAAATGGAAGAGATGCTTTACTAGTGTTGGGCTTTCAACCAGGACTAGAACTTCACTTTCATGCAGCCAGGGTTTTGGGAACCTTATCTTGCCAAATTTAAGATTCGATTCTCACAAGAACCCTTTGAGACCGTCAAGGCTTCTAATGGTGCTGAATGAGATGGCAAGGAAGTGACCTCCTCCGAGCGAGTCGACGGATCTCAATGATTTCTTTCTTTAATTTTATGCTTTGTAAGTAAGTCCCTAGGGACCAAAACAATCTCCTTTGGGCTCAGGTTGAGGTTTTTTCCTCCTCGAGGTAACTATGTATTTTATAATACATATTTAATTTGTCATCTATTTGTGTTCCCCTTAGTTCTATTGTTTTCTTATGTTTGTGAATTCTTGGATTCTTGCACATTCAAAATCTTAGGGGTTGTCTTTATATCGGGAGAGATTTTAGATGGCTTGACTAACTAATTTTAGTTGATATCTTAGTCGCATCCAAGATTTTTCCTGCCTAATAGCATTGTACCTATTAAAAATCAAGCGTCAGACCTAGTCGTATACAGGGGTTTTAGTCTGCTTAATAGCATTGTACCTGTTAAGAATCAGGCCTCAGACCTGGTTATTTTCAGGAGTTTTGTTTTATTAACCTCTCAATCTTAGTTCATGTTCGGAATTTGAAAATCTGAGCTTTAAAAATTCGTTGAATAATCAATTTTTCCAAACTCTATGTTTCAGATTCCATCCAAATATGCTGAAATCTTTTAAAAGCTCTCTTCAGTTATGTGCCCCCCAAGCAACCAGAACTTATAAATGTTCTAGGTTGATTTTACAATGTGATCCCGCAATGATAAAACAACAAAATTGATTACATAATTATCCAACTATTATTTAAAATTAAATGGCTTTTATAGATAAGCCTTACATAAACAGTAATTTCAAAACATTAAACACAACAATGTTATTGATAGTACTTTTTGAGGGGTAGGGCATTCTAGGTCCATGGAACTATTTCTCCACTTAACCAGGCTAGCTTGAAAGTCCCTTTGCATAGGATCTCCATGATCTGGTATGGTCCTTCCCAGTTCGGCCCTAACACACCATCCTTTGGAACTTTACTTGCCAAAAACACCCTTCGGAGAACCAAATCACCTAATCTGAGTAGCGTCCTTTTACCTTCGAATTGAAATAATGAGTGATTTTCTGTTGATAATGGGCGAGCTGTAATTGTGATACCTCTTTTTTTTCATCGATTAGATCAAGGGTGTTGACGGTGAAATCTCGTCAACGAAATTAGATCGGAAAACTCAAAGGTAAGTCAGGTGATGTTTATATAAGAACTAAGAATAAACTTTAAGGAAAAGTAAACACAGATCAATGATGAAGCAAGCCTTGATATATTTCTCAATAGCCTTTGCATACAATGAATTTTCCAACCCCCTTCTCTGTGGAAGTGGGGTTCATTTTATAGTAGGCTCTAATGGCCTTGGGTACATGGTGGTCCAAGGGACCAGATGGTACACAAGTACACTAACAGGAGAGTGGTTCCAGGGGTAGTGGTGTCGGCTCTGGTACAAGGTTAGAGATCATGGGAGCACCTCACCTCCTTTACCTGGTCATGCCTCCACTACCTGCCTGGTACGGGTGTCAGAGGAGTGGCTGGTGAGGACAACACATGGTACTTTGTTTGTACCTCCACTACTTATCTGACGTGGGTACTATGTCCGTACTCTAACTCCTTTCAGTTCGTCAGTGGACTCCGTACCTCATGAGATCAATGCCATGTGACCCTCATTTGCATGGCATAGATGCGAGGTGGTAATGACCCATGCACTGGCCGTGCCTTGTAAGGCTTCTAGTGGCGAAGGGCCTAGCTATACTTGTCTCCTTGCGGCATGAATCCAGACTAGTGACGTGATGGTGCAACGGCCTCCCGAGAATATGGTGACCTACGGGCCTCGCTGAGGGCGCGCGCGCATGAGGGCCTCGCTGGGGGAGCGCGCATGAGGGCCTCACTGGTGGCGCGTGCCTGATGGCCTCGCTAGGGGGCGCGCGCGCATGAGGGCCTCGCTGGTGGCGCATGCCTAATGGCCTCGCTAGGGGGTGCATGCCTGATGGCCCGAGGACCCAATGAGAGTGTAGGCGTATGGGGGTCTAAGTGCGTTCTTTGGGTCTTTTATAAGCGTGGAATATTGAGCATCCACGGGTGTATGTCCCGGGCGTCTTTGGCAGCATTTACGCGTATGAGTGCATCTTGACCCGTGAGCATGTCACCTCATGTGAGGGCCTTGTGCACCTATCCTCTTGCAGTATTCATTGTGGCCCCTTAGCTTAGCAGGGCCAAACCTTGTGGCTCATAATGTGTTGTTTCTCATGAGATGATCTCCTGTATTCAACAAGGCCTACAGGCTCGAGCCCAATAGCATGAATAAGTGGCCTTTATCCCTATGTTCCAACCAGGGACTAAAGAGTTTTTATTTGGTGGATTTTTGGCATCCACAAAGGGATACACTAGGTAGCTCGTGGTTCTGATCTTGATCAAAGGTCTTCTGTCTATGGGTCATCACCAACGTCTCAATCTGGAGCATAGCCTCGCTTCCAAAGGTCAGAGAAAAAGGCGTATGTCCCATGGAGGTTCGATGTGAGGTTCAATAGGCCCAGAGTACATGCGGGAGCTGCTCGGGCCATAATCCCTTAGCTTCATCTAATCACTCATTTATGCTCGCCTTCATGGTCTTGTTTACAACCTCAACCTGCCCATTGTTCCGTGGGTATGCTACCGACGAAAACTCTTGGTTATGCCACATTTTCACAAAAGTTTGTGAAGTGATCACTATCGAACTAAGTTTCGTTGTCAGACACAATATTTTTCTAGAGCCCAAATTGACAAATGATATTTTTCACATCAAAATCCATGACTCTTTTTGAGGTGATGGTTGGTAGAGGTTTGGCCTCTACCCACTTTGTGAAGTAATCGATGGTGACAACAGCATAACGAACTCCTCCTTTTCCTATCGGCAAAGAACCAATTAGGTAAACTCCCCACACTATAAACGACCAAGGGGATGAGATCATGGTTAGTTCGATGGGAGCAACTCAGGCAACTATGGCTAAGCATTGGCATTTGTCACATTTCTACACATACGAGATCGAGTCATTTTTCAGCGTGGGCAAAAAATAGACCTGTTTCAGTACCTTCAGAGCTAGGTTTTGCCCCTAGCATGGTCTCCACAGAAGCCTTCGTGTATTTCTTGCAAGATAGGCTACGCTTCCTCGGGCAGAACACATTGTAGGAGAGGTAGCGAATGCGCTCGTCGATATAGAAACCCTTCAACCATAACATATCGTGGAGCTTGATACAGCAACCTTCTTGCGCCCATTCAATCATCAGGTAACTTTTCGGTTGTGAGATGCTCCACTATGGGGGTCATCTAGATCAGTTTTATGTCAATCATTCTGACCTCATCCATTTCTGCTATTATGCTTGTGCTTTCCAAGAATTCCACCTGAACTACATTCAATGTATCTGCCTCTTTGGTGGTAGCAAGTCGAGCCAGGGCATCAACATTGGAATTCTGCTCGCGGGGTACTTGTTAAACGAAGCTAAACTCAAATTTAGACAACTCGCCTTTAACCTTGGCTAAGTAGGCCGCCATCTTGATACAATAGCTTGGTATTCTTCCAATATCTGATTGACTATGAGCTGAGAATCACTATAACATTGGATCGCCTTTGCTTTTAGCTCTTTCTCCACCCTTAGCCCTGCCAATAAGGCCTCATATTTGTCTTCATTGTTGGATGCTTCGAATCAAAACCTGAGAGTTGTATGGAATCGATGCCTTTCAAGTGAGATTAAAATTATCCCATCTCCCGATCTGTTTTCATTAGAGGATCCATCAACGAAGATTTTCCACAATTCCTACATCTGTGGCCTTATCAGCTCATCCTGAAAACCTGTGCAGTCAGCCACAAAATCAGCGAGGGCTTGACTCTTGATTACTGTCCATGGCATATATAATATTTCGAACTAGCTGAGTTCGATGACCCATTTTGGTAGGCATCCCAATGTTTCAGGATTTTGCAAAACCTGTCTTAAAGGTTGGTCAGTTAAGACATGGATAAAATGGGACTGGAAATATGGTCTAAGTTTCCATGAAGCCAAAATAAGACAAAACACGAGCTTTTCTATTAATGGGTATCGGGACTCATCTCTGAGAAGTCTTTTACTTACATAATACACTGGTTTCTGCGCCCGATTTTCTTCTCGAACTAACACAGCACTGACCACATTTTCTGTCACGACTAGATACAAAAACATACATTCCCCAGACGCTGGTTTTGATAGTATGGGGGTTCAGCCAGATTAGCTTTCAGGTTTTGAAATGCCTATTCGCATTCTTCGGTCCACTCAAACTTTTTGTTTCCTCTGAGCAAGTTGTGAAATGGGTGACACTTGTCAGTGGATTTTGAAATGAAGCAGTTTAAGGCCACCACCTTTCTAGTTAAACTTTGTACTTTCTTACTTGACCTTGGCGAAGGCATTTCAAACAACGATATGATTTTTTCCGGATTTTCCTTTATCCCCCTGTGTTTACTATAAACCTCATAAACTTTCCCAATGAAACTCCGAAAGTGCACTTCTGGGGATTTAACTTCATGTCATACCTCCTTAGTACGCCAAAATATTCTTCCAGGTCAGATACATGGTTCTTGGTGGTATTTGATTTGACGAGCATATCATTGACATACACCTCCATGTTTCTCCCGATCTTGTTAGCAAAAATTTTGTCAAATAATTGTTGGTATGTAGCACCGGCATTCTTCTGCCCGAATGGCATAACTTTGTAGCAGTATACGTTATGCTCAGTCATGAAGCTGGTATGCCCTTTGTCTACAGGGTTTGTTATATCCAGAATATGCGCCCATGAAAGACATGAGCTTGTGACCAGCAGTGGCATCTACCAACTAATCAATTCTAGGTAATGGGAAACAGTCCTTGGGACAGGCCATGTTGAGATCGAAGAAATCAATGCAAGTTCTCCACTTCCTGTTTGGCTTTGGGACCATAATGGAGTTAGCAACCCAGATCGAATATTTTGCTTCCCTGATAAATCCACATTTAAGTAGACGAGGTACTTCTTCTTCCAATGCTTCCGACCGTACTTTCCCCAAAAGCCTTCGCTTTTGGGACTTTGCTGGCACATTCTTGTCCAACTTCAAAGTATGCATTATTATACTCAGACTGATTCTCACCATCTCTTCATGCGACTAGGTGAAGACGTCCAGGTTATTCCTCAAGAATTTGACCAGCTCCTTCTTCCTTTTAGTTCCTAGACTTTTCCCAACTTTTACAACTCTTGACAGTGTTTTTGGGTTGATACTGATTTCCTCGAGCTCCTCTACAACTTTGAGCTCTAATCTATCTTCATCTATTCATGGGTCAATGTTGTCTTGTTTTGCGACTTCATTGTCTCCTTCTCGAGGTTCTTCCATCCAAGGGGTAACTTCCATTACCTAGGACTCCTCGCCTTCTTTGTCTATGACCATCGCATGCTGCTCGGGTTGTGATTTTTCCTTCATGGCTTTGCTGTAGCATTCTTGGGTGGTGAGCTGGTCTCCACGTACTGTGCATATTCCCGAGGCTGAGGGGAACTTCATTTCCAGATGTCGGATTGAGGTTATGGCTTTAAAAACCATTAGTGTGGGTCATCCCAAAATCGCGTTATACGCAGCTGGACAATTGATTATAACAAACTCAAGTATTTTAGTAACAATTCATGCATCATCCCCTTGCGTAACCACCAGTCTGATTGTCCCTATGGCCATCGTCCCTTCACTTGAAAAATCATACAACATCACTGAGGTTTCCTTTAGATCGG
The DNA here is from genome assembly GCF_963169125.1 of Humulus lupulus. Classification (NCBI taxonomy): domain Eukaryota; kingdom Viridiplantae; phylum Streptophyta; class Magnoliopsida; order Rosales; family Cannabaceae; genus Humulus; species Humulus lupulus. The sequence goes on along the minus strand of NC_084793.1, from coordinate 184,541,581 downwards.
TCACGGATAATCCCATATTTTCTAGGGTGAATGTGAAAAATACATTTACTGAACTTCCATTATCTACCAATATCCTCTGTACCCTTCGATTAGCAAGCTACACAATTACCACAGCGGGTCATTATGTGGGAATTGAATGTGGCTAGCATCCTCCTTCGTGAAAATGATTGGTTGTTTTTCCAACCATTGTAGCTTTGATAATCATTTCTCTGGGATAAATTCCATACCGTTATGAGTTTTCAGCTCCTGTACATACCTCTTTCGGGCTCACGTCCTCCAACAATAGTAGTTATATCTCCTCCTATTATTGGAGGAGGGTCGACTTGGTTTTGATTCATCATATCCATCTGAGTCCTCGACTGACCTGTCTTAGTTTCTGGAGTTGGACAAGAATTCTGCCTAGTAGATTGATTAGGAACGACTCGATTTCAGACTTACTGGGCTAACGGTCCAACCCGAATGAGAGTTTCAATCTCATCCTTTAGTTGTTGGCAATAATCAGTATTATGACTGATGTCATTGTTGTATTGGCAAAACTTTGAGGGATCTCTCTTCGCCCTCTAATGCCTTAATGGCTCTTGTTTCTTCCACGGAAGGCGATTAGAGTTTTCCAGAAAGATATGTTCCCGTGTATCCGTTAGGTCAGTGTAGGTGGCATAAACAGGCTTAAATTTTTCCTCAGAATTATTATTCTTTGTGCCATTCTGTTCGTCCTCATCATTCCCTTTCCTCTTATTGTTTCTCGCATGGTTATTCTGGGTAACAGGTTGAGCCGTAGCTACAACACCTGTACACTCCAGCGGGTTGGATAGGGGCCTGGCTGGTTCTTGCGACATTAGATCGTGCCTCTTCCAAGTTTATACCTGAGCTCGGGCCAAGAGCTCATCTACACTTTTAACCCTTTTTGTTGGAGCACCTGCCATAGATCGCCTCCCACCAGGATTCTTGTTCTCATCACCATGAGCTTAGAGATGTCATCAACATCTGTAGCTCATGCTATAACGTTGGCGAATCTGCTCAGATATGCTTTAAAGGACTCACTGGGTTTTGTTTTATGTTGGCCAATGAGTCGGCCTCTACGCGATTTTCCTTTGAAGCTCGGTAGGCTTTCTTGAACTCAAAAGACAGCTTCTTCCAAGAGCTTATGGAATGTTTTTTGTACTTCTTGAACCAGTCTCTGGCTGGTCTGATCACAATCGTGGCTAATAGAATACACCTTAGGTAGAAACCGAAATTGTGGACCATCATCAACGTATTGAAGGTCCCGAGGTGGTTGGATGGATCTATGTTTCCATCAAATGTTGGCATGTTCGGCATCCTAAAGCCAATAGAATATGCAGCTACTGCAATGTTCCGGGCGAAAGGTTCGAGCTCCTCTTCGGAGTCACAATCATCATTCCCTTTTCTAGATAAGAGCTTCTTCATCTGCTTCTCCATCAAGGCTAGTCGCTCGAGGGTTGAGTCTTTGGTCTCAAGGTTAGCTGGGAGTTATTCACCAACTCCCATCCTAGTGTACGCGTTTGATGGGTTGTTGTCCCTCCAAGTTTGAGCTTGGTTAGGAGGGACATTCCCATTGTTGTGTACGATAAACAGACCTCCCTCGTGTCGAGTATAACTCATATCATCATTGCGAGCTGGATACCTCCTTTGTGAATTTAGATGATCACGCAGGTCAGAATGTAGATCGAAATGAGGACTTTGTACTGAACTAAGATGATTCCTTATGTTACTCTCAGATCTACCTCCACATTGGCTTCCCATCCAGTAACTTCCATGTGCAAAACTTACAGCCCGCGACTGAGATTGAGGAACTGGATTATCAACACGTGCCCATGGGACGTAAGTATCTACAAACAGGGGAGGATTTCTCCTTCTATTTCCGTGAGCTGGATCTTCTCTTTGTGGGCGTAGTGGTGTAAGATGTCTAATCGGCGATGGCGGAAGTCTTATCGATTAGGCTATCCTTGATCCATCAGGACGAACTAAGTTAACCCACCTCGGTTCTACCTGGAGTTCTGATCGCGACATAGGAGGATTCACTGGGGTGTTTTGTCTTCGTGAACTTGTCCCAAATCGCCCTTGTGGGTTGTTATGGGCCTTCCTTGGAATCTTTGCGGAACACAAGGATCTAGGGGTCGCAGTTCTGATCGACCGATTGACATTCTAATGATGGTTCCTGTGATGATTAGTGGTTGAGCACTTCGGTGATTTCTCTCTGAAGGTACAGATCTCAGAGGGTTTGGACCCGTTATTCCTATGGGACTTATGGGACCCACTTTGACTCTTTCCGACATTAGTGTCGGTTACCAGAGGGGGTAACTGAGCCAGGACCTCCTTGATCTGTCTATTTTCCCTAGAGAGATGGCTCCTTAATTAGGCATTCTCCATCTCGATGGCTATTAGATACCCTGGATTAGGATTTTGTGGGAGTGACGCTGAATTCCCAACGTCATCTTGGCCCACTGGTTGCTTTCCAGGACGTTGCTGAACATCTGGGTCCTTTTCAGTGGGAACGTCTGTATGATGTGCCTCTTGCCAACCAGGCTGTTCCTTTTCATTGTCAGGCATCGATCGAGTAACCACCATGATGAACGATGAATGAAACTTGTAAAGCACTAATTTCCTCTTAACGAAAGCACCAAATTGTTGATGCGGTTTTTCGCCAACTGTTGATTTAGAAATCTAATAGGAGTATTAGTTCTTATTTGCAAACCTCAATGAACTTATAAGAACCCTTTCGTACACACATAATTTTATGTGGTTCAATGGCTAAAATCCACCTAGTCCACGAGACAATATTATTGCTCTTCTCTCACATTTCTGTAGAGTTTCAATAGAACAAAAAGGTCGTTCCTTTTCCTGTCCATTATCCGTGATATTTATAGTGGAATTTCCTGGACAGGTTTGGGTAACCGTGTAACGCCCTAGATAACCAAGACCGTTACATTGTGTATTTTAAAATAGTGCAAGACTTGCTAATCAAGTTTTTTGAACAATAATGTGTTCCTAAATTTAACTATCAGGTTAGGGTTAAAAGATTTTGATCATTAACGGTTAATTTTCATTAAAATAGATGTTTTGGTACATGGTATCCAAAAATAGGGTTTAAAAGGCAATTTACAATCCTTAAATTTTTTGTACAACCAGTAGCCACTCTAATGGAAAAATGCAAAATTTAAGTCTCTATCCCTATGCTATCCCTTGGATGTGGCAGACGAGCAGCTGACATTGTACACCTCGCCCCCGGAGCTCTCCAACTCATGGTTGGTCCAGCTTTCCCTTGCCTTTACCTGCACCACGTAGCACCCGTGAGCTAAGGCCCGACAAGAAAACCATAACATCAAATACATAATCATTAGTAGCTATTAGTCAATCATAAGACAGTCATCCAGAAGCTCAACAAATCATAGGCATCAAACAAATAGTAGTAAACACATACCATCGAAAACATGTCTTAATCAATATACAAATGTACAGGGTCGGTGCCCTTAGGCCGAACCCTCTGCTTACTCAACTGACTTCGGCTCGCTTAGGCCAAGTACACTATTTATTTAGCTGACCTTGGCTCACAGTGGCCGAGCTGCATCTGTGCGCAAGTCATCAACCTCGACTCTCTTAGGCCGTTCAATCTCATATACCATGTCGTTCATTCAGTTATACAGCATACATACTCAAATATTGGGAATCTCAGTCCCGTTCACAACAATTCAAGGGTGCAGTTTTCTTACCTTGAATCCCGAGCGAAGAATACAGAACGGTCCCGAGCACGATCCTTAGTCTTGAGCCTCAGCGATAAACCTAGTCACAGTATCAATGGGTAATCATCAATTCTAAATCTAAATAAATACTTACAAAACAATAGCTAGCCTTCGAGACCTCGATTTCTACTAAACCAGGTAGCAAAAATTCTCCCGAGCACCTAGGTTTGAATTCCCGAGCCTCCCCGAGCCTTAAACTTTATTTTTCCTTAATTCCCTAATTAGGGTTGCGACTTGCCCTTGAGAGCAGCGACCCACCCCTCAAATAGAGATGCAATCCCCCGTGATGGAGGACACGGCCTGCGACCTGCCCTCCCTGAGTCACGATGCGCACCTTGCAAACAGAGGCTCCCAGCCTCAAAACTCATTTGGGTTGCAGCGCCTGAAGAGCAGGGCTGCGACTCGAGCCCCTAAACCCAGAAAATCCTCCATTTTCTTAACACTTCTCCTCGAACCTAACCTCAATTCACACTCCAAAACAGTAACCAAACCAGTATTTATGCCCAGAATTCCCATCCCCTTTGATCTAAACACTATGCCCAACTTATAACCAATTCTTATCCTTATTAAATACTCAAATTCAACCAAAACTAGCTAGTAAACTAAGACTCATGCAACCTCTAGTTTTCAACATAGTTTCAGCAGATAATTCAGCTTGCTCAAACAAATACTCTAACTAATCCCAGCTTGGGTTTTCTTCAAATTCCCAGCTCAATTCCAGCTTGGTCCCCTTCAAGTCTCCAAGTTTCACCCAAGTTCCAAAGAGAGTGAGAAAGAAAACGTGTAGGAGGTGAGAGAGAGAAATTCTATAAGTTTCTAGTTCTTTTCCTAAGTCTTCTGAGTATATCCTACCCCACAAAGACTATTTTGTCCCTCAAAGCTTATTAGTCCTCTAATTGTCTCTAGGGGTAAAAAGGTCATTCTGTTCCCAGTTCCTGCTAATTCCTCAAATGTTCCTACCATTATTCAATTAATCTCGTCACGTCTAATTAATTACCAAATATTTGTTCATTATCTAATAACTCCCAAAATATTTCTCTATGTTCCCAAAAATACCCGTAGGCTCTCCCCAAGCTAGGTGTCAAACCCCGTTGTACCTATTTTGGAAATCCGCTCACTAGGACAGTCTTGAGCCATATGCGGCAAATATATCCACATAATAATGTGGTCTCAATTGCAAATCAAATAGAATCACATTTATGCCCTCAATGGACCAAAATTACCAATATGCCCTTATAAGCTATAAAGGGCCCACATGCATATCTAGCACTCATAAACATGCATATAATATATCCATATAATCATATTAATCATGCATACTATGTAGTCATGCATTTAACCAATTAAACATACATATAAACAAATTACGCACTCCTGGCACGCTAATCAAGGCCCTAAGCCCTATTAGCTATTTTGGGTCGTTACAAACCGTGTTCATAAATATGGTATACATTTTATACATATAATTCCCATTTACATTGGGATATGAATGCATAAAAAAATACACTCTTGCTATCTCAGATAATAAATGATATATGTGGAATACAACCTGGGCATTAATAAGCGTATAAAGAGCCTCTGAGTCTTTCGGGATCCTTCAGTATGCATCATGACCAGGTTTCCACGGGATGAACATCTTCATCGAGTTGGTGATCAAAGAATATTCGAATCTTAGTTCAAATTAACTTTAGAGCACCCTAAGGGGGATGTGGCCACTATTTGTCTAGAATTGGACTGTCATCCAAAGAGGCGGCCTAATAATTACCTGAATGTCGTATTGCCAAGTCCTAACTTGAGCTGCTCACATTATCATTAGCTAGATGTTCTACTTGTTTGCTTTTCCATATATTCATCTACCAACTATATCCCTATTTGAGTGATTAAACTTGTGCTAATTTTTAGGGTACAACAATAACCATTAGGTCATATAAGTTACCATTTTTCACCATTTTTCTCTTCATCTTCTTCAACACTCTCAAGATATCTCTCAACCAAGCCTTAAACCTTTGAGGATTTCTAGAGGGGATCATGCTTAAGTAAAGGAGTTAGCAGCTATCAAAGGTCATCTTCAACCTAAGAAATTTTCCATAGCAAGATAACTCTTGATTTTCTTCTTAGTGTTCTTAAAGATTTTGGAGATTTTGGGGATTTCCAATAATTGTTTATTCTAGGTTGTTCTTATGAATTGGTTTAGGTTAGAAACATGTTTATAAACTGCATTAAAGCTTTAATTCAAATTGAAACACTTGGATTGTTTAGTTTTGTAATTTGGAGAAAATTGGGGATTTTAAACCTAACTCTTGAATTCCTTATGTGAGGTATGTATTTTGGTGTTTGGTTGATGATACATGATGTATATAGAGTAGTATACATGTTTTAGAGACATTTTTATGCTTTGAACTAGTTGGGAATGAGTTTGGAATACATTTGAGTAAGGTTGGAAAAACTGAAAATAGTAGAATTTAGCCTCTATTAAGAGTCTGTTGACTGACCGAACTAGCCTATTTCTGGGGCATGAAAATATTCATGCAATGGTCGACCATCAAAGAGCAATCGATCGACCGTCACAGAGCAATCGATCGACCGATCCTTGCTAACAATATAGTTTTGGGTCCATTTTCTAGGGTTTTTGATGGGAAACCTTTGGGGATCTAAAGCTAAGGTGCAAAGGACATAGTTAAACATGTTTAAAGTATATTTAGAGCCTAAGAAGTTCATATTTATTGATCATATGTTTTGTTTTATTAGGAAGAACTAAACCTACATTGAATTGATTATGACATAGGGTATTTAAGGACGCTTGAAGGAGGTCACATTCGAGTTGGTACTTAAGTCATTTATGGAATCCAGGTAAGAAAAGTTTGCATCTGCCCATAGAGCGGGTGTGAGCCCCATTGCTTGAGAAACATATATTACTATAGCATAGAAACAGAACTTGGGCTATGAACCCTTGTTTTACCATTTTTACTGTGTATTTCATCATTGGAGACAGTTATTACTATTTGAATGACATTGATTTATCTTTAATAATTATTCTTGCATCATGTGGGTTGTATTGATTATCTTTATGATTTGTGTTGTGATTATGATTTATGCCATGTGGGACTTTTCTTGCTGGGCCTTGGCTCATGGTGCTCTATGTTGCAGGTAAGGGAAAGGAAAGCTAGTTCAACCATGAGTTGGAGAGCTTAGGGAGAGTGTGTACATATTCGGCCTGCTTGACTTATGGGGTTGAGTTATTAGATGGACTTGAGTCAAAATGTCGAATTTTTTTGTTTAGGCCAACTTCTTTTGGAAACAACTACTCTTACTTTATTTTGTTTTAAACTGAACGAGATCCTATAAAACTTTTATAAATTTGATAGATGTGGTTTGATTCCTTTTATAAACTTCTCAGTATTAATTACCGAATTATTTCCAAATGACACTTTTGGGTCAAAACATTTTGCTAAAAAAAATGAGCACTACTTCAAACACACTAGATAATGGTTTTGGATTATGAGGGTGTTACAACTTAGTATCAAACCGTGGTGGGTAATGATAGAGTGGCTTGCGTTGCTCATATGCTGAGGGATGATGCTCGCATATGGTGGGAGGTAGTGTCCTAGACTCGTGATGTGGCTATGATGGGATGTGAAGAATTTTAGGTAGTGTTTAATGCAAAGAATTACAATGATAGAATTCGAATTGCAACGACTGCTAAGTTTGATAGTCTGGTTCAAGGCGACCTAATCGTTACTGAACATGCCTTGAAATTTGATCAGTTGGCTAGGCTTGCCTCTGTCCTACTAACAACTAATGCTTCTAGGAAGAACACTTCGTAAAAGGCCTGAAAGCCATGATAGCCCATGATGTGAGCATCACATTTCTACTTGGGTTTACTAAGTACGCTCAGGCAGTAGAAAAAGCCCTTATTGGTGAGGGGGCCGAGAATCAAATATGGAAAGAAAGTGCCACGAAACGGGAGGCTAGAAGGGGAGCTTCTCCATCCTTTGGAGTCGATAATGCTGGAGGATCTACTAACTAGAAAAGAATGTTTTGTGATGCTGCTAGTAATGTCAGTTCGGATAAGAGGCCTCGAGGTAACTGTAACGCCCAACATCACTATGGCTGCTTCCTGGAATGACGACTGGCCTTACAAACCAACACGAGTCTTTTCAGCGTGCTTTGTTCTCACTCGCACACTTCCTGGGAAAACTTCCCAAGAGGTCACCCCTCTTGACATTGCTCCAGATCAAGCACGCTTAACTTTGGAGTTCTCATGTGATGGGCTACCAAAAAGAAGATGCATCTTGTTGGCATAGGTAGTACCCATCAATCCATTTAAGCCATCTTCAACTGTGTAGTCTTATACCTACATAGTCTTAGAATCATCACACTTGACCTTCCCCAGGCGATGTGGGATTGCACATCTTTTTACCCTGTCTTTCCCTGTGCGGATCACGGGATTCTGACTGTCACAGTAACCATGGTAGACATCAGAATGAAAATGAAAAATTGAAGACCTATCCTGAATGTATGCAATGCCAGAAACAACACATGGGAGAATGTCCTGCTAAGGCATGATGCACATGTGGAGAAATGGCTCACCTCTAAAAATATTGTCCTCAGATGAAGAAGGATGAAACAAATAAAAGTGATGAGTTGGATCCAGCTAGAGTTTTCACACTAACTCAGGTCGAGGCCAAAGCTAGTCCATATGTGGTCACAGGTAAAATTTCTAACAATGGTTCTATGTATTCAGTGTTAGTTGATTCTGGTGCTACTCATTCGTTTGTGTCAAGTAAAGTGATAGACAAACTTAATAAACCTTGTGATATATTTGATGTGGGGTTTGAAACTTTGTTGCCAACTAGGAAATTAGTAATGTATAGGAGGTGGGTTAGAGCTCTACCTGGTGAAGAGAATGGAAGAGAATTATTTAAGGATTTGATTGAATTAGAAATGGAGGAATTCGATATGATACTGGGCATGGACTGGTTAACAAAGTATGAGGCAACCATAGATTGCAAGAATAAATGGTAACTTTTGAGCTTGAGGATGAGGAACCATTTGTATTTTTGGGTACTGTTAATGGACATCACATTTTGATGATTTTAGCGATGAAGGCTAGAAGCTTATTGTAGAAAGGATGTATGGGATTTCTGGCTAGTGCAGTAAATACTACTAAGGTTGTAACAGTTGGACCAGAAAAGACCAGAGTAGTTTGTGAGTTCATAGATGTATTTCCAGAGGATTTTCCTGGGTTACCACCACATATAGAGATTGAATTTGAGACAGAGTTGGCGCTTGAAACAGAACCAATATCTAGGGCACCCTATCGCATGGCATGAGCAGAACTGAAGGAGTTGAAAGTGAAGTTATTAGGCCGAGTTTCTTTCCATGTGGTTCTCTAGTATTATTGTAAAGAAGAAAGATCAGTCTTTGCGAATGTGTATCGACAATTGGGAATTGAATAAAATAGTCGAGTTTCCCGCCTTCCTTGGTTCGTCTTTCCTTGCTCTTGGGCAATCTTTCTTCAAATGTCCCACTATCCCACACAGAAAGCAGGCCTTTACCCGACACTCTCCCATGTGGCACCTTCTACATCTAGCGCACACCAGGTAAGCTCTCCAGACCTCATTTCTGCCCTGCCAGCCTATCTGTGTACCCTGTGGCCTTCTATTGGGGCCTAAAGCTAAAAAGTTATATGGATTCTCCTTTTCTGGTCACGAGGGCCTCCACCCCTACCAAAACCCATGAATGGTTGTCCCATTCTCTTGGTATCTCTCCTGGTAGCATTCTCACACCAGATTGTTTTCTCTGCGCCCTCAACAGTAAGGGCTTTCTCTACCACCTGGGCATATGTCGCCACCCTAGGCACAATAGTAATGCGAGCATCCCAGGCTATCATAGGCAGTAGCCCCTGAAGGAACCTTTCCTTCCTCGTTCCATTAGTGGGCACCAAGTCTATAGAAAATTTGGCTAGTCTATCAAATCTTAGTGCATACTCTGTCACTGACATGTTCCCCTCCAACAACTTACTAAACTCTTCTGCCTTTGCAGCCCTAACTGCATCATTGAATAAAGTTCTAAACTCTTCCCAATCCAGGGTATTCACATTTTTGGTCTGGGAGATCACTTCCCACCAAATTCAAGCATCCTCAGGCACTTGCTGCAAGTTCTTTGCAGTTGGCGAAAGGGTCAGACCCTAATTATGATTCTCGATCAATATTTCTTGGCCGGCTAGAGAATTTGAATGCACTGGAAGCATACTTCCAAGATTATATCTTGTTGCATTAATCAATTTGGCATGTTAGGTAGTCATAACAATACCTCTAGCCGCCATGTGGTCCAAGACCGAAGAAACAAGTATTCACACTCAATAGCCAAGTTGATAAGCATGTCAGGTCATATTCATACTCAAACATGGTGCTAATAAGCACTTCCTAACATTTATAAATAGATAACAATTCTAATAAGCATTTCCTAGCATACATATGCATATAACAGCGCTCATAAGTGTTTCCTTTAAATTCACAAGTAATAATAACACTAATAAGCTCATCTTTAACATGCATACTGCAGTCAAGGGCCAAGCCCTAGCAAAATATGACATGCTCCCTAATAAGGAAGGCGGATAAGGTACTTATATCCTATTTAAGCAGTTAAACACATAACCACATAAATAGTTACAACACCTTGAGTCGAGCTTGTCTTTAGTGGTGAGTGTACAAGCCCAGCCAGTCTTTAAGAACCCTTAACCTTGGCATAATCTGATACAAAGTTAGAACGCCCTGGATAGCCAAGGCCGTTAAACTGTGTATTTTAAACAATGCTAAACTCTCTAAACGAGTCATTTGGCCAAAAACTTGTGACTAAACATGATTAACAGTTTAGGGTTAAATTTTTTAGATAAAATGAATAGTCATTTCCTTAAAACATAAGTTCGTACATGGGATCCCAAAATAAACATTTAAAAGGTTATTTACAACTCAAAAAGTTAGAATAAGCCGACCTAAGCGAAAAAATAGGGCTTGACTCTAGTTCCTCTAAGAAACCCCGACCGTGGTGGTTGAGCAGCCACATATGTATACGTGACCACTGTAGCTCTCCCACTTAGGGTTGCTCAAGTTTCCCTTTCCCCTTAACAGCACCACAAAGCACCTATGAGTCGAGGCTCAGCAAGAGAACTTAAACATGCTCATAAGCAATTAAAAAAATATTACAGGATCATAATAAGAATGCTTAGTAGTATTAACCCTACTTATGCATACATTCTATTTAGATAAGTGACTATAGTGTCACACCGAGGCCTGTTTCCCTAGATACATGACCATAGAGTCACAGTAGGGCCCATTGCCTTATGATATGGGACTATAGAGTAACCTTGGACCCATTTGCCTATCCTATGTATAACCAGCCTTAGAGCTGGCCCAACGTACCTGACGCTCTATTTTTCAAGTGACCATAGGGTTAATCGAGTGTATACCATGCTCTTGATTAGACCGAACAATATCGGCTTGCGCTCGGTGCATTATTTCCACCCTTGACTTATAAATCAATGCTTTCAACAAACACTCAGCCCGCCACTACCTCCCTTGACTTATAAGTCAATGCTTTCGACCAGTGCTCAATGTGTTAATCCCGTCCTTGACTTATAAGTCGAGCCTTTTCAATCAAATAATGCACACAAGCATACATCATTTAACAATTATCAAGATATAGAGCATTCAACCATGCTTAATCAAACAATCATAGGCATAATCATAACCATGGTCATTCACATGGGCCTGAGCCCTAATCATATCCATGTTTAATAATCGGGCCAAGCCCTAATCACATATATCATGTATTGGGTGCAGTTTTTTTATGTCTGGTCCAAGCACAAGCTAATTAACAACATTCCCCAAACACGATCCCGTTCCAAGCCTTAGTGGTACCCTAGTCACAACCATAATAATCAATATCCATCAATATCGAGTAAATAATGGCTTTCAGACTGAGTCCTAGCCTTGGGATCTCGAATTCTACTACACCAGGTAGTAGAACCCTTCCTAGGCCCTTAGGTTCGAGTTCCCTCCACCCGTAACCTAACTTTGCTAATATCCCCAATTTGAGTTGTGGCACCCATCACAATGCATCGTGGCTCTTTACAAGTCAGATGGCTCTGACCATGTTTCACTAGACATGCGCCTTCTAAGATGTTATCTTGCTTCTAAGATCATGTATGGTCGTTTCTAGCCCCTTCCTCCTCACACTTAGCGAACTCAAAAGGTCAATGGTGGGTATAACTTGTATTCTAATCTCCTTCATGGGAGGAGATGGGAGGACTTTCTTTCCTTTCACTCCTTCTTCCTTGCTTTGGGAACTTTTCTCCTCATTGATTGGCGTCTTTCTGGACGTAAGGGTGTTAACACCATGTGCTGGCTCCCACTTTCTTGGCCGCATTTTTGACATGGAACTTCATCAGTGCTCTAAACATAGGGAGTTGATTCTTGAAGGTTGGATCCCTCCACTGCCAATGGAAGTGGTCATTTCCTTTCCTCTCTATTCTTCCCTCACATACTTGGCGAAAGGCACATCGAACTTTGCTTGTGCCATGAAAATTAGAACCTTTAACATTTTTTGCACCGTTTCATATAACTTCTGGTTTTTAGTGCATAGTTCATCTATCTCTCTCTAAATGGTTCGAGTTCTAATTTCCTCAATGACATTGGGGTCTAATTTTTGTGGGTTCAGTTCCCTATAGATCATCATTACCATAGGTTCCATGATTTGGCAGTAGTCCTGAGGGAGGTGTTGCAACACTCCCTGGCTTCTCCTTGTTCTCCTTTCAAGCATGCCACTCCTCCTGGGATGGGGAACTTAACCGCTAGACTAGGGTCAGTTCTTTCAATTCTCTTAGTGAAGGTCTCTATAATACTGCATTAAAAGTTGAGGCACAATCGACTATGAAGAAATTTGATATGACAGTGGTTTGCCTGGGTTACTATCCCAGGGTGAAGGCTAACTCGATCATTCCTAAAGGTTGTAACAAGTCCTCGGTGAACCCATATAAGGTGGTGTTGCATGGTTTCAGAAATTCTATCCCAGGTCCATCTTCTCTCAGGCTGGGAGATATAAGATATCTATAAAACTACCGTTGTGCACTAGGACTCAGTGTATTCTCATATTGGCTAGCTGGATAGTCAATACTAGAGAATCACTATGGGGGAAGTTCACGCCCCTAGCGTCTTCCTCCGTGAAAGTTATTGAATCATTTTCCCCTTTAAGTTCTTTGTGGGACACTGATCTAAGCTCATTATGCAAGGAGGTGAGCTTCTCTAAGCCTCTCAGGCATATCAGTCTCCTTCTTTTCTCGACTCTCCTCTGAATCCAAGGCCTCCAAAAATGGTTCTGACTTCCCCTAGCACCTCTAGGTCTCATTCTTGAGCTCTTGGTGAGGTTGGTCTCTTCTCTGGTCTTGGGTTCTCCCTTCTAACGTACGTACACAAGTGGCCCCTGCATATGAGCTCTTCAATTTTTACCTTTAAATTGGTAAACTCTGTCATGGTGTGGCCTATATCATTGTGGTACCAACAATACTTGTCAAGGTCCCTTTGGGATGAGTCCTTCTTCATTGGTGAAGGTCTCTGGAATGGGACCTGATTTTCATTTGTGAGGAAAATGTGTTCCCTTGTATCCATCAGTTTTGTATAGAAGGTATATGGTGTGTACTTGGGTTAATCGTCGCACTTTTTCTTCCTTTTATGCACGTTCTTCAACCCTTCATACACTCATTTCTTTTTGACATAGCTCGGGTTATTGCCAGTAGAAGGATTCAGTGAAGGCTCGCTTCCCCCTGCCCTTAGGTTCTCATGCCCTTCTTCAACTCGGATATACATCTGTGCTCTTTTGTTGAAGTCATCTAACTTTGCGATCTCTCTTTTGAGCATGTTATGCCATAATTTGCTTCTTGGAGAACTCCGGCTGTGATAGTCATCTTGTGTTCGGCTCTATTTATGCTTCCCACTTTAGCGGTGTCCATATTGAATCTATGGATATAGCTTTTTAGGCTTTTGCTCTTGCCTTGCTTTATGTTAGCGAGGCTAGTACCCGACATAGCATAATCATGGACTGCGTGGTGCTGTTGAAGAAATTCATCAGAGAATTGCTGCCATGTCCTGATGGTTCATGGCCTTGATCTTTTAAACCACTTATACGCAACTCATTTGAGTGTGATAGTGAAGTAATGCCATCTTTCCCTGTTGTTGACTGCACTTAACTTCATCAGGTTGTTGAAAGCATCTAAATGATACTTAGTGCTCTCGTACGGAGCCATTTGAGGCTCCTTGAAGTAGGAAGGGAGTCGCTCAACCAGAACTTCTCTTATGAAAGGTTACTCATAGTGGAACTCGTCATCAACCATGTGCCCCCCGGACGTAGTGAATATGTTGCTCTAAAGGCTTCTCATTTCAGTGTCTAGCTCCTATCTTCTTCTATTCAATGAGTCCATTAGGTAGGAAGGGTTGGCGTTCTCTTTCTCTGTCTCCTTCGGAGGATACATAGGAGTGTTGTCCCCATGTCTGACCTTCTCATATTAAGATTCTCTCTTAGGTCAAGGAGTGCTTAATTAGATGGGACTTCTGTTTCATTCCCATAACCAACATCGTCCCTCCATCTCTGATCTTCGAGGTGCCTCGTTGGCGCAAGGCCTTCGTGATGCTTTGGTCGAGGAGTGTCGCTAGTGGAAATTTGGGTTCTCCCATCTTTCATGGGCACAGTGGTTTCCCCTCTCCTATGCTCTTTCTCCTTATGCTTGGAAGGGGCATGCTTGGCTTCCCTTGTAGTGGGTCGTTTAGCACCTCTTGCATGTTCTCTATCGTGGTCTCCAGCCTCTGATTCTTCTTGTGCAACTCGCATATCTCATCTTTGTAAAAGTGGGTTTGGGAGATGGAGATCATATAATATACCCGGGGACTCTTGTCGGGCTTGCGTGTGGAGGGACCTGGATCCCGGTGGCCAAAACGTGGTGCAGTTGGTGGTCGAGGAGGAAGGTGCATACCCAGGCCACCCATGGGGGTGGCTGATTGTGCTGAAGGATCTCCATTAGGATGGACAGCTGAGGATGATGCCTCTTTTTCCTTTCCAGTTGATGGATGTTCCTCCGGTGTACCTCCATTCTCAGACGAAGAAGGGTCACTGATGGAGGCTCTTAGTTGGTCTCCGTCTAGGTGGACCTCAATATCTTGTAAGCCACGTAGACATCTCGAGTGCCTTTTCATTTTCCCTTGTCAGTATTAATGGAAGAAAAATAGCTTGATACTTGTCCTTCCCATAAAGGGTGGAAAACTTTTCACGGTGAGAACTTTTCAATGAAGTTGAGTCGAAAACCTTGTAAGTTGATAAGAAAGTGAAGAACTTAAAAGAATTTGGAGTAAATATGTAGAGTAAAAATGGAGATAAAATGTTTGTATTGCTTTGAAGTCTTAGATTAAAAATGAATTTTTTTTCACATCTTGCAATGATCAGGGAAGGACCTATTTATAGGGGAGCTCTAAAGGCTCTTAGTAAAAAATCGATCCCAAGGGGACAAAGATGTAACATCCCAAATTCGCTAATAAGACTTAGAGCCTTGATTGTACATGCGTGATTACGTGAATTATATGAGTTATATCATGATATGACAACTTATGTATGTTTCGGTGTATTAAATGTGCTTATAGGCCCGATTCTGTTAAAAAGGGTATTTTCATAATTTTTGACTCGTTGAGGGTATATTTGTATTATATATGCTTTATGAGTGAGACCACAGTATTATGTGGATATTTTTTAGATGTGTAGCCCGAGGCGATCCTAGTGAGCAATTTAGCGGAAAAGTCACAACGAGGTTTAATACCCGGCTCGGGGTGAGCCTAGGGCTATTTTAGTAACCTAGTACATTACTGGGGTTTACCGGGGATTAGGAATTTATTTGGTGATTATTTGGGTATGTCGGGGTTAATTGGGAATCTTAGTGGAAGTTGAGGTTTAGTGGGAAAATGTCTCAAGCGATGTTATTGCCCTTGGGGGCATTAGAGAATTAAGTAAAGATTAGGGGCATTTTAGTATTTTCATGCCTAATGGCTAGCCTACTCAAACCAAACCGTCAGGGTAAGGAAATCTAAAGGTTACTTCCCTCCCTTTCTCTTTCTCATTTTCTCTCTCTGGAAGTACTTGGAAAGTTTTGACATTTTTGGACAAGTCTTGATTGGGAAATTGAGGGCTTGTGATTGTGGTATCAAGGAAGCTAGGGCGATTTGAGTTTGTTGTAGGACTAGGCATGGTTAATATTGGGGTTATGGATGATAGTCAGGGCCAGAACCCTCCATCTGCCCCTAGAATTGGGAGCAAATGTTTGCTGGCATGCAAGCAAGATTGCAAAAGCAAGAGGAAGAGATTAAATGGTTGAGACAGCAGGTTCCGCCAGGGAATGTTGCTCCGTATGTTTTGACAATAATGACACCAGTTTCGATTCAACCTGAGGGTGGGAATAGATGGGAACTACTGTATGAAAGATTCTAGAAGCATTATCCTCCAGTTTTTTAGGGAAGCCTAGATCCGTTCGGAGCTGAAAAGTGAATGAGCATGGTTACATCCATCTTTGACTATATGGGAGTGGTAGCCAATGATAGAGTGGCTTGTGCCATGTACATGCTACGTGATGATGCCTGAACATGGTGGGAAGTTTTATCCCAAACCCGGAATGTTGTCATGATGGGTTAGGAAAAATTTAGACAATTGTTCAACCAGAGGTGCTACTGTGATGCAATTCGAATTATGAAGAACAATGAGTTTATGAACTTGGTTCAGGGTAGTAAGACAGTGACAAAATATGTCAAAGAATTTAATGGGTTGGCCAAATTCTCCTTTGAGTTATTACCAATAGATGTGGCCGGGAAGGAGCGATTCATTTGAAGGTTGAACTCTAGGATAACCCAGAGCATTAGGATCATTCCTGTACATGAGATTTTTACCTACGCTCTAGCGGTAGGGAGGGCTCTTTCTATAGAGAATGCAGGAGATGAGATATGGAGTGGGAGCACCATAGGGCAAAAAGCTCAGACAATGGTACCCCCAATTGTGAGATGTGGTAGGGGCGGAGGCCCTAGCAACTAGAAAAGAAAGACCCCTGATAGTTCTACTACCCTTGGTCCTGGAAAGAGGAGTCTTGGCACTCAGAGTGGCCACCAAGGCGGCAACGAGGCCTGGAGAAGTTAACCAATATGCGCCAGGTGCAGGATACGCCATCTAAGAGAATGCCGAGCGAAGGCATTATTTCTATGTGGAATAGTTGGGCACTTCAATAAGGATTGCCCAAGAACAACGAAGGAAGAACCAAGGAGTACAGATAGCTCAACTCCAGCTCAAGTGTCTGTCTTGACGCAGTTAGAACCTGAGGCTGGTCCCTCAAAGACGACAGGTCAGCTTTCTATTTCTCGATCTCTTATATTGTGATGATTTAGTTTGGTAATACGTATCTCTTAGTAGATTCATACATATGTTGTACATACTATATGATTATTATGCTATGGGGCATAAGATCTTAGTGTATCCCGGGGGAACTTGGTAGTTTCCAGGAGATGGGTCAGAGTTAACAGTAAAATTGATTGAACTGGTATGAAGATTTTGATATGATCCAGAGTATGGATTAGTTTGACAAATAAGGGAGAACCATGGACCAAAATAAAAGATGGTGACTTCTGAATTTAAAAGGAAAAGACCCGGTTGCGTTCACAAAATTCCTAGCTATTTTGGTAGGCACCTCCAGGGTTATATCAGTTAGACCAGAAGAAAACTGGATCGACCAGTGAGGTTTCATATGGGTTTACGAGGATTCGCTGGGATTGCTACCGTGTCTAGGAATTGAGTGTGCTACATGACTAAGGTAGGGATAGAACTGGCATCCGAGACATCATGCAGAATGGCACAGCTGAGCGGAAAGAATTAAAAGTTCAGCAAAGAAGTTACTCAACTTGGGGATACATTAGACGGAGCTTCTCACCATGGGATATGTCAAAACCATTTATTAAGAAGAAGGACAAGACTGCGAGAACGTGTGCCTTATATGGATAGTCGAGTGAAGTAATTGTCAAGAATAGATACCAATTGCCAAGGGTGGATAATTCATTTGTTCGATTGCAAGATAAGACATTGCTCTTGGGAATTGACCCTCGATCTGGTTATTACTAGCTGAGGATCAAGGAAAGGGACATTCAAGAATTACCTCTCGTACCAAGTATGATGGGATGGAATTCAAGTGAAGGCTCTTGATCTGACCAATACTCCAGTAGCCCACGTAAATTCAACAAGTAGAGAGTGCATGGATTATTTGGACATATCGTATTTGGATCGTTCGAGAATGTTTTGGACTACTTCCAGTTAGAAATAGAAGACAAGTAACATTTTTTTTATATTACCGAGGCTAAGGAAGCGAGGATTACATGTCAGGCTCTGGAAGGGATGAGTTCCAATTTCTCTAGGTGATGTTTAAGGTCACATTATGGGAAGTGATGGCATCATGTATGATTTAGTTAAGATAGAAAGACTAGGGAACATTTTAGAGGTTAGAAGCACTGTGGGAATGGAGAAACACATCGGATTTTATTTGAATCATCTTCAAGGACTGCCATACAATTGGATGAAATAATGTAGGGACCTAAAGTTTGTCAGAATGGATAGTTGCATAACAGATATTCAGAAGTTGAAATAAGGGTTGATTATCACGCCATAGGTATCAGTATGAGCATGTGGTGGACTGATATGTAAGGACAGTATGGAGAATAGTGTCCTTGTTGTTTAAAAATGAGAAGTTCATAGAGCGGCGTGTCAGATGCTAGGGTGTGCCCTCCTGTAGATTGGCAAGGTGATTGCTCATGCTTCACAAGTTGTTAAAGGAATAAGAACATAGATTTTTTACATGGTACTTTGAGTTGAGAGTATTGCCAAATAGCCACAGTTAGGGTGAGGTGATGAAACTTATGGGAAAGAAGTGCACACATTAGCATAAAAGTTAAAGTGTTTAGTCACCCTTAGGGGTTAACCATGAAACAAGGCATTAGTGGGAACTGGTGAAGGACTCACAGTGAAATCCTTTATTACCCAAGGAAAAGTAACGTGGAGGCTGATGCCTTAAGTTGGAAAGGTCCATGCCAGATGTATGATTCGCAATAGATCACAGCAAAGTCAGTTAAGGAAACGACCAGGATTGGTATAGAATATGTGATTGATAATTGACAAATATACCTCTACAAACAATGAAATACAGAAATAAAATCTTGTAGGAATGGCTAAGAACCCTAGTATTTTAACATGGATAGGTTAAGATAAGAGGATCAGATACGTGTTCCAATGGATGTTGACTTCAAGGTGGAGACTTATGATCAGTCTTATACCACCCTTTATGCTTGTTGTAGCTAGGAACTTTGAATGTGTGTTAAGACCTAAAATATGTATACTGAGGGGCTGATGGCCTAACCTTTTAGCAAGTGAGAGATGAATATCAGAAGCCAGAGAGGCTATTATGACTCTAAGGTATCCCAAAGTTAGTAAGGAGGGATATAATTATAGACCGTATGGGTGGATCACCTTAGATTGTGGGTAAGATGATTAGGTATGAGAAGCTATTAGTCGACATATTAAGTTAACACACTTTTTGCTGTGTGAGTGAGTTATCATAAGAATGGGTATGTGTGAAAGGAGACCATACATCTCTGTGGGGCACCAGAGTCGATAGCGTTGGCTTAAAACCCTTTATTTATTTCCCATGTTGTGGAAAGGGACATAGAGGTTATAATAATGGGATTTTGGATTATTGGTAACCTTCAAATATGTAAGTTTTCAAGATATTGAGGCAAGCATGGTCCCTTGATAGGATGTCACAGTGAATGTAATGCTCTACTAATCAGGGACCATTACGACATGTGTTTAAAATAGTGATGGACTCGCTAAACGAGTTATTTGGACTAAAACATGTGATTAAGTAACTAATAGCTCAGGTATTAAAAATCTTGGGTCAAGGAATAAACTTTTTCATTAAAAGGTTTTATTCTTTACATGGAATCCCAAAAAAAATAAAAGTTCTTTACAACTCAAAGGATTACAAAATAAGTCGACCTAAGCGACAAAATAGGGTCCAACCCTAGTACCTTTGCGAACTGTCGGCTGTGGCGGTCGAGCAGACTGCATATGTACACACTGCCCCTAACGCTCTCCAACTCATGGTTGGCCAAGCTTCTCCTGACCCTTACCTGCACCACATAGCACCAATGAGCCAAGCCTCATCAAAAAAACTTAATTAAATAGATTCAGATAGTCAACAGAATATAAACATTATGCTTAGCAGCAATAACTGTAATCAACCAAACACATTATACAAGTATGAGACCACAAAATCACACAAGTGCATAACGCACTTCTATTTGTTCAAGTCGCATGATAACTTCATTTTAGTGTCATTTTAGAATTGTTTTTGTGGTGATCTTGAGTCTTTATGTGTTTTTTGTGCAAGATTACGCTTTTGTTTGTCTTGGTTATAGGTTGGTGCGGTGACTCACACAAAAAATGTAAAAAGAAGTGAAAATGGTGGAAAAACGATGCTTTTCGCAGTTGTTGGACTCAAAATGACGCTAAGGACGATTAAACGTCAGTTTTGGATGAAGAGACGGGTTAAAAGAAGTAATTTGAGAAAAATGGAATTAAAGCAGTGACTTGGGGTTATAAGTCGCGACTCAAGGAAAAGTCAGAGACGCGTGGTTGGTAGAGCCAATTAGTGTCATGACTTGGACTTACAAGTCGCGACTCAAGAGGAGATCAGAGGCTCATTAAAGGAGAAAAATGGACACAGGCTGCGACTTGATGACGTTTGAGTCGTAGCGCCTGGAGACTTAAAATGAATCTAAATGGCTCAAAAATAGACATGGGTCGCGACCTTGAGAAGGCCAAGTCGCGGCCCGCATGTGAAAAACACAGCTATTGTAGTTTTTTACTATAAATTCGTATTTAGGGTTTAATTAAGTCATTAGGTCACTTTTTAATTACGTTTTTAGAGACTAATTTTGATTCTTAGGCTAGTGATTTTGCATTTTTAAATTTTTATTTCTTCTTTAAGCTTGTCAATCTTATGTTTTTGAATTATTATTTTGTTGATTTAGTCATGTCTGATATGAACTAAACAATTTTATCTAGGATTTAATGTAGTCACTTGGATTTCTATCTAATTTAACTATGATGTTCTTTTGACTTTTCTTCTTTATTTTAATCTATGTAATGTGTATTTAATGCTAGTAAATACTTTATCAATATTTGCTTGATTTTATGATTTTGATTCAAAATTCGAAAGATGAGAATTGAATATGCTATCATTATATAGACATAGGTTGCATATTGGACGAAAGTACTTGTATGACTTGTGTAGTAATTAGGTTTCCATGCTTAATGCCTTCTATATATTTAAGATTATCACAGAGATGTAGAAAACCTGCATATAGGTTGAGATCTTATATCTTGAAAAAGATTAGGAATCGAATTATCTTAACCTGCTATTAGAATAGGAAGAAAGAAATTTAGAATTTATTAATAAAATTAGTAGAATGAAAAGTTGATGAAATTAACACCCAAGTTCTTTTTAATAGTGATTTAAATATTATAATTAGTGATTCTTGTTCTTAGTTTTCTTTTATAATTTTAAAATTAAATTCATTCATCTAAACTTTGGTTGCCAAATAGAAATTAAAAGAACAATTAGTGGTACTTGGAAGATAGTCTTCGTGGGAATGATACTCTATTTATCATATATATCACTTGAATCGATTGCATGCACTTGCGTATATATATTTTCGTGATCAAGTTTTTGATGTCGTTGCTGGGGACTTAATTTCCAATGTCAAAGTTAATTGTTGTTTGTTCTAATTTGGTTTTATTATTTTTATTGTTTAACATTTATTCCGATCAAGGCTGTATTATATTTCAGGAATTGTTGGTATATATGAGGAAGTAGACAAAAGGAAATCATACCAATAGATCTTGAAATTGAGAGAATGTGCAGAAAGAATCGAAAGATAAAGAAACAGTTGGATTTCACCATGACTGAGAACGTAAATAATGTTGTGAACAATGCAAATATGGGTAATGCAGTTGAAGTTGATCCGCCATTAAGAAACTATGTACTCTTTACTGTTACAGGGATACATTCAAGCATTCATCCTCCAATAGTTGAGGCAAATAATTTGAGATAAAACCCTAAATTTTTCAGACGGTGCAGAACTGTGTAAAATTAGGGGGGTTACCAAATGATGATCCAAATGTCCATATCAAAAAAAATTTAGAGCTATGTGCGACATTCAAAATGAATGGGGTGAGTAATGATGCTGTAAGATTGAGATTATTCCCATTTTCACTAAGGGACAGAGCTAAGAGTTGGTTGAACTCTTTACAAGCCAAATCTATACTAACTTGGGAAGATTTGGCTAAGAAATTCCTTGGTAAATATTTTCCTCCTACCGAGTAGGCCAAAATAAGAGGAGAGATTAATAATATCCATCAACTGGATGGAAAATCTTTATATGATGCATGGAAACGATTTAATGAGTTGCAAAGGAAGTGCCCACATCATGGAATAGAGAAGTGGCTGCTAGTTCATACTTTTTAAAATGGTTTGGGGGGCAATACAAGGACAATTATAGATGGAGAATCGGGATGAGTGTTTACGAGAAAATGTGCTAATGAAGCATATGAATTTTTGGAAGAGATTGCTATGAATAATTATAATTGGCCTACTGAGCGTGAGAACAAGAAATTATCAGGAGTCTTAGAAGTTGATCCAATTGCGCTATTGACCGCTCAAGTTGCATCTCTAACCAAGCAATTGCAACAGACTAAACTCGCCGCACAAGCAATGCAAATATAGAATGTTGTGAGTTGTGAGATTTTTGGGGGACCACATGCTTATGAACAATGCCCGAGCACAACTAGTTGCTCAATGTGAATAATATGCTCTTGGAACAAGCACAAGTTATTGGTAATTTTTCAAGACCTGCACCTAACACTTACTTCAATTCCTATTCTCCTACTTGGAAAAATCACCCTAATTTGTCTTGGAAAAATAATCAAGGTATACAACCACAATATCCACGGTACCCACCTCAACAACCCCCTTATCAACCAACTTATGGATTTCATTCTAGAACATATTATGATCCAAATCCACGTCCATCTCATCCACCACCACATCATCAAATGAACCCACCAATAATTCAGCCAGCCAAATTAAATCAATTCATGACAGAGACAAGGTCTTCAATCAGGAGTTTGGAGACACAAATAGGTCAATTGGCTCAAATGTTTTCTAGTAGGTAGCAAGGGAATTTTCCTAGTTCCACAGAGGTAAATCCTAAAGAATAATGTCAAGCTGTCACTTTGAGGAGTGGGACTAAGTATGATGGACCTACAGTGGATGACAAGGGGAAGAAGAAAGAGGATAAAAAAGTTA
Organism: Humulus lupulus; assembly: GCF_963169125.1. Taxonomy (NCBI): domain Eukaryota; kingdom Viridiplantae; phylum Streptophyta; class Magnoliopsida; order Rosales; family Cannabaceae; genus Humulus; species Humulus lupulus. The sequence goes on along the minus strand of NC_084793.1, from coordinate 184,518,334 downwards.
CTAGTCCAATACAAGCGGAGGTTATTGAAGACCTTCCAAAAACATAAAAACAAAAATACACTGAGCCTACACCAAAGATTCCATCTCCTCAATGGTTTTGAAAGGCTAATCTTGACAAACAATTCTCCAAATTTCTTGAGGTATTTAAGAAGCTTCACATTAATATTCCTTTTGCGGAGGCTCTAGAACAAATGCCTAGTTATGTGAAGTTTATGAAGGAGATATTTTCTAATAAAAGAAAAATTGAGGCTTATGAAACTGTTGCATTAACTAAAGAGTGTAGTGAAATTATTCAAAAGAAGCTTCCTCAAAATTTAAGAGATCCGAACAACACTACTGGGAACTTTCATTGTGAGAGAGCTCTATGCGATTTGGGTGCAAGCATAAATTTAATGTCGCTGTTTGTATTTAAAAGACTTGGTTTGGGGGAAGCTAGACCCACTACTGTTACTCTTCAACTGGCTGATCGTTCATTAACACATCCCAAAGGTATTATGGAGGATGTTCTATTAAAGGTAGATAAGTTCATTTTCCTAGTGGATTTCATTGTTTTAGATATGGAGGAAGATGAGGATGTGCCTATTATATTGGGACGACAATTTTTGGCCACGGGGCAAGCGTTGATAGACGTTCAGAAAGGAGAGTTAAGGCTTATAGTACAAGGTGATGAGATTGTTTTTAATGTTTTCAAAGCTTTAAAATATCCTTTAGTGAGTGACAGTTGTTTTTGTGTTAGTGTATTGGAGGAACCAAGTAAAGGGGTCCAGTCTATTAAGGATCATCTGGAGTTGAGTTTGATTGCAAGTCCTGAAGAATGTGCTAGTACTGAAGCCAATGAGTATGTTAAGTGGTTGAATTCATCAAGGAAAATATATAAAAACAAATATGAGGAATTAGGGAAAGTGCCTGAGAGACCTCTCCCATCCATTGAGAAACCACTAGCTCTTGAGTTAAAAACCCTACCTGATCATCTTAAGTACGCTTCTCTGGGGAAGAATGATACTATCCCAGTTATTACTTTAGCTTCTTTATCTATGACTGAAGAAGAGAAGCTTCTTAGGGTATTAAGGGCTCACAAATTAGTAATTGGATGGACTTTGGCAAATATAAAGGGTATTAGTCCTTCAATAGTAATGCACCGTATATTAATGGAAAAGGATAGTGAGCCTAGTATTGATGCTCAAAGGAGGCTCAATCCTTCAATGAAAGAGTGGTAAGGAAATAAATTCTTAAATGGTTTGATGCAGGGGTAATTTACCAAATATATGATAGTGTTGGGGTTAGTCCTTTCGAGGTTGTTCCAAAGAAAGGTGGCATGACGGTGGTTAAAAATAATAATAATGAACTTATTCCAACTCGTACAGTGACGAGGTGGAGAATTTTTATTGATTACTGTAAACTAAATAAGGCCACCAGAAAAGACCATTTTCCTTTACCTTTTATAGATCAGATGTTAGATAGATTGGCAAGCCATCCTTATTACTATTTTTTGGATGGATATTTGGGATATCATCAAATTCTTATAGCACCAGAGGATCAAGAAAAGACTCCCTTCACATGTCTTTAAGGGCCATTTTCCTTTCGGAGGATGCCATTTGGGTTATGTAATGCTCCCGCCACCTTTCAAAGATGTATGATGTCTATTTTTTCAGACATGGTGGAAAAAGGTATTGAAATTTTTATGGATGACTTTTCAATCTTTGGAACATCTTTTGATGGATGTTTGGCTAATTTGAAAAGGGTTCTAAAAATATGTGATGAGTCAAATTTAATATTTAACTGGGAGAAATGTCACTTTATGGTAATAGAAGGAATAGTCTTGGGCCACAAGATTTCACACCATGGAATTGAAGTAGACAGGGCCAAGATTTCAACAATAGAAAATTTACCTCCTCCAGTCTCTGTTAAAGGGGTTCAAAGTTTTCTGGGCCATGCTGGATTTTATAGGAGGTTCATAAAGGACTTTTCAAAAATTTCGAAGCCCTTATCTACTTTACTTATGAATGGTGTGGTATTCAACTTTGATTCTGATTGTTTAAGGGAATTTAACACACTGAAGGAGAAATTGGTATCTGCACCAATTGCTGTATCACCAAATTGGGAAATTCCTTTTGAATTAATGGGTGATGCTAGTGATTATGCAGTAGGAGCATTTATTGGACAACGAGTTGAAAAGGTATTCAGAATGATTTATTATGCTAGTCAAACCTTGAATGATGCTCAATTAAATTATGAAACTACTGAGAAGGAATTCCTTGCAATAGTCATTGCATTTGACAAGTTTAGGCCATATTTAATTGTTAATAAGGTGATTGTTTACACATATCATTAAGCTATTAAGTATCTTATGACCAAAAAGGATGCAAAACCTCGCCTGATTCATTGGGTCTTATTATTGCAAGAGTTTGATATGGAAATTCATGATAAGAAGGGGACAAAAAATCTAGTTGCTGATCATTTATCTAGTTTGGAAAAAGAAGAAGAGCATAATGCTAAAGAGGAGACAATTGATGAAAAAATTTCAGATGAACAATTTTTTTCGATTGAATGTGACGAGAAGATACCATGGTTTGCAGATTATGTCAACTATTTGGTAGCTAAAGTTGTGCCTCCGAAGATGTCAAGGCAACAACTAAAAAAGTTATATTTGGAAGTTAAGTATTATTATTGGGATGAGCCCATTCTTTTTCGTCATTATGCTGATCAAGTGAGTAAAAGATGTGTCCCAGAAGAGGAAATGATTTCCATACTTACAAACTACCATACTTTACATTGTGGTGGTCACTTTGGAGGAACAAGGACAGTAGCAAAAGTTTTGCAATATGGGTTTTATTGGCCTAATTTATTTAAAGATGCTAATGCCTTTGTTAAGAGTTGTGATTTTTGACAAATGACCGGTAATATATCCAAAAGAGATTAAATGCCAATGACTGGAATTCTGGAAGTTGAGCTGTTTGATGTGTGGGGAATAGATTTTATGGGACCTTACCCATCATCTTATAATAATATGTACATTTTGCTGGCAGTAGATTATGTTTCTAAATGGGTGGAAGCTGCAGCAACTCCTACTTGTTATGGAAATGAGGTACTTAAATTTCTTCATAAGAATATTTTTACTCGATTTGGTACTCCAAGAGCTATTATTAGTGACAGAGGCAGTCATTTCTGTAATAAAGCATTCACAACTCTTTGTACTCATTATGGAGTTCATCACAGAAAGGCCTTGTTTTATCATCCACTTGCTAATGGTCAAGCTGAAGTCCAAACGAGGAAATTAAGAGTATTTTAGAGAAAACTATAAACACATCAAGGAAAGATTGGTCGAAAAAGCTCGATGATTCATTGTGGGCTTATTGCACAGCCTTTAAGACTCCGATTGCTATGTAACCATATCGATTGGTGTTCTGGAAGGCATGTCATTTACCAGTTGAACTTGAGCATCAAGCTTATTGGGCGGTGAAAAAGTTGAATGTTAATTTATTTATGGCTGGACAAAATAGGCTTCTAGAGTTGAATGAGCTTGATGAATTTATAAATGAAGCTTATGAAACTGCAAAGATTTATAAAGAAAAGTCTCAGGCTTTTCATGATAAAAGGATCATTATAAAGGATTTCCAACCGGGAGATAAAGTTCTGTTATTTAATTCTAGATTGAAGTTGTTTCTAGGAAAACTAAAGTCTAGATGGTCAGGACCGTTCACAGTGTGGTCTCATTACCTTATGGAGCGGTACAGATTCATAGTGAGAAAACAAGACATTTTAAAGTAAATGGTCAGAGGTGAAAGCATTATTTGGAAGGATCGGTGGAAAAGTGCAAATCAGTGATGGTTTTGGAACCCCTTTAAATGGGGTAGTCAGCGTCCAGCTAAATGACGATAATGACAGTGCTATAGGAGGCATTCCTGTATTTAATTTTAGTTTTTATTTTTTATTAGTGGATACTTTTAGTTAATTTTATTTTGAATTTATAAAGTTTATTTATTTCAATTTTATTTATTTTTAGTAAAAAGTCTGTAAAACATCCGTGCAAATCGTGAAAAAAGTTTTTTTTCAATTAATCTTTGGGCCAAGTCGTGACTTGTACTAGCCAGTGGCGACTATTACAACAAGTCAGAGAGCACTTAAAAATTTGAAGGAGGGGCGGGTCGTGACCCTTGGCCAAAATAGAGAGCAAGGAGTTTTTAAAATTAGGGGTGGGCCGCGACTTGAAGAGGTTGAGTCGCGGCGCCTGGTAAAGACGATTCTGGAGATTTCTGATGTGGGCCGCGACTTGCTCTATGTGGATCATGGCGCGCCTGTGTCAAACAGAGGAAAACTAGTTTTAAATCTTTTTTTTTTAGTCATATCCGTCATTTTTCCAATCTTTTCATTCAAAAATCAGTTTTTCTTATGAAAAAGCTCTCCATTTTTTTCCTTTATCCTTCCATATCAAATTCTCTTAAGCAATCTTCCTACTTTCTTATTAAAATTTCTAATCCATATTGAATTGTTTCTTCCTTTCTTTTGCCCTAACCATAATTTTTTTTCTATTGGTGCTAATTGAAGATTGCAAGGAAAATTCAAAAGTGGGCAAATTTTTCAGATTTCAAGGGTTGTAAGTTTTCTCTAATTAAAGTTTTCATTGAAGTGATTTTATACTAAGAGATTGAATTGGTTTGTTGCACTATTTGAGTATATTTAATTTCTTTGGATGAAATTTTTGGAAGTATTCAGTGACGAAATTAGGGGAAATACTGCCAAAATTTTTGTGTGACATTTTTTATCAATTGTGTAAGTATGGGTCCAAGGAAACAACCTACTAGGGCTGCATCTTCTAAGAACACTAGTCAACCCTCAACATCCCAAACCCAACCACCCCAAACTCAGCCTATCCCGCCAACACCTCAACGAATAATAGAATTCGATCCGACGCGATTTATTAACAAGGATGCCTATGATCACTATCAACGATTATCTCAACGTACAGTCATTCAAGAGCGCGAAATGGAATATCAAGAAGAGTCGTACCCTCGAGAAATTTATAACAGTATTAGGAATGAGATTCTACGCCGAGGTTGGCAACTTTTTGTGGATGATAAGATGCTGAAGGACAATTGTTCACTGGTTTATGAGTTTTACGCCATCTTTTCTTGGGTCGTTAATAAAAAGGTGTTTGTTAGAGGGGTTTCGGTTGAGTGTGCCATTGATAATATTGATGCTCTATATAGATTACCAATGTTGTCTCAAGAAGAAGATGAATACTATCAAATGGCGTATCATAGTGAAATAAATTATACTGAGGTGGCAGAAACTTTAGGAATTCCTGGTGCTTCTTTTATTATGCAGAATATGGAGCTGAAACATTTATGGAGATATCAAATGAATTGTGTGGCCAAAGCCTGGACTCTTTTTGTGAGTGTGCGACTTATGCCCAACACCCACTTGTCTGAGGAGGGGACTGATATGTGTCTTCTGGTGTATGCAATTATGAAGAGACTCTCTATTGATATTGGTCGAGTTATTCGCCAAAGCATCAAGGGTTTATGTAGATTGACTACTATTGCTAGGTTGGGACACGATTCCATGATTACTGATTTGTGTGAAGTCTGGGAGGTACCTAAATATCCCAGTGATATTTATAGGAAGGCTATGGGGCCTATTTCTTGTGCTACAGTGAATAAATTTAATGCCCCATCCTTGGAGCCACCAGTACCTCTACCTAGGAATGTGAGAGTTGAAAGGGAAAGAGAAGAGGTTGAGGAACCCATACCTGCCAATGATCAACAAGATGGATCAAGGTCAGTTGAGGAGGAGAGAAGAGAAGAATATCCTCAATATTTGGCACTTGAGGCTCCACCGGATCCGCACTTAGCTAGATTAGATTATATCATTCGGCAGAACCAGCATACTCACAATTATTTGGGAGAGCTTAATGATTTTCATAGAGCTTAGGTTGATAGACAGAATGAGCTGGTTTACCGATGGTCAAACCAGGAGGCAGACCGCCAGTACTCTCCTCATCCACCGCCATGGCATCCTTTTCCTAATCTACGACCATTTTAGACATGATTCACACCAGGTAAGTTTTCTTGCTTTAATTATTTTTAAACATTTGGGACAATGTTTAGTTTAAGTTTGGGGGAGGGAGCTTATTTTTTTTCTGTTAGTTTTGTTTTGTGTGATTTTTTTAGTTTATGTTAGTATTTAGAGTTTTGTTTCAGTGTGTTTAGTACCAACATGAATAATGATTGACAACAAGTGTCGAGGAGAATAAAGTGAATGTTATGAGCATAATTAAAAAAAAAATGAAATCTGAAAAAAAATCTGTGTGCATGATTGAACACTCTGTTAGTTCATTTTAGTTTAGATAACATTTGTTGAATATCTTTTCATGATGTTAAATTTATGTGTTTGGATATTGATTATGCTTGCTGAAATTGGTTAGTGGAATGATGAATGGAAAGTGGAAATTATTTTCTATAATTCTAGAACTTGCTTACTTGTTATTTGAGGCGAAATAATATATCATGTATGTTTAGGAATATGATTTAGACTATCATTTGGATTATTTGAGCTTTTCTTTCCAACCTTAAATTACTTAATCCTTTCTTTCCCCCTTTTGAGCCTAATCTTGTATCTTTTTGTTCTAAACCATCATTTAAGCCTAATACTTTAAACTTGGTTATATATCTGTCCCTAATATACTATGATCATAGGATTGAGAAAAAAATTATGGGGATTGATGTGTAATGGAGTTTAATTGTGATTTGAGCGAGTTTAGAAAATGAAAAGTGAAAAAAAAAAATTAGATAGAGTATTAAAAAAAATTAAATACACTCCGAATATGAATATATAGAAAAATCAAGTTTGGGGGAGTGTAGTTATTATTGAAAAAAAAAGAATATATATATATCTAAAGAAAGAAAAAAACAAGAAAGGGGATTATGGGATTGTAATATTATGGAAGTAAAGTTAGTGAGTTTTGGTCATGTGCTTATAGTAAAGTGAGCTTAAAAATTACTTTGTCATCTACCTTTACCTAAGCCATCATTACAAACCTATAAAAGTCTTACTGATTCTTATGCATATCATGATTTATATTAGTGGAAAATTGCAAGTAAGTGAGCTTATGGAATTACTGGGTTTGAATGGATCGATTGGAACGAAATTTGGCGAGAATAATTGATTTCGAATATGTTTATTTAATGATCATGAGTTGATAATCCAAAATGTTGGTAGACTAAGGTGTGATGATGGAGTGTTTTAATCAAAATTCTTGATTCAATAAATTGTTGAGTAGTTTTCTGAGAATTATATGATTAACATTCATGATTTTGAGGCATAATTGTTGTTGTTGGTATAATTCATGTCGTTAGAGTCCTTTGTTCGAGGGCGAACAAAGAATAACTTTGGGGGAGTTTGATAACTTCATTTTAATGTCATTTTAGAATGACTTTTTGTGGTAATCTTGAGTCTTTATGTGTGTTTTGTGCAAGATTACGCTTTTGTTTGTCTTGGTTGTAGGTTTGTTTGGTGAATCACGAGAAAAATGTAAAAAGAAGTGAAAATTGTGGGAAAACGATGCTTTTGGCGGTTGTTGAACTCAAAATTATGCTAAGGACGATTAAAAGTCAGTTTTAGTTGAAGAGACGGATTGAAAGAAATAATTTGAGAAAAAGATGGAATTAGAGCTGTGACATGGGCTTATAATTCACGACGCAAGGTGAAGTCAAAGATGCATGGTTGCTGGAGGCAATTAGTGTCGTGACTTGGACTTACAAGTCGTGACTCAAGAGGAAATCAGAGGCTCATCAAAGGGGAAAATGGACACGGGCCGCGACTTGATGATGTTTGAGTCGCGGCGCTTGGAGACTTAAAAGGAATAGAAATGGCTCAAAAACAGACACAATCCGCGACCCAGAGAAGGCCAAGTCACGTCCCGCATGTGAAAATCACAGCTATTGTAGTTTTTTTTACTATAAATTCGTATTTAGGGTTTAATTAAGTCATTAGATCAATTTTTAATTACTTTTTTAGAGACTAATTTTGATTCTTAGGCTAGTGATTCTGGATTTTTAACTTTTTCTTTCTTCTTTAAGCTTGTGAATCTTATGTTTTTGAATTATTATTTTGTTGATTCACTACAACAATTATGCCCATATATTACATTAAAATATCACATATTTTAAAAAGTGTTATTGTTTTTTCTAATAGAAAAAGACACAGCTAAAATGAAATATTAGGCGATAAATGAAATACACTTAGGTGCCAAATGAAAGACAAAAGCAAAGAAAAAATTACTATCCCTAATCTCTAAGGTTGAATCGCTAATAACCCTTCACACCTCCTCTGTTTCTCTCGCACACTCAGTCTCTAGTACAAGATCAGGAAACTAAGGCATATTTACAATAGTGAGTAATACTATGTACAACTATTAATAAAAACACATTCAGTAATATTATTAGTGAATCTTTCTCTTTCAATACTACATATATATGGATCTGGCACAATGCTTTTCTGCAATTGATTTCTTACTTTTGAAATTAATATATGTGATACTTTGTTGCTTTCTTTCTCATTTTCTGACAAGTTTATGTACCTAGGTGTTTTGGCTTTCTATTAATTATCTTGCAGTTGCAAAGTCCGTAGTTGTGAGTTTCGATGCTTTCATACTCTTCTTAAATTTTTCTTCCTATACTTCGGTGGCCTTTTGACGTTGTTTGGCTGTAGGCATGTGTTAATTTCATTAACATGTATGTATAGATTTGTGGCTCCTACTTCACTTCTGTGATGTATGTGGAGCATTAGTGTGAGGATAATTTTAGGAGCCTAACACTGGGCAGCCCAGATTTTTCTAACATTGAAATGGTTAGTCGCTAAAAAATTACTATGTCATATACCTTTTTTTATTGAGTTTCAGATGATCTCTAGAATATATTGTTTACAAATTGGTGCAGCATAATTTTTTTTTTAAAACAAAACTACTTGTATTATTACTTAAGAAAAATACAAGTAAAGAAGGAAAACTCCATCAAAACAGAAATAAAAGACAGGGATTCTGGCTTTTATTTTGTGTGTGTATTTTATGTTTGTGTATTTATGTATATATGTTTAGCTTTACCTATTCTCTGGTTTGATACCATTTCTCTAATCTGTATTATTTGGTCTCTGATTTCATCATTACAAGTCCAGCAATGTGCGGGGTCGAGCGTTGTTAGGAGTATGTCCTAAAAGCATGTAAAATACATTTATTATTTCGATGAATAAATAAATACAATGGTTTATTATTGTTATATTTAGATTATTATATTATTGTTTGAATAATTTTGTAAATATCAGAAAAATTCCATATTCATTATTGAGGATGTGATCTTGTATTAGTACGAGAGAATTATGATCACATGAATGAATAAAAATAGTCAAGAACAACAAATTAAAGTTATGGAATTCTTTAATTGGGGTTGTAAGTACGGTTTGCTGAGTATCATGATGATACAAATAATCTAGATTCGGATTATTGATGTGGTAAGACATCTCGATAAAGGTGTTTTATATAATATGATTATATATGACATGGACCGATATGAATAAAAGTCTTTATCCAAAAACCATTTAATAATAAAGACTTGTAATTCATATCATAACAGATGATCATTTATAGATCAACCTAAATCCTGAGTGTTCATGAACTCATGTTCATGTTTATTAAATCTTTTGATTCATTCATTAAGGTCTCTTCACAAAATGAGGCTAATGAATTTTTTTTTAGATTTAATATCATGGATGGCTGGGAACATGTATCAACAATACGAAATCTAATCTTTCCTAACGGATCGTATATTAGTTCCCTTAAGGGTTAATTATGGAACTGAATAATTTTGATCTCAAACCTATAATTATAGATTATAGATTAATTATTCACTAGTGAATTAATGGTACTTAGGAATAAGAAGTAAAGTAGAAAGGTAAAATGGTAATTGGTCCATTCTAATTTATGAACTAATTAATTAGAGGGTTGAACTATTGTAAGATGGTTATATCAATGGACAGCTTAGAATAAGATTTCTGTAAAAGTATATCTATAACTTAAAGAGTGCAATTCTGAATTTATAGTGGAGAAATATCAGAATTAATAAATTAACTATTATAATTAAAGAGTTTAATTATTTAGTTACAATTTATTGGAGCTTAATGTTATAGGTCGATGGTCCACGAAATGGCTCAAACAAACACTAACAAAGTAAATACAAAAATGGGCAAAATGACTTATTTGATAAGTATAATATTTTTCTATGCACTAAACATAATTATTGTATAATTATGTGTAATTAATTAATTATTTGATTTAACAAAAATATAATTAATTTTGAATTAATTTATTTTTGGGATTTTGGGTATTTAAATAATAAGAAAAAAATTTGGAAAAATCACATGCCTTCCTTGGCATGTGGTACACGTGTAGCACAGTGCTCAGTCATTGTGCTACACGCATAAGAAGCTCTTGGTAGTTTCGTGGTTCCACAATTTTAGTTATTTAAATATTCAATAAATAATGAGATATTGTAATATGATTAAAATATTATTACTTAATCAAAATCTGATAACTGATTAGTTATTTTCAAATGGTTTAAAATAACTAATATTTTATTTTTAATATATTGGATATATTAAATATACGATATCAGTTTTTCAGAACGATACTTTTTCAGGGATAGAAAATATATCGTGAAATATTTTTGAGAGAAAGAGAACAGTGATACAAGCATAGGTCACTGTTCTTCACAAACTTAGGTCAAAACTTTATTAGATCTCATGTGTTGAGAACATCTGATAAATAGATCTTGCCTATTATTTTGTATAGCGAGCCCACACTCGTTCTTTGTGTGCTGAGAACATTTTGGAAGATCTTGGTGTGAGATCTCAAGGATTTTTGCCATACAAAAAGATAGCAGCGAGGAAGGACTTGAGGTAATCTTTTGTTCATATCTTTGATTCAATATATATATGTATGTGAAGAAGTAGATCTAGAAATCTCGTGGGGTTAAATTAACAATTTTGATTGTTGTTCCGCTGCGTATTATCTCTGATTTGATCTATAAAAACTAACAAGCGTGGGACTGGGCTTGTTGGCGGAGAGCGAGACAGAGGCGGGAGACAATTGGAGTTCAGGTTTCCTCCCTTAAACACCATCAAACACATTCGATAGATTACTAAATGCACAATAATAGGGTACTCTTCCTTGTTGTTACATGTTTCTTAATTACAGTTAGTGAGGAAAACCATTGACATAATTTATGATGAACTATATGTTTAGGCGTTCTCAGTTTTTGTTATTGACTTTAAGTAACTACTAGTACTAGTCACGGTGTCTTTCCCTTGAACTACACTGATGGTTGAGAAAGAACTTTTTCTTCACATAATAACTATAAAACCATTGTCATTGGTACAGGGGTATTCTAGTGATTGCTTGCTTACTCCATTTGAATATATTAGGCCAATTCTATTGGCACTCAATTCTATTTTTCATTTAGCATTAATTGCAAATACGGTACAAGGAATTTTTCATGTATGAGGTTCAAGTGGTGGAGCTTTTGTTTTTCTTTTCTGTTTTTGATGCTTTAACATTGCATTTCTTAATGGCCCTTCAACTTAGTTGCATTTCTGCTATTGAGCATTTGTATCTTTCATTTCACATGAACATGCTTGTTTTGGTAAAAAAAATCTTTGTGAATGTTTACACATATACCTGTCCCTCTCATATTAGTTATGCTTTTAATTTGTCTCATTCTTGGTTGATGAATACTTAATTCTTACTTTTTGCACTTTTTATTTATAACTTTGGCTACTATATTATGACTTAGAAACACTTAGTTAGCTTTTATTTCTATCTTTTGCATGGTTGCTGAAGTAAGTACATCTGTGATGCTGAAAGTTTTCTTAATGTTTTTTAGGATGACATTGTTCTTAATTCTTTGTGCAGGCAAGCACTTAGACTCTGATCTAGTGATCTTAAGCTTGAAGGCAATTGGAAAACTCAAGGTGAAATATTTTCATACAAGTATGCTTCATTTATAATCATGATTTTTTTTTATGTATATGGTTAATCTACTCTCAGCATTTGAAGAAATGACCTACTGAGTTTGCTCTTGATTTTGATCCCAACTTTATTTTCTTTGAGACTCGAGTTTTGGCTCAAGAAATTCCACTTAGTCTGGATCAAATTCAAGGTGTTGAGCTTTTTATTTCATCTCTATTCAATTAAGAAATTGAGTGACTTCATATTATTTTCATTCACTGCCTACATATATTTAAGTTTGCACTTTCATTGAGCTAATTTTAATCAGAAAGTAAGTCAATAAAAATAATATGATGTTAAAATGAAGATGATGATGCCAAAACATACAGATTGATAGAAAATAAGAGTGATAGAAAGAAACATATCTTTCTCTTATTGTTTGGTATTAAGTAAAATTATAATACAATGACAGGGACTAAGTTAAACAGGAGAGAATGATATTATAATTGTTTGTTTAATTTGTGTTTTGAGTCATTTAATATGTCTAATTTTCTATGAAGGAGTGGCTGTTTCATATTGAGTTATGCAAAAAAGTTTATAAATTGACTTTGAAGTCTTGATCTTTGCTCCTGTTGTAAATATTTATTGTTTAAATTGTTCTCTATGCAGAATCTGTCTCTGTTTTGAATTTTCTCTCTCTCCACTCTTTTGTCTACCTAACTCCCTTCCCATACTTTCTCTCCTCTTTAAATTAGTTTAAGTATACATAGGGTGCAATGATTTAAACTTGCCCAAGTCTTGTCAGTAGATTGTAAGCTATTGTAATAACAAATTCTTTTCCTACCATATGATATAAACTTGCCCAAATTGCAAATTCTTTAACTTAGTTAGTTGGCTGATTAAGCAAGTTGGCAGTTAGTTAAGTGGTAGCTCATTGATCTGTTATGGTTTACTATGAATCTGTTAGTCTTACTCTTATGTTTAGCTCATTATAAGTAAGTGTTGTATTCTCTTCTTCTCAGATTTTCTCTCTTTCATTTCTGAACTTAAATGTTTGTTTTGTGGAAAAATCATTATTGCTTAGCTTTTTCTTTTTTAATAGGCTAATAGGTCTGAGATTGTTATGGCGTTGAAATTTAACTAGTAAATGTTTATCTTTTTTTGCATTGCTATTTGCTCAGAGGAAAGAACTCAATTGGGATTTAGAATTATTTTAGAATTGAAATGTACATAATAGAAATTTTACTGCAACATATTAGTTGATGATAATCTCTTGTTTATAATAACTTTTCATCATTCATTTTTTAATAGTTTCAAAATTAATGTGGAGTGTTAGAGTTTTAAATCTCTTCTCTTGTGCTTAATACTTGTTGATCCAAGATTAGGAATTAGAGTACTTCTTTTGTGCTTAATACTTGCTGATATAAGATTAGGGATGTAGAATTTTGTATGAAATTTCTGGGGTTATATGTACGAAACAAGTTTGGGCATTATATTGTTTATTTAATGGTCAGTGATTTATTCCTATATGATGTTTGATATAATCTATAAACTCTTGACGTTTTTAGATTGGGTTTGCTTCAATGGTTGATTATGTTGAGTGGAATTAACTTAATGTTGATGGGAGAACATAGTTAGTTATCTCCTCAAATTTTTTAGTTGATACGTAGTGATGGTGGTGAGAAATTGATTCTTTTGAATTAGAGTTGTACTGACTTTTAATTTCTTGTTGGTTGTATTTGTTGCTTGAGTAAGTTTCCTTAAAAGTTGCTATTGATTTTCATACATAATAGATCTATAGGGATGATATTCTAAATCCATTAGCCATGTATCTTTCTTACTTTTTATTATTTGTTCTTGTTATTTATTGACTTGTTTTTGTGGTCTTATTTTTGTAGTCTTATTCTTGTGGTACATGTAGCTCATCTAAACTTTAGTTAACAAGAAAGAGGAAAAACATGATAGAACTGAAGCAATTGTATTATTAAGACATAAATAATATATACAAGTCATGTTTATCAATAGTTATCTAAATAAGAAACTGTGGAAATGCTGATTTTTCACACTACTTATTTTTTTTTTGTCATAGCTTGTAAATTCTAAAGGAAGATAATACTTCAATTTTGTTAGTTTTCTTTATCTCTGATTATTGGAACTTTTGTATAGTTGGTTGTGAAATATGATGTATGTTTTTCAATGTCTTAACATACCTACCCTTATGTTACTTTTTTTTTATGTACTCTTTTAGTTTACTATTAACTTTAAGTTTAAGCATTAATTATTTAAATTTTAATGTAGCTAAGCAAATCGACCTACAACAAAGACAAGTACACAATGGATGATGAATTGAAGGATGGAACAAGTTTCATGGTTTACTTTTTGTGTATCTTGCTATGGCTTTGTTTTTCATTTTTGAAGTAAAAGATGTTCAAGATTATAGAACTTTATTATGTATGCTTTCAAACTTAAGTTAGAACTAAGATCTCATGAAGTAGTTCTTGTGTTAATGTAATACTTATGGTTTATCAATCTATTTAATATTACATTTTGTGATTAATTTTGATATTTTTTTTATTCAAATACAATAATAAAAAAAATTTAATTTAAAAGAAAACTTATAATTATCCTTACACAACAAAATTAAAAATTTATTATCTAGACTAAAATAACAAAATTTTCGGGAGCGACTGCAACGCATCCCTTTTTTTTGCAACACCGGTGCATCCTTTTTCTATTTTGTCACCTAAATAGTTATAATCCCAAATTTTTTTTATATGATGGTGTACATTATAGCTATCTAGAACATTCTACAAATTTTCATGAAATTCTGATTAAATTATGGTACCGAAACAAGGTCTAATTTGTCTGTTGCACATGTGCCTATATTTTTTGTGTACGAATGTAAAATTTGATAGTTTGAACTCTGTTTTCGGCTTTGTAAACTATTCAGAATTTCCTGAAAATTTGTAGAATATTCTAAATACCTACAATGTACACCGTCATATAAAAAAATTTGGGATTATATCTATCCAGGTGCTGAAATAGAAAAAGGATGCACCAGTGTTGCAAAAAAAGGGGATGCATTGTAGTCGTTCCCCAAAATTTTATTACTGGACCTTTAATATGGTATTTATGGTTGTCTTGGATACATATTATAAGTGTAACAAAACGTTGTGATTTATATAATATAACAAACTAAAAGCTATCGAAATAATCAATTATAACAGTTGAAAAGTGTTATGCCAAAAGTTTAAGATTATACTTCAAATTTATAACCAATTACTCTAACTAAACATTATTATTTTAATATGATAGCAACTAAAAATGTGTTATTGAATACTTTAAGATAACATCGAACATAACATTAAAAAACTGTTATAGAAAAGATGGGACTTTTAATAACAGGGGATATGTTAGCGTTTTGAGAAGTGTTATGAATACTTCTGGTTAGAATATTTTAAGTGTTATGAATACTGTTTTTTCTTGTAGTGATTTAGTCATGTCTGATATGAACTAACCAATTTTATCTAGGGTTTAATGTAGTCACTTGGATTTCTATCAAATTTAATTATGATGTTCTTTTGATTTTTCTTCTCTATTCTAATCTATATAGTGTGTGTTTAATGCTAGTAAATACTTGATCAATATTTTCTTGATTTTATGATTTTGATTCAAAATTCGAAAGATGAGAATTGAATATGCTATCATTATATAGACATAGGTTGCATATTGGATGAAAGTACATGTATGACTTGTGTAGTAATTAGGTTTCCATGCTTAATTCCTTCTATATGTTTAAGTTTATCACAAAGATGTAGAAAACTTGGATATAGGTTGAGATCTTATTTCTTGAAAAAGAAAAGGAATCGAATTATGTTAACCCGCTATTAGAATAGGAAGAAAGAAATTTATAATTGATTATTAAAATTAGTAGAATGAAAAGTTGATCGAATTATCACCCTTGATCTTTTTAATAGTGATTTAAATCTTTTAATTAATGATTCTTGTCTTAGTTTTCTTTTATAATTTTAAAATTAAATTCATTTATCTAAACTTTGTTTGCCAAATAGAAATTAAAAGAACAATTAGTGGTACTTGGAAGATAGTCTTCATGGGAACGATACACTACTTATCATATATATTACTTGAATCGATTGTGTGCACTTGCTTATATACATTTTGGCGATCATGGCATCCAAGCTAGACAAGTGCATAATGCACTCCCAGGGTAGCCTATCCATAGTGGCTTGCGTTCCGTATGAATAGTGTCAACCATGACTAATAAGTTTTACCAGAGTTGCCTATCCATAGCAGCCTATTGCCCTAGGATATGAGAAAATATAGTCACCCTCGGACCCACTACCCTATCCTCTGTATAACTAGCCTTAGAGGTGGCCCAACGTACCTGCGCCTTATTTTTCCAACAACCTTAGGGTCGGTCAAGCGTATACCATGCTCTTGTTCGGGCCTAACCATATCGGCACCTTTTCGAGAAGAGAATACAAACGAGCATACATCATTTAGCAATTATCTAGATACCAAGCATTCAACACAGGCGTAAACAAATAATTACAGGCATAATTATAATCATGCTTATTATCTAAGCCTGATCCCTAATTATGTTTACATTTGAGAGTTGAGCCAAGCCCTAATCATATTACATTTAACATTTAGGCTAAGCCCTAATCACGTTGACATTTAATAACTGGGCCAAGCCCTTAAATCATATTTTCATTTGATAGTCGAGACAAGCCCCAATCCTATTTACATTTAACAACTAGGCCAAGCCCTAGTTCTATTTACATTAGATAACTAGGCCAATCCCTAATCACGTATCTCACACATCGGGTGCAATTTGCTTACCTCTATCTTTGTGCAAATAATGAAACAACCATGAGCTCTATCCCTAACCCGAACCTGGTGGAAACCTAGTGACAACACAAGTATATGTTCATTAGGAATTAATCCTAGAACCTAAGCTCCAAAGTGAACTCTAAGTCTCAAAACTATTGTTCCCAGTTAACGGGGCGCTAGAAATCTCCCCTGATACCCCAAGTAGGCTTCTAAATCGAATTCTCGAGCCTCTGGGCCTAGACATAAAATTCATCAAACTGGCGTTTTGGGGCCCTGGCGTGGTAGGGCCCACAGAATAATTGGGACTTATGGCGGGTCACGCACCTCAAATCAAGCCCCCAAACCAAACTCAACCTCCCACTTTTTGGGGCACTAGCGCGATCGTGCTAAAACCTAGCGCGGTCACGCTAGGTCGCCAGAAACCAAAAATCTACCTAGAACTAAGGTGTTATTCCCCAAATCTTTAATCATGCAATTACCAACAAAACACACCCCAAATTCGAGCCAAAACTAAAGTTTCTAATAGGATTCCAGCCGCAAAAACATAATACTAAGCCTAGGCAACAAACACCCATAAAACCTTAAACTAGGAATCAAAATCATAAAACTTAAGAACACCATTGGAAACTCAAAACAATGGGGGGTCTTACCTCTGAATTTGAATTCTCTAAGGTTGATGATGACCCTAGTAGCCTCTATTCCCAGTCTAAATTTGCTACTCCACAAGGATTCCCATCAATCTTCACCAAAATTAGACTTGGCTTGGTTTATAGACAAAATCTCGTCAAAGCTCCTAAGTGAATACCAAGAGAGGAAGATCAAGCTGAGAATGTGAAAAGACCAATCTAGTTAGGTGGTCAAGCTGAGAGTGTGAAACGACCAATCTAGAACATCTAGCCTCGTTATCCCTAACCCACATCACACTAGTTCGGTGACCAGAAGACCAATCTACCCCTAGCCCCTAATTAGCCCCAAAGCATACCCAAGGGCATTTTAGTATTTTTCCCCTGGGATTCCCATTAATCCCAAAATAATCTATCAAACCAATATCCATCAATTGATTCCCATTACTCAATAATTCTCGATAATTTACCAAAATACAATAATTCCCCTAAGCTCGCCCTGAGCAATGTATATTACCCCGTTGTGACTTTTCCACTAACTTGCTCCCTAAGATCTCCTCGTGCTGGTAACACAAATATATGAAGATAATAATGTGTTCATTATTATATATTACACATATTTACAATTATACCCTTCGTAGGTCAAAATTACGAAAATGCTTTTCTAATAAGAAACAGGCCCACATGCATATTTAATACACTTAAACATGCAAGCATGATCATATCGTAATACAATTCACATAATAACATGGTCATAAAATATAAGCACCTAATTAACTCAATTATTGCCTCCCAGCCCCCTAATCCAAGCACTAAGCCATATTAGAGAAATTGGGGCGTTACAGTGATGAATACTAATCGACGTCCAGAGTGACTATAGATAAGATATTGTGAGATAGGAAATGGGAATTACCCATTCCATGGAATGGAATGAGAGACAACAAGTATTCTAGTTTGGAATCGGTTTGGAGGACCAATGAAGTCATTAAGGATTGTTAGGGCAGGAGTGTCTGCATTATTGAAAAGACATAAGAGTTTTCAAATTAGAATATGGGAACGTGGGGTTCCAAAATAGGAGACTTTGTACCTCTCCAATTATTGTTAATTAAAAGATAAGATAATTTTGAAAGAAAGACGAGATTTGACTCTAAGTTTGTTAGACTTTGAGGTCCTAATAAGGATTAGGCCAGGGGCCTACAGATTAGCCTTACCCTAGCATGGAAAGAGGAAAGAGGTGAAGAGACCCTAGACTTTCAGTGGGACTTATTGTGTAAGGAAAAGCCAAATGCAATCCTGGATGGAAGAGATAAAGTCTTATGAAATAAGATTGTCCCTTTAGTGAGGGTGTTAAAAAGAAATAGAAAGGAAAGGAACTTGACTCTGAAGTTAGAGTCAGATTTGCAGGATCAGTATCCCAAGATGTTTGAATAAATTTCGAGGATGAAATTTTGATACGGAGGGGATAGTTGTAACGTCCCAAATTCCCTAATAAGGCTTAGCGCCTTGATTATTGTGCCATGAGGGCATAATTGGATTTTTATATACTAATTCTGATTATACATGTCCGATTACGTGAATTATATGAGTTATATCATGATATGACAGCTTATCCATGTTTGGGTGTATTAAATGTGCTTATAAGCTCACTTATGTTAAAAAGGGCATTTTCGTAATTTTTGACCCATTAAGCGTATATTTGTATTATATATACTTTATGAGTGAAACCACAATATTATATGGATATATTTGAGATGTGTGGCCCAAGACGATCCTAATGAGCAATGTAGCGGAAAAAGTCACAACAAAGGTTAATACCTGGCTCGGGGTGAGCTTAGGGGTATTTTAGTAACTTAGTACATTAATGGGTTTTTACCGAGGATCGGGAACTTATTTGGTGATTATTTGGGTATGTTAGGGTTAATTGGGAATCGTAAGTGTAATTTGAGTTTTAGCGGGAAAATGTTGAGGGTCGCAGCGCTTGTGAGCGGCGTCGGGCTCAAAATGGGGATTTTGGTTAATTAGGGTTTTTAAGCTCGGGAACTCAAGCCAAAAGGCTCGGCAAGGGTTCTACTACCCAGTTTAGTAGAATTTGAGATCCTGAAAGGTGGAAATTTACCATGAATCTCTTAAGTACTCTAAGTGCTTGATGATTGTCCATTATTTTGTTGTCACTAGGTTATATCGTTAGTCTCAGGGGTAAGGATCGTGGTCGGGGTCGCCATAAGTTGTCTGCTCGAGACTCAAGGTAAGAAAATTGCACCGGGGTTGTAATCGAGGCTTGGACCCCTGTAAATGAATATGACTATTGTTATAAATGTGATTATTCGATTAGGCATGCTTGTATATGCTGCATCTGATTGTGTATTATGCAATCTATATGTTTGATTATATCTAATCTTAAAGCTTGGCCTAAGGGTGTCGAGGCTGGCATCAAGCATGCGGAAGGTAGCTCGGCCTAAGAGAGTTGGGGTTGACAATAAGATCTAAGTGCTCAGCTTAAGAGAGTCGGGCCTGAATGTCACCTAAATATTCAGAAGTGTCGATTGTACTTGCCTAACTCATTGATTGCTCAATTGTATTATGTGTTTGTTTGAGCAGACTATTGTTGCTAATCTTGTTATTTATATTATGTTACTTATTGAATCTATTGATTTAAGTTTTCTTTCTGAACCTTGGCTCATGGGTGCTTTGTGGTGCAGGTAAGGGCAAGGGTAAGCTAGACCAACCATGAGTTGGAGAGCTTCAGGGGCGGTGTGTACATATGCAACCTACTCGGGCCGGGATAGCTTGCGAGGAACTAGGGTTGAACTTTCTTTTGCCACCTAGGACGGCTAGTGTGTATTTTATTTGTCTTTTATCAGTCTGTAACCACTTTTCGGGATCCCATGTATAAACTAAACACTTTTAATGAAAAATGATAACTTCATTAACCAAAAATTTTAATGCCTAACCTTGGGTTTAGTATTTAATTACAAATTATGTCCAAATGACTCATTTAGTGAGTTAATCACCATTTTAAACACACGGTGTAATGATCTTAGCTAACCAAGGTGTTACATAAGAGGTGGTAACACGATAGGGCACCTCATAGGATCATGGAACAGTTGTTATGTAACGACCCAAATTCGCTAATAAGGCTTAAGGGCCTTGATTAGTGTGCCAGGAGGGCAGGTTGGGATTTATGTGTGATTTTGTGAGTTAAATGCATGGTTATGATTTAAAGCATGTTATTTGGCTATTTGTTTAACTGAGATGCATGGCTATGTTTTCTAGTATGCATGTAGGCCCGGATCGTGTTAGAAGGGCGTAATTGTAATTTTGGCCATGTTGGGCATAACTGTATTGATATGTGATAATTGTATTCTGTGAATTGTACCGCGCGGGTGTGGTTTATTATTGTGATGCACGTGCCGAGACGGTCCTAGAGAGCTAGTTAACTTAAGAGTCACAACGGGATTTCTATACCCGGCTCAGGAGGAGCCTAGGGGTACCTCGGGAATTTTATGGTTAAGTTGAGATTTAGCGGGTAATGGTTATTGGATATTTAGTAACCTGGGTAACCATTTGTTACTGCTGAGAGTAACAAGTTTTAGAAAGAAAATGGTAGATATGAAATAGAAATGAAAGGACTTAAGTGCCCTTGAGGTTTAGTTGGGAAAGGATAGGCAAGGAGGGGCAAAATGGTCATTTGGTTAGGAATTAGATAAATGGCAGCTGGGTTATATGGGGTACACGGTTTGGGGGCTTAGTCATTTTGGTCATGGATTGGTTTTGTTAGAAATAAAGAGAAGAAAAACTAAAGAGAAGGAAAGTTAGGGCAATGAGAAGAAGAAGAAGAAGAAGAGAAGTGAAGGAGTTGAAATTTGGAGACTTAGGAGATGAATCAAGGGAGCTTAGGATGGGATTCTCTACTTAAGGTAAGGATTTATGCATATTTAAGTTTGATTATGTTTAGATTTGTGAAACTTAAAGCTTGAGTTAAGTTTTTAAAGTTTGAGTTTTGAAGTTGCTGATTTTTGCAATCTAAGGGTGGATTGTTGGTTATGTTTGTGTTTTGAGCTAGAATCTAGTGTTTATGGGTTGTTAGATGGTCCATTTGAAGTCTTAAATTGATTTTGGGGTTTGGGTATTGGTTTGGTATGATTTTGGAAGGTTTTAGCTCGGAGATAGTGCAGGGAAAAACCCAGAATTCTGGGTCTGCGAAGGCGTGCCGCGACATAGGTTTTTCGTGTCGCGGCGAGAGAGTCCCTGACTGATGGGTGCCGCGGCACAAGGAAAATTTCAGGTTGACATTTTTGGAAATTTTAGGCCTTTGCTCCGGGGGTTCGGGGGATGTCTCCGGGGTGTTGTTTTAAGGTTTTAGAGGTCCTGAGAGTGCGGCCCGGGAAGTGGTTTTGGGTTGATTAGTATTGAGGGATGTTTCTTGTGTGTTGTGACTAGGTTGTTGGTGAGGCTCGTGCTAGAGGACCGTGCTCGCGGCTTTAGTGCATCAGAAGGCTCGGAATACAGGTAAGAAAACCGTAACACCCGAGATTAGGGCATGGCCCCACTGTGTGATTGCAGGGCATGGCCCCAGATTGTATTATGTGCAAATGTTTAACCTTAAATGAATCATGATGTGTGTGAATGATTATTTCGAATGTACTATATGTGTGATTATAATGAAATGAACGGCAAGGGCCGAGTGCGGCGTAGGCCGGGTGCGGCCGAAAGTAACACACAGCACATGGGATGCTTATATTCAGGGTGGGACCCAAGGGATACATGAGTTATCCTCGCAGTGAGAACCGAAACCCCAGGCTTTGGTAAGGCCTCTGGGGCGGCATGGCCGTGCTTGTTTATTATGATGGTTTTCCTATTTGTCAGTGATTTATGCCAGCTATATGAATTGCATATGTTATGTATTATTTGGGTTTTCTTGCTGGGCTTCGGCTCACGGGTGCTCCGTGTGGCAGGTAGAAGCAAGGACTGAGTCAACCAACCATGAGTACGGAGAGTGTGAAGCGACGCGTACATGTTTGGCCTGCCCGACTGCTTTGGTTGGGGGTTTATTCGAAAATGGCTGTAATAATCTATGATTTTATGATTTCTCAACTGTAACCTTATTCCAAGATGTAATTAGTTTTCAAACCTTATTTTGGGATCCCAAATGTTTAATAATAGAAGTTTTAATGAAACGACGCATTTTCAAAGATTACAGCCTTAACTTTTAATTAGTCACACTTTTGTTTCAAAACCTCGGTTAGCGAGTTCATTGCACACTGTTTTGTCTTAAAAACTCACTTAGTAACGGCTCTAAGGAAGTAGGGCGTTACAACTTGATATCAGAGCGAGCCAAGGTTTATTGGTTCTGGAGATCGACCGAACATGTACGCTCGCTGTTAGTGACAAGCTCGACTCAGGGTTGGTTGGTATGAATGATTGACATGTCTGAATATATGTTTGAATGCCCTGTTTGCCTGCTTATTTATATGGAGCATGAGGAATGAAATGACATATGCATGAGATGCTGTTGGGCTGGGCCCTTGATTATTGCATGTTGAGATTGATGCATGCTGAATAATACTATTATGCATATGGATGAATATTGGCATAATGGTTCGCATATTGAGTTTATGTGGTTAATTTTCTGGATTAAATTCATATGTTATATCTGTATATTGGCTTGTATGAAGCATGATGAGTATGGATATACTTAGTGATGATTGAATCTGGTAGCTAAATGTATATCATTGTGGTTTTGACCTAGTATATGCTTGTGTGTGCATTATACCTGTGGATATTTGGATTTAGATGTGAGTTGGTTCAGGGTATGAACCTCTGAGTTCAGGAGTTTGGTCGGTTTTGACGGATGAACTCGAGTTGTTGGTTCCTAGAAGGGTTTGGGGACCTGATATTGTGTTGAAAGGGGTTTTTAGATATAAGTCGGAGTTGAGATCTCCAGTTATCCCTGAAAGTAGCAACAAAGGGGTCACTAGTGTGTGAGTAAGCTGTGGAGTTTGTTAGTTGAGATGGGATAGAAGAACAGCGGATTCTCTGGGGAGATGGCTGATTTAGATGTTTTAACAGTAAGGTTACCGGTGATGGTTTACTGTGAGGTATGGAAAGAAAAGGGTATTAAATGAAAGGCTTAAAGGGTGTTAACCTCGGGTTTTGAGGAGAGTTCGAGTTGACAAGGAATTTATCAATAGATGAGCAGAGGTAATTCCACCCTTGGTTAAGAGGATGAGAGATCCTGATTAGAGGGTTGTGTTAAATATTGAGGCAGGGAGATGCTTGGATATGGTACTCGGGCGGAGGTACTGGCTTAATGGGTTGGAAAGAACCTAGATGATGAAGGGTTAGAAGAGATTGTAAAGACATGTTTAGAACCGTGGAGACTGGTGGGCTTATAAGTTTGGTTTGGACTGTTGGGAGTAACAAAAGTGTAAATCAATGGGTTGGTGAATCGGGTAATTCATTTCAGGAAGTTATACTGATGGATGTACCTGGAATGGATGGCGACCCATTTAAGGATATGAGATCTGGAATAGTCTAAGGAATTTGGGCCGCCCTGATGTAAGGAATTATCGTCTGTATGTGGATGGCAGAGAGGGCCATGTTGTTCAAGGAACTGATGGTTGATGTATAGAGCATGAGTGCTAGAGCCGCATTGGCAGTGCTTCCTTTTGATGGAATTAGTAAGGATAGATTTGTGATAATCGAGTTAAAGGAACCCTGGATAGTTCTATGGTTTCTGGTTTGCCAGAAAGGGGGAAAATTCTGGTTGATAAAGATGGTACTTTTATTGTTAGAATGCCGCAAGGAAGGATTCTCGATTTTGAGGAAGAAGGACCCCAGACAGTGCTTGGGCACCTAATTTGAGATTGGAAAGAAGCCTGATCGAATAGGTAGTTATCGAGATGGCGATAGGAACCAGGAGGTTATTTGGTATGCATATGAAGAAGAGGATGCCACCTGAGAGGAGGTCAGGTGAGGGCATGACTTCTACGTTGAATGACTCGAGATGATAGGATGGATTTCCCATGGTGCGGGAAACGGAGAACTGGAATGCATCGATATATTCAAAGTTCGAGGCTGAGTCCTCAAGGAGGAGTATTTAACTGACGAGCTTATGCTTTGGGCATGTAACGAACTGGAAGAACTCGGTGTTGAGAATGTTCCGAGAGGGTGATGGACATAGAGAGGAAGCCTCAAAGGTGCTATTCGAGGGGCTGATGATAGTAATACTTATTGAGAGGAAATAAGAGACTCTGGCAGATGGATTGTTGAGGATATCATCTGTAGTACGTAAAGGAGACTGAGCGAATCAGTGGGAAAATTATGTGGGTACGTAAAGAAAAATTCGGGGGTACTTCAAGGTCGAACAACAGATAGGATTGGTATAAGGAATGTTGTAAAAGACGGTTTTGGCTGACAGAGAATCTATTGAAGCAACGAGGGAATTCAACCTTGGGGTAGCCAGAGTGTTATACTGCGGGGATTGTTAGCATCGTCGGGTTAGAACAAAAAGTTTAATGTTGGATACAAGATGGGACGATGTCCCCAAGAGTCGATCTATGACCTGGTTGTTACCAGTTGGAAACCAAGGACAGAGACATTTCAGGAATTTTGTTTTGAACTGAGTAAAGTGTGAGGAGTTGGTAACAAAGATTCTAGATTTGGTTCAAGCTACGGCAGCACAGATAAGTTCTTTAAGTAGAGAATACAAGAATGGTTCAGGCAAGTTCCCTTCAAGTTCACGAGCAGTACATGTGG
This sequence comes from Humulus lupulus, assembly GCF_963169125.1. Classification (NCBI taxonomy): domain Eukaryota; kingdom Viridiplantae; phylum Streptophyta; class Magnoliopsida; order Rosales; family Cannabaceae; genus Humulus; species Humulus lupulus. Next base: position 184,493,104 of record NC_084793.1, on the reverse strand, counting down.
ATTACTCCCAAACGGAAATGGTGAGCAAGTGACTACGCGAAAGACGTTTGTACCTAGAAGGCGAAGTCTCAGGTAAGGTTCTACGGAGTGTTAGTTTGGGTGTCGTCAGGAGTACTCAGTTTAGAGCTACAAGAAGAAAGGACAGGTAAGAGAGGAATCGATCTGAAGCCGCAATAAGCTAATGAAGAACATTTGAAGAACAGAAAGCATCTCAGGACTAGTAAGCGCGCCATCTATTGCATAAGCACCTCCGGAGACAACTACATCAGAGATGAGGAGAACAGTAAAACTTGAGGTTAGACGGACTGTATGGCGTCAAATCAGAAAGAAATTCAGAAGACAAGGTAAGAATTAATTGGTATTTGGCGATGCTGGAATGTGTGTGTTACGGTTAAGTAAAGAGCGATTACATAAAGGATCTGATCTATGATGAGGGTATGGAATTGTGGGAGTGCATCACGGATTGTGCACGCCCAGGCGCAATTGACGCAAGGGTGGATTGAACCTTGCGGGAGATGACTGATTGGATCAAGGTTGATACACTTAGAACGTTAAGTCGACTGTCGTGCATGGCATAAGGTACTTGGGTGTCGGGTATTAACAAGAAAGATAGCGTTGAGACACAGGGGTGGTGAAACGTAGCAGACAGATGATCAGTGTTTGAAATCCTCGAGTGGGCGAGGGGAGATATAATGGGAGGCGTGTATCAGTCAAGGAATAACACCATAGATTGTGATGGAGGATACAAAGTTCTTGTGGCTCAAGGAGGATACAAGGCAACGACTGAGATTGGCGTAACGTTGGCAGGTATGATTAGCTGGTGAGTGTCACTGAGCCATGGAATCCGAAGTGTCGGCTTTGGTCGAAACAGGAAAGAACCCTGTTATGGTGGTACAAGTTGGGATACCAGGATCGAGTGAAGGATCAAGTTAGGTTTTGGTTTTCAATGAGGGTTCTGAGTGGACATCATTCCACCTCCCAGGGTACGTGGAACCGGGAGGGTTGAGCGGGTGATAGAATCTAGCGATTTCCTTTGGACCCTGAGGGGTTAAGTGATGTGGTATTGTATCATGAGAATAGACCACTGTAGACCTTGAGTAAGGTGTTTGGACATGAAAAGTTTCAACTCAGTTGATGGAGTTAATGTCGTTGGGTCAAGTGAACTGGTTTCGAGATATAACGTCGATGATACTGAATTGAGGCCCTATGGTATTTTAAATTGTTGGAATGGATTTAGAGAATAAAAAGAATAGAGTGGGAACCCGGAATTATCAGTGGATTGCAAGTGGAATGGCAGTCTGAAAGCTTATCGGATATCTACTGAATTGAGCGCTGAGTATGCGAAAACTTGAGATTTTAAGGGAAGCGTTATCCCTGGTGAGTTAGCCGTGGTGGCAAATGTTGGCATCTTGTTAATGTAACACGACATGGGACATGGTAAGAGACGAAGGATAATGAATACTACTAGTTGGCATTGGTTCAGAGAGAAAGCCAGAGAGGTTGTTGGAATCCTTAAGGCAGGAGTGCCTGCATATTTGAAAGAATAAAGAGCTGGTAAATTGTTAAGTTATGAGGAAATAAAGTTCCGGAAGAAAAGAGTTGCATCTCTGCATAATAACAGACGAGGATCTGTAAGGTGTTCAGAGAAAGGAGGGAGAGTTCTGACTCTTATTTCAACATAAAATTCTGAAGTTGTACTAAGGGTTAGGCCAGCGGGGCCTACAAGTTGATCCCACCTAGTAGAGGTGATGACTTTTGAGTATCTCTGGAATCAGGAATAAGACAATGAATTGGTCATTGTAATCTAGGCAGACCCTGGGCTTTGGCAGGGTTGCAGGGTTAACAAGGGGCTATCGAGAGCCTGGCTATTAGACAAGATCTTGTGGGGCAAGATTGTTACTCTTGTAAGAGTGTTGTTAAAAAGTAAAGTAAAGGCGGTGGACCTTGGAGATTATGGTCAGATTGCGGGTTGCTGACTGATGTGTTTGGGTAAATTTCGAGGACGAAATTTTTATGAGGAGGGGATAGTTGTAACGACCCAAATTCGCTAAAAAGGCTTAAGGGCCTTGATTAGTGTGCCAGGAGGGCAAGTTGGGATTTATGTGTGATTTTGTGAGTTAAATGCATGGTTATGATTTAAAGCATGTTATTTGGCTATTTGTTTAACTGAGATGCATGGCTATGTTTTCTAGTATGCATGTAGGCCCGGATCGTGTTAGAAGGGCGTAATTGTAATTTTGGCCATGTTGGGCATAACTGTATTGATATGTGATAATTGTATTCTGTGAATTGTACCGCGCGGGTGTGGTTTTATTATTGTGATGCACGTGCCGAAACGGTCCTAGAGAGCTAGTTAACTTAAGAGTCACAACGGGATTTCTATACCCGGCTCGGGAGGAGCCTAGGGGTACCTCGGGAATTTTATGGTTAAGTTGAGATTTAGCGGGTAATGGTTATTGGATATTTAGTAACCTGGGTAACCATTTGTTACTGCTGAGAGTAACAAGTTTTAGAAAGAAAATGGTAGATATGAAATAGAAATGAAAGGACTTAAGTGCCCTTGAGGTTTAGTTGGGAAAGGATAGGCAAGGAGGGGCAAAATGGTCATTTGGTTGGGAATTAGATAAATGGCAGCTGGGTTATATGGGGTACACGGTTTGGGGGCTTAGTCATTTTGGTCATGGATTGGTTTTGTTAGAAATAAAGAGAAGAAAAACTAAAGAGAAGGAAAGTTAGGGCAATGAGAAGAAGAAGAAGAAGAAGAGAAGTGAAGGAGCTGAAATTTGGAGACTTAGGAGATGAATCAAGGGAGCTTAGGATGGGATTCTCTACTTAAGGTAAGGATTTATGCATATTTAAGTTTGATTATGTTTAGATTTGTGAAACTTAAAGCTTGAGTTAAGTTTTTAAAGTTTGAGTTTTGAAGTTGCTGATTTTTGCAATCTAAGGGTGGATTGTTGGTTATGTTTGTGTTTTGAGCTTGAATCTAGTGTTTATGGGTTGTTAGATGGTCCATTTGAAGTCTTAAATTGATTTTGGGGTTTGGGTATTGGTTTGGTATGATTTTGGAAGGTTTTAGCTCGGAGATAGTGCAGGGAAAATCCCAGAATTCTGGGTCTGCGAAGGCCTGCCGCGACACAGGTTTTTCGTGTCGCGGCGAGAGAGTCCTTGACTGATGGGTGCCACGGCACAAGGCAAATTTCAGGTTGACATTTTTGGCAATTTTAGGCCTTTGCTCTGGGGGTTCGGGGGATGTCTCTGGGGTGTTGTTTTAAGGTTTTAGAGGTCCCGAGAGTGTGGCCCGGGAAGTGGTTTTGGGTTGATTAGTATTGAGGGATGTTTCTTGTGTGTTGTGACTAGGTTGTTGGTGAGGCTCGTGCTAGAGGACCGTGCTCGCGGCTTTAGTGCATCAGAAGGCTCGGAATACAGGTAAGAAAACCGTAACACCCGAGATTAGGGCATGGCCCCACTGTGTGATTGCAGGGCATGGCCCCAGATTATATTATGTGCAAATGTTTAACCTTAAATGAATCATGATGTGTGTGAATGATTATTTCGAATGTACTATATGTGTGATTATAATGAAATGAACGGCAAGGGCCAAGTGCGGTGTAGGCCGGGTGCGGCCGTGGGGCTGAAAGTAACACACAGCACATGGGATGCTTATATTCAGGGTGGGACCCAAGGGATACATGAGTTATCCTCGCGGTGAGAACCGAAACCCCAGGCTTTGGTAAGGCCTCTGGGGCGGCATGGCCGTGCTTGTTTATTATGATGGTTTTCCTATTTTTCAGTGATTTATGCCAGCTATATGAATTGCATATGTTATGTATTATTTGGGTTTTCTTGCAGGGCTTCGACTCACGGGTGCACCGTGTGGCAGGTAGAAGCAAGGACTGAGTCAACCAACCATGAGTACGGAGAGTGTGAAGCGACGCGTACATGTTTGGCCTGCCCGACTGCTTTGGTTGGGGGTTTATTCGAAAATGGCTGTAATAATCTATGATTTCTCAACGGTAACCTTATTCCAAGATGTAATTAGTTTTCAAACCTTATTTTGGGATCCCAAATGTTTAATAATAGAAGTTTTAATGAAACGACGCATTTTCAAAGATTACAGCCTTAACTTTTAATTAGTCACACTTTTGTTTCAAAACCTCGGTTAGCGAGTTCATTGCACACTGTTTTGTCTTAAAAACTCACTTAGTAACGGCTCTAAAGAAGTAGGGCGTTACATGTTAGCAGTGTTGGGCTTCAGGCCTGTCGAGCCTGACATTTGTCGGAGGTGTGGGAGGAGGTGTGTCTCCTCCTACTACTATGTATGACCACTACTCTTTTGACATAGTACGACCACTACTCTTCTAATGGTCGTGTCTAGTTCGTACTCCATACTACTCATACCTTTTTCATACCTCCTCTTTGTCTGTATCTTGATAAGCCCTTGAGACCTTGAGTTAAGGCGTTTACTGCTTGTGGCTGAGGAAGCACTACCTTCAGGCTATATGGCTTCAGGTTGTTGAGGCCCTTTGAATCACCTCCTTAGTTTCTAGGGAGTCTTAGACGCATTCCATGGTCATAGGTAGGGTCAAACTGACGTTTGGGCTTCAGGGGGGCCTTGAGCACGGCCCCTTGTGGAGCTCACCCCCCAGGTCATCCCCTCTTGGTGAGCTCGCCCCCTGAGCTTGCCCTTGGGTCCTGGTGGTCTTTGTGTCTTCCTCATCTTCACAAAGAACATCTTCGGCATTAGCATCTTGTTTGTCTTCTCTTGTCTTTTTTGCATGGTCACATTTGTTACTTAGTAGACAATAAACTCCACAGAGGCTTGATCTTGCCCCCAAGCTCTTGTGAGGCTTGAGCTCGCCCTCATGTTGTAAGGAGGCTTGAGCTCGACCTCCAAGCTCTAGGGAGGCTTGAACTCACCCCCAATTTCTAGGGAGGCTTAAGCTCGCCCCCAAGCTCTAGGGAGGTGTGAGTTTGATCCCTCAGGCTTTGAATTTCTAATGGGACTCCTCTTGGTTGCTTTTTCCGTGCTTGGAGTCTCTTACCATTCTTCCTCATCCACACCTCGTATTGCCCTCAAGTGACACAAAGGCTACCAATTCGAGACCATGAGGCCTAGGTATGCGAGGCAGAGGCCTCGCTTGAGAGGTGAGGCTTCGTGACCCTTAGGTTGTGCTCTGACTTTTGCCTTGGTGAAATTTTTTGCATTTACAGGTATTATGATAATTCAAGGACACCTAGACGTTCTTGAAAATGTTTTGTTAGGGCCTAGATTTATCTAGAACCTTATGTATGGTAAGCTATGTATTTTGAGGACAATTACTAAGTCATTGGTTCCTATTGTGTGTATCTACTGTATGCTCTTAAATTGACTTACTAAGTATTTTTTCTTACCTAGTTGCTCATGTTGTAGGTAAGGGGAAGGAAAAGCTGACGCAGTGAGAGCCAGAGTTTGCCTGCAGAAGTGTACATTTATCCAATTTTTAATGTTTCAAACAGCCAAGTAACTCCCAAATCTCTATTTCAATTCCATAAACAACTAATTAATCATTGGTAACAGCTATGACGTTTGCTGGAATTTGAAATTCAAAGGGCGTCTCAAAAGTCTATAAATAGGAGCCTAATGCTCACTTGTATGACACACTATTTTCTATCCACAAAGCACTTGGCTGGAAAATACACCATAGAGGCTTGATAATTCTAGAGAGCTATTTCCTTGAGAGATCCCTTAGTGCTTAGAGAATAGGGGGAAATAAACTTTTGAACAAAGGTCTTGAACCTTGTTCAAGTTGGTGATCCCCACTACCCTACACTTTGGTTGTGTGAGAGTTTGTGACCTTTTTATTGTTCTTTTCATTCTCTTGATATTGTTGTTCTTATTTACTTGTATTATTATTGTTATGAGTTTTTGATCTTCCTCTTCTAAATCTTTCTATTTATTTGTATTTTGAGCAATAGAGTTGCAACACTTGTTTAAATATTACCTTGTTTATTGTATTTTTTGCATAGAGTTGTATTTTGGTTTTACCATTTTCATTGAGCAATATAATATATTCTCTAACAACCGCTGGTCCCTGCCTCCTAGGCCACGGCTGCTGGCCTTTTCAACCTTCCAACTTTTCAGTTTTTCCAAAAATGTTTAAATCTCTTCCCACATGATTTTGTAACATCCATGTACCTAATGGGAGTTAAAAACATGTATTCAACAACCATATCACATAATGGCTTTATGAAATTCAAACACAAGTGTGTAACTCCCAATCTACACATTATTGGGTAATATTTGGGAGTTACAAATTTATAGCTGATTTTGTAACTCAAATTATGTTACACTTGGACACACACACAGATGTCCAATTTTGTAACTCTCAATGTTATGTTACAATGTGTGACTAATCGCATTTTGTCACATTATTTAATCTAACATTATATTATATAAAATAATATAACATTCTCCCACTTAGATTAAATAATCACTTTTTGTAATACTTATTTAATCAATCAAACTTTATATTAAAATATAATATTCCCCCACTTGATGAAATAATTATTCTATCTATAGGAACCATTGCATTAGTGCATAAAGTAAAATGTCTTTCGACTTGAAATTGCATTAGTGCACAAAGTTTTTTGAAATTTTGGTAGCCGAAGCATTGAACCACTATTCGTTGATAACAAACCAGTAATAACACACATTTTCTATGTTCACTTGAGACCTCAATGTCTCTCTTTGCACCGTTATTGGCCACGTGCACATTCCATTCATAGACATTTCTTGAGAATGACTCTCAATTCTCATGAGGGGCAACACCTCCATTGGGTCTATATAGGTAGAACTCTTACAGTAATTTGTTAACCTAAAATACTTGTCCTTTCAAGACTGCGTTCTATTAAAATCCTTTTGGTTTTAACCCTCATTTGGTAACACAATTTTAGTACTAGTAATATTCACTTGATTGACTCATGATTAACTATTGAACCTAATACTAGTTTGGTTACTAGTATTAATATAGGTCACAATCAACAATGAATCTTTTTAGGGAGTCTAAGTCTCATCCCTTGAGATGTAGAAATGATTCCATTTGAGTCATTTCTTTTCTCATGTATGCATAATTAATCATTTCTCATTTTTTTATTCAAACCTTGTGGTGCTATAGTTTGATTAAAATAGATACACCTTCAACAAAGTAGTGAGTTTGACCATAGTAAAAAAATCCCACTATTTAATACTTCAATATCCAAGATAAACACATTTTCTTGAATATTAATTATAGAAACCTCTCTGTTTCTAAAAATCCCCTTATGTTTTAAATCGAGTCCTTCTTTGCACCAAATATCTCATAAACAATAACTTTAGACATCAAACATGTCTAGATTTATTTATTCTATACATATATAACCAAGGTAATTTAGAATGTGAGATTCCAAATCACCTATTTGATAGGATGATCAAATTAATCAATCATTATCAACAACATAAATTGATAAACTTTGGAGCATCACCCCACATTTCTCACATAAAGTGAAAATATCACTTTTAAATAGAAATTTGTTTACTTTTATTTAGTCATTTATCCTCCAAGATAAATCTAGACTTACAATTCCCAAAGTTCGTCATGAGTCCCTTACACCACATGATAAAATCTCAATAGATCAAGATAAGAAAAAACCTCAATGTAGTTTATTTTGATTTATTTACTTGCTAAAGCAAGACACACTTCTTTCAATATAACCTTCACTTGGTTGCTTTCTTTTATATGTTTCAAAAAAAAAAAAATATGTGCACACAAATGTAATGTGATAATTTCTCAAATAAATAATCACTTTATAAAATAATAGGTCTATACTCTTACCTATTATTTTATTTAAACAAGTTCATTTTGAAACTTTGTTAATATCTCACACAATTTTCTCATATCACAACAATAAATTTCATAGCAAAATAAAGAATTATCATAGAATAAAACATTAATTTTATTGATAGCTTTCAAGGTACAAGCTTTATTATAGGTCATTAAGCAAAACAACAATTTCCCAACAAGAAACACAAACATGGTAATCATGCTAAGATCTCTTCTTCCTTTTTAATAGCATTTACCTCATTCTCATGTGGGTCTTTTTAGTACCTACAAACTCTAGCATAGTGCCCGTATTTTCCACAAACAAAACAATGACCTCTCACGTCTTTGAATTTTCCATGATCTTTCTTTGGTCCTAAAGGGTTCACACTACCCTTTTTGTTGCTGTTACCTTTGGGATGCCTGTGTGAGGTCGCATTGGCCTTGGAAGTCTCATATTTAGACTCATTCACACTCTTGTCTCTTATGCTTGATTCCTCTTCAATTCTAATGTATTTTTGTATCTCTTCCAAAGTGTAATACTTTATTTTTACGAATGATTCTTTTCCTATAGCTCCTCCACGTTGGTGGTAATTTTGTCATTATTGCACCAACTTGAAAGGCATTGGGAAGCTCAATCTTGGGAACTTTCAATTTGTTCACTATCACTTGCAACTCATGATTTTGAGGTAGAAGAGTTTTTCCATCAATGAAAGAAAATTCAATATATTGAGAAATTAATAATTTTCTTGTACCTTCTTCCTCGGCCTTGAACTTACTCTCCAAGGCATCCCAAATCTCTTTTGTGGATTTGGAATTGGTAAAGAGGTCATAGAGCCTATCGAAAAGGGCATTAAGGATATGACCTTTACATAGAAGATTGTCCTCTTATTTCTTCATTATTTTCTCCACCACCTCGGGAGTATCTTTGTCAATTAGCTTGGCTACAGGTGCCAAAGATTACTCAAGAATGTAGGCAATCTTGAGTGTGGTCAAGAGGAATTTCACCTTGTCTTGCCACCTAGTGAAATTGGATCCATCAAACCTATCCAACCACACTAGGTCTTGGTTCATGATCTTGATGGTTTCTCCTTCCATTGAAACAAGAGAATATAAGCTTTTGATTGTTATAGAATATAATATTCAAAGGAATAAATAGAAATCAAGATACAACTCTATACAAGAAATACAATAGACAAGGTGTTTACTAAAATAGATGTTACAAATTCAATTGCTAAAAATACAAGTAAATATATTTGAGAAGTAGAATAAGAGAAGAAGATTACAAACTCAAAACATGAATAATACAAATATAAAAAACAAAAGATGTGAAGAACAAGAATAAAAATAAGAACTCTCACACAACCAAAGTGTAGAGTAGTGAGGATCACCAACTTGAACAAGGTTCAAGACCTTTGTCCAAAAGCTTATTTCCCCTATTATTTAAGCACTAAGGGAACTCACAAGGAAATAGCTCTCTAGAATTATCAAGCCTCTTTGGGGTATTTTCCATCCAGGTGCTTTGTGGATAGAAAATGGTGTGTCTTACAAGTGACCATTATGCTCCTATATATAGAGTTTTGAGACACCATTTAAATTTCAAATTCCACCAACTCTCATGGTTGTTACCAATGTTTAATTGGATGTTTATGGAATTAAAATGAAGATTTGGGAGCTACTTGGTGTTGACCCTCAAATTGGTCAACGACACGGAGTCAGATAAATGATATGAACTGAGATGAAATCAAGAAGAAAAATCAAATGGAAAAATAAGTAACGCAAACGATTTATAGTGGTTCGGCCCCAATTGGATGGTAATGACCTACGTCCACTTAGTGTTCTTGTAGCGTCCTAAATTTGCTAGTAAGGCTTAGGGTCATGATTAGCGTGCCTAGAGGGCAATAAGTGGCTTATTATTATAATATGTGAATTTTGATGAGTATGTGATTAGAAATGCATGTTTAGGTGAATTAAATATGCATGTGGGCCCCGTTTGGTCATTAGGGGCATGTTTGTAATTTTAGCCAGTTGAGGGCATACATGTAATTATTGTGATATATCTGTGTTGCACGAGCCGAGACAGTCTTAGGGAGCGGTTAGCTAGAAAGTTATAATAGGGTCAAATACCTGAATCGGGGCGAGTTGAGGGGTATTTTGGGCATTAGACGTTTTATTAGGTTATCGGGTTATGAAAATAAATATTTGGAGATATATTCGAAGTTAGAATGTTTAGGAGGGAATATTAGGGAAATTTACCATTTTGCCCTCAGGGATGTTTTTGGGTACCCCGAGCCTTTGAGATAACCTTAGAGACTTAAGTTAAATAAAACAAATTGAGGAAACACTCAGAAACTAAGGAACCGACCCTTTCTCTCTCTATCTCTCAGTTCCCTCTTCTTTCTTAGAAGCTTGGTGAATTTTGGTGAAATCTAACCAGAGATTAAGGATTTAAAGCTAGGATTTTGGGGGCTAGAAGCTTGGAACCTAGGGAATTAATTCAGAGACTCAATTAAGCTCAAGGTAAGATTTTAAACTTATTTAATTATGTTGAATTTCTGCTGATATTTTAGAGTTATGCATGTGAGCTAAGTGAGAAATCATTCTTGAGTTTTACATGAGGTTTGGGGTTAATTCTTGTTAGGTTTTATTGCTGAGACTGTAGTAGAACTTCTGTGATGAATGATTTGGATTGTTGGGTTGATTTTGGGGCAAATTGGCTTGGTTTTGGTGGAGAAAATGGAGGATTTTTCTAGGCTCGAAGGGTCGGGCCGCGACATTGTTTTTGTTTAGTAGTAACCCTCTAGAGCAAGTTGGAGACCTGGATGAAGGCCGGGCCGCGACACACCCTAGCTTGGGTCGCGCCTACCCTATTTTGGGGTTGGGGGTTTCTGATTGAGGCGGGCCGCGGCATGGGTTCATGGGGCCGCGACACTTAGTACATTTTTGGGCTTCGAGGAAGTTTTAGGCTCAGGAATCCAAAAGTTAAGGCTCGGGATGGATTCTATCACCCGGATTGATAAAATTCAAGGTCTCGGAGACTAGAATTATGACCCAAAGCTATTTAATGGATTAGAACTTGATGGATGGATGTTGTTGATGCATTGTGACTAGGTTTTCAGAGAGGCTCGGACTAGGGGACTATGCTCAGGATATCAGTGCTTGGAAAGCTCGGGACACATGTAAGAAAATTGTTGTACTCGTAGCGGAGGGCGAGGCTCTATAGTTTGTGTTGCAAGGCACGACCCTATATGATTATGTTGTAGGGCGTAGCGCCATTGATTATGTTTATACGTGTTTAAGTATTTATTTAGTTATGCCATGTGGGCATGTATGTGAATGAATGACAAGAGCTAGGAACGGCGAAGGTCGAGAACGGCGAGGATCGGGAACGGCGAAGGCCAAGAACGGCAAGGATGAATACAGAAAGGGGGTTGGGAGCAGCGTTTAGCACGTGGAGTGCGAGTTGTTAGGGCGAGACCCTATAGGATACCTAGGATATCCTCACGGTATAGACCGTGAACCCAAGGCCTGGTAAAGCACCTAGGACGGGATGGTCGTATGTGTTTAGCCTGTTGGCGGCTTGATTATATGTTGAATGAATGATATGCATATGTTATTTGCTTGGTTGAGTTTTCTTGCTAGGCTTCGGCTCACGGGTGCTCTATGGTTCAAGTAAGGGCAAGGGGAAAGTCGACCAACCATGAATACGGAGAGCGTGAAGCGACGCGTACATGTTTGGCCTGCCTGGTTGCCACGGCCAGGGGTATTTTTGGGAGATGTTTGTATTAAACATAAATTTTTTTGTTTAGCCGACTTTAGTTATATTTTTTATTTGTAAATATTTCTAAACAATATTTTGGGATCCCAAATGTTAAACACTTTATACTCTTCAGCGATGGATATATTTTTAAATTATGTGACTTCGTTTATGGTTTAGCTACACTTTTGTCTTAAAACCTTGATTGGCGAGTTAATTGCACGTTTAAAACTCACTTAGTAACAGCTCTAAGGAAGTAGGGCGTTAGAGTTCTTATTGATGTAGAATTTCAATACTGTGATCAATGAACTAGGGTTCATGAGTTTCACCAGCCTTGGGAAGATTACAACTTCGGTGAATAATCACACTATATTTTTCTCTCAGAGTACAAAGACCAAATGTTCAAAAGTCACTTTCCTTGAGCCCTTTGATTCTTATTTATTGGCTCAAGAAGATTACATGGCTCGATGGGCCTTAATTACCATTAAGACTTGCGTATCTAGATAATAAAAGAAATTACAATTAATGCATAATTATTGACTTGCTTGAATAAAGGATGTAAAAGGAAGTATGCGATCAGGCTGGTTGTATATAAGTATGACGCTTGACAAATCAACAACTTTCTGGTCGAGGGCCGATTAGGATGCATCCACTTAAAGCTGCCATTTGTCTGCCATGTGTAGGTCAATCCTGCCACGTCATCAGGGGCCATTATTTGGGTAAACATTTGCCCCACAAGTTTATTTTACTCCAACCAGCATAAAGTAAACTTAGACAACCGACTTTTCGTATGCCTTGTCAAATTTGTTAGAGTCATCCATGCCTTCTCGAAAAAGGCAACCAATCATATCACTACAGTTTCCCAAAAAGGTGTTGGGTGGCTATCATGTTTTCCCATGCCTCGAAAAATAACCTCTCATCATTACCTCGATAACTGCACTTCGACCAATAAAAATAACCCCTCAAAATCACTTTTTACTTTTCACTTTCTCCTCAAGAACACTGAAGAACAAAGCATAAAAAACCCAGAAACTCAGACGATCTTGACGACTCATGGAATTTCTGCCCAGCCACTTAGCGTCTCGGAAATTTTCTCCAATCTTTATCCAAGTAAGTATCTTGAACTTTTCGGTCACTGAAATACCATATCTATTTCGGCCTTTGAGTTCTTCAATGTTCTTGGAAAAAACCGTTTTGGGGTAAATGGGTATGTAGATATGAGCACAATAAGATAAGGAAAAAACACTACAGGAGGCCCAAGAATTGGCTTGGGAGTTAGGATTATTGATTTAGGGTGTAAAATCGAAGTAAAAATTTGATTTTTAAGCATGTAGAAAAAACTGGGTTTTTCCCGCCCTTTCAGAGTCGAAAAGTTTTTCTTCACTTCCGTTCTTTAATTCGTTTTCCAAACTGTCCGCATAGAATTTAGTGTTTTTGTTAGAACGTTGCTGGTCGTATAAAAGATTAGCTTTTACACACGAGAAACGTTATTCCAACCTTTCCATTTTCCTAGTCCTTTGGCCGTAGATTCTCATCTCCCCTTCTTTGTTCCTAGATTTTCATGCACGACCCATGGGGAGGTGAGAGGCCGATCGATGATGACTTGCTCGTGCAGTTACTCGAAGATCAGGAACAGCCTTCGCTGCTAATCCCGGAAATTCCTTTTTCTCATAACCCTTCAAATAAACCTTCGACCAGTCCAAAAAACATGGGTCGAGTAAAATCCATTGCTCAAAAGAAAAAGAAAACATCCACTCCTCTTGCCAAACAGCCTCCTCCTCAGGCTGAAAATCCATCGACCGGCCCTCAGCTTGAAAACACATCCCAGCCAGAAATCCAACAAAAGCCCGCCTTCGAGATGTCCTTCGACCTGAGGTCAAATGGTATGCTGCACCTCCTAGCAATATTACAGCTAGGATGGTATGGAGTTTCCTCAAGAAGTACGAACTTCATGGGGTAACCCTAATCAAACCATCCATCAACCAGTGGGCAAACCTGCCTGGGGCCGCCTTTAGCTCCTAGTCGAGATATCATATTGAGGCAGGGGCAACCTTGCCTCTTCATCCATTTTTTCAGGGGGTGGCCAACTATTGTGAGGTCGCTCCCTTTCAAATCACGCCAAACAAATATAGAGTGCTCTCTGCTCTCTATATTCTTTACAACCATAAGAAGTGGCCCATTCCAACGCCACACGAGATCAATTATCTATTTGATCTCAAGTCCAACCCCAACCAAAACAACACGGGGTTCTTTCACTTCTATCACCAGGAATCTGCTTGCACTTTTCTGAGTGATATTATCCACAAGTCCAACGTGGGAAAGTACTTCCAGAAGTACTTGTTAATAATGGATGTGGTCGCCAAAAATCTAGCCTTCACTAAAGCAGGTAAGTTATTTATTCACTGTTCATTCATTTCCTTTAACTTTTCTGCACACTCCTTAGAACTTTGGTGCTATTCAAGTCAGATCCTACTTCAGAAATGGAGATACAAGCAGCATCCCTGGCCAGTATGACCAATATAGAAAAAAGCGTCAAAGAGCTGGTCACGGAGAATAATTTAAGGCTGGTTGGCCTTTTGGCACCTCACCAGGAATTGAGGGAGTCAAATGCGGGAAGTTCTACCGGCGGAGAAGTTCCTGAGCAGCACCATGATGTGTCACAACCTCCGAGGATGAGGACAACGGGAGTGACTACTGCCCCTGCTCCACCAGGAAAGGGCAAGCAAAAGGCTTTCGAGCATCCCAAGCCTACTCTAGAGTCTTCGGATGAGAACGGTACTGACTTCTCACTCTTAGACAGTTTGTCCATTCCGTGTCATTTATTTGATGGGGACAACAACTTTAAATACATGCCTAATTTAAATTCAGACTTCTTCAAGCCAGAGTGTGAGTGTAGCAGTAGTACAGTAAATAATGTAGCAACCAGTAGTTGTAGCTTGGGTATTTTATTTATAATTTCTTTGCTCTCATTTCTTTGATTTAGCAAGCACCTCTAATTATATTGCCTGACTGTTCGTATGTTTCCTTCCTTGCAGAGATGCCTGCCGAGAGAGCCTTCGACCTGCACACCAATCCAGGGAGCAATAAAAAATCTAGCCGGTGCCATCCTGGGGAGGGTTGCAGCGACCCGTCTACAAAGAGGGCTCAAACGGAAGACCCTCCTGCACCAATTCCTACCAAAGAGACAACTCCTCCCCAAACTCCTATCAATCAAAATCTACCAGCTCCAGTCCACCAAACTCCTCCTGCAACTCCTGTTGACATAACTCCTCCAGTTTCCACTGACCGGAAACATTCTGGTCATCCAGAAGAAGCTTCAGGAGAAGCTCTTACAAATTTTTTCCTCAGCTCAGCCAAGGATAGGCTGCAAGGCTAACAAAACACCGATGCAGCCGAGAGGCCATTCACGAGACTGAATCTATGGAGGTCGACCAGATCTTGAACCATGCACTGAATGAAGTGCTTAGCGTGAGTCGCCATTCTTATCGTGCTTTACTAATTTATCTTGCCAATTTATTCTTACTAATAGTTTTATCTTTTTTTGGTCGCATGGAGTTCTCACCATGATCTCTGGTTGGCGGCACTCGAGAGCACTGACTGCTCAGTTCGAAAAGAGAGCTAGCGATCAGCTCAGCATGGCTGAGGCCAATCATGCCGAGCAGCTCAAAACAATCGAGGCTAAGCATGCCAAGCAGCTCAAGGAGGTCAAGGTGAAGCATGCTGAGGCGTTGCAAACAGTTGAGGCCAAACTTGCCACGCTCGAGGAGGAGCTGAAGAATAAATAAGCATCAATTACTAAGATCACTACTTCCAAGGAGCGGTACAAGGAGGCATCACTGATCAACTACTAGGAAGCCACTAAACTCCAAATGGAGTTGGAGATAAGCCGCAAGGAAACTGCTGATCTTGAGGAGGCGAACGCCCGCAACCTCAAGAAATACGAGGTAGCGGCATTTCAATGCTTCTATATGTTTTGGAAATGCAACCTCAAGGGCTGACTTTTCTTACCTATCAGATCATATAAGGTAGGCTGAGCTGGCGAGGGGCACTACTCTCCTAGAGGAGGAGAAGGCTCAAAAGTCTCCCGAGATCTCTCTAGCAACAGGCATTGAGGATGCCAACGAAGATGCTGGGGTCACAATCGACCAGTAGCCACAAAAGCCTCAACAGGATCCTCCGGCCGCTTCATAAATTTATCTATTTTTATTTAAATTTAACTTGTAGTTTAAGACACACGAACTATGGTTCGTGATTTCAAGACAACTTACATTTTTATTGTTGCATGGGCAGCTTTTCCTTTTAACGGACAATTACATCTGAGTAGTAACTACTCGCGGTGTAAAGGATTTCTCTTTTGATGTTATAATATTTTCATTTTATTATAACATTTGTTCGCATGACAGAACTTAGCATAGCACTTTGGTTTGATTTAACAAAATTTTGAAAACTACTCTAAGTATCATAATATGCTTTCCCTTATTTTGCTCGCGTGTTTACATATACTTACTGATATGCTTTGCTTCTTATAAACCTTATATGCCCCCAAGTGATTGAGGAGTTTTAGATCCTAGGTCACTTGCCTTGACCAAGACCTGTTCGAACATTTCTGCTCGTAATAGAGATTTAAAATGACAATACAGCAAAACAACACATGTAATGAGAAAATACTTGTAATAAATACAATAGTTAGCAAGATTAACTGGCTGTGCATAGTCCCTTTTATTTCTCGTAATAAATGGACAATCGTGTATGTACGAGTGATCAAAATATGATCTTACACTTATAAGCGATCAGTCACACGATTGACTAACCCTTGTTCAGAAACTTGTAAAAAGTAAAATTAATAAAGCCAATTATTTAAGAAGAATTGTTTATTGATAGAACTTGCGCAGCTGTTCTCCATTCCAATAGCGAGGTCTGAGATCTCCATTTAAGCGAGAAAGTTTATAAGTATCTGGATGGAGGACTTCTTCGATTTGATATGGTCCTTCCAAGTTAGGTTCAAGTACTCCAGCAGCTTGATCATGGGTGTTAAGGAAAACTCTTCTTAGTACCAGATCTCCCACATTAAATTTTCTTTCACGTACTTTAGAGTTGAAATACCAGGCGACCTTTTGTTGGTAAGCTGTTACTCGGAGTTTGGCTTGCTCGCGTCTTTCATCGACCAAATCCAAAGATTCCATTAATAACTGTCTATTAGTGTCTTGGTCGTATGCCATCCATCGATGTGATGGCGGATCTAATTCAACAGGCAACATAGCCTCATATCCATAAGCCAAGGAAAATGGAGTATCACATGTTGCTGCTCAATGTGACGTTCTGTATGACCAGAAGACTTCAGGCAACTGTTCTGGCTAGGCCCCCTTTGCTTCTTCAAGCCTTTTCTTCAGAGTATCCTTTAGTGTCTTGTTGACAGCCTCAACTTGGTCGTTTGCCTGTGGATGAGCTACTGAAGAAAAGCTTTTGATAATCCCATGCCTTTCGCAAAAATCCATGAACAGATCACTATCGAACTGCGTGCCGTTGTCTGAGACAAATTTTCTTGGCAATCCATATCGAAACACTATGTTCTTGACCACAAAATCCAGCACTTTCTTGGTCGTTATGGTTGGAAGTGGCTCAGTTTCGGCCCACTTCTTGAAATAATCAACAGCCACCACGACATATTTGACGTTGCCTTTTCCTGTGGGCAAAGACCCAATCAAATCTATACCCCACACTACGAATGGCCACGAGCTTTGTATCTGCTTTAGTTCATTAAGGGCTGCTTGTGGTATCTTGGAGAATCTCTGACACTTGTCGCATTTTTGAACAAAAACAATAGAATCTTCATTCATTGTTGGGCAGAAGTATCCTTGCCTTAGGATCTTCTTTGATAAACTCTTCCCCCCAGCGTGATCCCCACAGAAATCTTCATGGACTTCTTGCATTAATTATTTGGCCTTTTCTTTTGAGACACACCTTAGGAGTGGCATTGAGTACCCCCTTCAATATAGAACTCCGTCAACCAGGATAAACCGAGCAGACTGCCTCTAGAGGGCTCTTGCTTTGTTTCTGTCTATCGGCAACACTCCATGTATCAAGTACTCAATGAAAGGTGCCATTCATGTATCTGCTGCCTGAATTACCAGAGAGGTTTCTTCTGTTTTGATGCTTGGTGCGGACAGCCGCTCAACAGGCACTATATTCAGGGTGTCAGCATCCTTTGCGCTTGCTAGTTTGGCCAAAGCATCAGCGTTTGAGTTCTAGTCGCGAGGTACTTGCTAGAGAGTATATCTTTCAAACTGTGCCAACAAATTGTTTGCTTTGTTCAAATAAGCAACCATCTTCAGACCCCTAGCTTGATATTCTCCAGTAATCTGATTAACCACCAACTAAGAGTCACTATAAATTTCACGTGACTTTATGTTCATGTCCCTGGCTAATCGTAAACCTGCGAGCAACACTTCATACTCAGCTTCGTTATTAGACGTTGTGAAATCGAATCTTATTGCGCAGTGGAATCAATGTCCTTCAGGTGTCACTAAAATTACTCCGGCTTCAGTGTGGTGTTCATTAGAAGATTCGTCTATAAACAACTTCCAAGAGGGAGTTTGGCTTTGAGGTCAGGGTCTTCTGTCCGTTCATTGTCTGGAAGCCCAGTGAGTTCTGCGACAAAGTCTGCTAAAGCTTGTCCTTTTACTGCTGCTCGTGGTGAGTAAGAAATTTCAAACTGCCCAAGCTCAATTGCCCATTTTAATAATCGACCAGCGGCCTCTGGTTTCTGCAGAACTTGCCATAGGGGTTGGTCGGTTAGCACTATGACGGGGTGAGCTTGAAAGTATGGCCGCAACTTTCTGGAGGCTTAGATTAAGCAGTAGGCTAATTTTTCAATGGGCGGATACTGCAGTTCTGCTCCTATTAGCCTTTTGCTTATATAATATACAACCTTTTTGCACATTTTCCTCCTCTCTTACCAAGACAGGACTAGCAGCACATTCTGTGACCGCCAAATAAATGAACAAAGTTTCTTTTTTGACTGGCTTAGATAGGATTGGTGGCTGCGACATATGAGACTTTAAGGCTTGGAAAGCCTGCTCGCACTCCTCCATCCACTCAAATTTCTTATTTCCCCTAAGTAGATTAAAAAATGGGACGCACTTGTCCATCAATTTAGAGATAAATCTACTTAGAGCGGCAATCCTCCCGATTAAGCTTTGAACATATTTTATCTTTGTTGGCTATTTCATATCGACGAGGGCCTTGATCTTTTTGGGATTAGCTTCAATACCTCGTGAGTTCACTATAAATCCCAAAAATTTCCCTGATCCAACTTTGAAGGAACACTTGAGGGGATTCAGCTTCATCTAATATTTGTTCAAGATGATGAAGCACTCTTGCAGGTCCCCTATGTGTTCTTCTGCCTTTTTCGACTTAACCAGCATGTCATCAACATATAATTCCATGTTTGTACCAATCAGTTCTTTGAACATGTGATTGAATAACTGCTGGTAAGTCACACCAGTATTTTTCAAACTGAAGGGCATTACTTTGTAACAGTAAAGCCCTGTATCAGTCCGAAAGCTAGTGTGATCCTCATCAGGTGGGTGCATACTGATCTAATTGTACCCAAAATATGCATCCATAAATGATAGGATCTCGTGCCCTGAAGTGGCATCGACTAGCTGATCGATCCTTGGGAGCAAGAAACAATCTTTTGGGCAAGCTTGGGTACTAGTACGGGATTGGAGACCCGCGATGGATAAAACGCTACTCTGATGAATCCGTTATCCTTTAGCTTCTCAACTTCTTCTTTTAGAGCTTTCGATCTGTCTTTGTCGAGGAGTCTTCTTTTCTGTTGTACTGGTGGAAAGCTTTTATCTATGTTCAGAACATGGCTGATAACTTCTAGGTCAATTCCAACCATGTCTTTATGTGACCAGGCAAAGACTTCCTGGTTCTTCTTCAAAAATTCCACTAACTATTGTTTTATTGTTGTCTCAAAGTTTTTACCAACTTTCACACCCCCGGTTGGATCTGCCTCATCAAGTTGGACTCTTTGAGGTCCTCGATTGGTCCAACTTCTTCATCAAAATCCCCAAAGCGAGGATCTAAATCCCTATCCTCACTTTGGGCAACACCCAATTTGGTGATGCGCTCACCTGATCGGGCTTATGTTTTATCGGCCAGCTGCAACTCTTTTCCGGCGACTTCCCTTGATCAACCTCTCTTTGCCTTAGTAATTGAGGAATTATAGCATTCCCTCGCTTCTCGTTGGGTTCCCAACACGCATCCTACCCCTGTGTTAGTTGGGAATTTCATGGCAAGGTGCCGAACTGAGGTAACAGCTTGCAGGTCGACTAGAATAGGTCTTCCAATTACAGCATTGTATGCAGAAGGACAATTAACTACTATAAAAGTAGTGAGTAATGTCATGTTTGCAAGTGCAGTTCCCGCTGTAACTGGAAGCCAAATCGACCTCGTTGGTGCGAGCCCTTTGCCAGAAAAACCATAAATGGTTTGGTTGCATGGCTCTAGGTCATTCACTGACAACTTCATTCTCTCCAATGAAGACTTGTACAAGATATTTACTGAGCTCCCTGTGTCAACTAACACCCTTTTGACCATCATGTTGACTATCTAGACATCCATGACTAGAGAGTCTGAATGAGGAAATCAGACATGCTGAGAGAAAGTTATTAGCTCTTCCTTTGTTCAAACTTTTTTGGGAGTTCGCTCCTCCACATTTAGCATCTCGATGTCCTGGTCATGGCGTAAGGTCCGAGCATATCGCTCCCTTGCCTTCCCACTATCTCCTGCAAGGTGTGGGCCGCCACAGATGGTTAACAATGTACCTGCCACGAGAGCTTGTTGTAAAGGTGGAGAGAGTTGGCGTACAGGAAACTGCTCGTTGCCTCCTTGAGCCTGTCGCTGAGAACCTCCCGTGGCTTGTACGTATCTCCTTAGGTTTCCTTGTGTGATAAGGAACTCAATCTCATCTTCCAACTGGTTACACTCATTAGTGTCATGACCATATTCGTTGTGGAAACGTCAAAATATCTCTCTTGGAGATATCCTTTCTTATAGGCGTTAGTCGCTTGTAAGGGACATTGGAGTTGATCGCCCGGTACACCTCCGCTCTGCTTTCGACAAGGGTCGTATAGTTGGTGAACCTTGGCTCATACCTGTTGCCCTTAGGGCGCTTATTCTCGGACGTCGAAGGCTTATTGTTTGCCATCTTTCCACCATTTTTACCATTCTCACTGACTTTGCCATTGCCATTGGGTTTATCCGACCCGTTGGCAGCTTTAGCGGGATCTTCCTTTGGTCCCTTGTCTTTCACGGGCAATTTCCCTTCGTTGGCAATCGCGTCTTCGAGCTTTATGTACTGGTTCACTCGATCAAGGAATTCCTGGGTACTCTTTACCCCATTCTTCCTTAAATTGTTCCAAAGGGGAGAGTGGCGCTTCACTCCAGTAGTAAGGGCCATCATTTTCCCTTCATCACCCACAGTCTCAGCCCCAGCTGCTGCTCGCATGAAACGTTGGATGTACTCCTTCAAGGATTCCCTCTCCTTCTGGCGTATCTCGACCAGTTGGTTAGCTTCGGTTGGGTGAACACGACCATCATAGATTGCCCGTAAAATTCCTTCGAGAAAATTTCCCATGACACTATGCTAGCAGGAGGGAATTTAAAAAACTACTCCTGAGCAGTGTCAGATAGGGTGGCCAGAAAGATTCTACAGCGAGCATCATCCGACACCTTCTGGATGTCAAACTTGTTCACGTGAGAAACTGGGTCCCCATATCCATCAAAATTGGGTAGTACTGGCATCCTGAATTTGCTGGGGGTTTCATTGCTATTCTCTGTATGAAAGTAGTGCCCCTTCTCCGATCATACTCGATGTGGGATGTCCGGCTCCCTACCAGCTGCTGGACAACCTGGTTTAATGCATCGATTTGGGCTTGCACGGCGTCTGGGATCGCTGGGGCGACTGGTGCTGGAGGAGCATACTCATCATGCCTTTCGCGCCAATCATTGAGCACATCCCTTAGGTCATCATCTTTGAGCCTTTGCTCGCTAGCGCCCAACCAATCAAAGACGTTAGGCTACCTAGGCTGCCCCCAGCGTTCTGGCTCGTAGGCTTATTTTCTCTTGGTGGGGGATTCCTTTCCCCATCTTTTTCTCCTTGACCTCGACCAGCATTCCTTCCGCCAGAATCAGCTTCATTATAATCATGACCATCCCTGAAATGCGACCGACTATGGCGCGACCGGTTGGTCGCACTGTTCCCTCCTCTAGCTATCATCTCCCGAGCGTTAGGGGGAGGCCTACATTGGTTGGTGGGTCCCTGGGCATTATTATGTCGTGGGGGTCCCCTGACCGCAGAGCCTGACTCGGCGTGTCTTTTGTTAGTAGAAGGGCGTTACCCCTGCTCGGTGGATTTGGTTCCTCAGTCGTTGGGCGTCTAGGGCTTCGGGGAGGCTGCTCAGGCCTATTTTGCCTTTGACGCTGAGGATTATCTCGACCACCACGAGAAGGTGGCCGCTGCTTAGGATCCTGATATGAGATATCTTGTTGAGCAGCAGGTGGTTGCTGCAGCCTTTGAGGGCTTGCCGGCTGAAGCGGAGAACTTGGGTTTGGGGCCTGTTGTTGTGGTGCCAGCGGTCCATGTCCGCCTGCCGCTCATTCAATTCTTGGTGTTGACGCTTTATTTCCCTCTACTGCAACGCCAATGTCTCAGCTGCATTCTCTTGATTGGTCCTCAGATTGGCCAACTCCTCTTGCAACACACTTAGTGTTGTCCTCAGGGTTTCAGAATCCATTTCATCCTCTTCAAAATCCAATTGTGGTTCATCTTCAATCACATTTGGTGAAGGAGGCTGAGTGGATGCAGCACCAAAAGTCTGCCCCGTCTTCCTGGATGTTTTGGCCATTTGATTTTCTTGAAGTCTTGAGTTCGGCTCTCAATGAAAGCACAAAAAAGTTGACCCTCAAATTGGTCAACAACACGGAGTCAGATAAACAATATGAAATGAGATTAAATCAAGCAGAAAAATCAAATGGAAAAATAAGTAGCATAAATGATTTATAGTGGTTCGACCCCAATTGGATGGTAATGACCTACGCCCACTTAATGTTCTTATTGATGTAGAATTCCAATACTATGATCAATGAACTAGGGTTCATGAGTTTCACCAGCCTTGGGAAGATTACAACTTCAGTGAATAATCACACTATATTTTTCTCTCAGAGTACAAAGACCAAAAGTTAAAAAGTCTCTTTCCTTGAGCCTTTTGATTCTTATTTATAGGCTCAAGAAGATTACATGGGCCGATGGGCCTTAATTACCATTAAGACTTGCGTATCTAGGTAATAAAAGAAATTACAATTAACGCATAATTATAGATTTTCATGAATAAAGGAAGTATGCGATCAGGCTGGTCGCATATAATTATGACGCTTGACAAATTAACAACTTTCTGGTCAAGGGCCGATTAGGATGCATCCACTTAAAGCTGTCATGTGTCTGCCACGTGTAGGTCAATCCTGTCACGTCATCAGGGGTTGTTTTTTCGGTAAACACTTGGGATGTTAAAGCCGGTGAATTGGAGAAAAGGCAAAATTGGATTTGGCTGCCAGCACCCCAGGCCGCTGTTAGGTGCATTAGCAACCGCTGTTATATTATTTTATAATATAATGTAAAATTATATTATATTATAATATAATGTTTTAGATTAAATAAATGTGACAAAGTGTGTCACATATTGTAACATATAATAGAGAGTTACAATATTTAGATATATGAGATATATCCAAATAATGTAACATATTTGGTGTTACAAATTTGTAACCTCCAAATATTACCCTTTATTGTGTAAATTGTTGTTACACAATATTGAGATGAATTTCATAAAAGCCATATGTGATATGGCTATTAGAGGTATGATTTTAACCCCAATAATGTGTTTTGGGAGTACAAAATCATTTGGGAGGGTTTGGAACCGTTTGGAAAAACAGCACAATTTTTGTGCTGAATTTGGTCAGTGGCCGCGCCCTGTGGGTCAGAGACCAGTGGCCGCGGCCACTAATGTCTCTGGCTGCGGCCACAGGCCAAAAACTGACCAAATTTTCAGTTTTTTCAATATTTGTTGAACGGCTCAAAAAACCCAAATAACTCCCAAATCTCCTTTTTAATTCCATATTAATCCAATTAAACATTGGTAACAACCATGGGGGTTGGTGGAATTTGAAATTCAAAGGGTGTCTCTAAACTCTATAAATAGGAGCCTATAGCTCACTTGTAAGACACAACTTTTCTATCCACTAGAGCACTTGGCTAGAAATACCTTGAGGCTTTGATTCCAGAAAGCTTTTCCAATATCTGAGAGAGATCCCTTAGTGCTTGAGTTAGGGGGAAATAAGCTTTTGGACAAAGGTTTTATACCTTGTTCAAGTTGGTGATCCCCAATCCTCTTCACTTAGGTTGTGTAAGTGAGAGTTTGCTTTTGTTTCTGTTCTTCTTTCTATTGCATTGTTTTCTACTTATTCTCTTATTCCTATTACTTGTATTTCTTGTTCAAAGGTTGTAATCTTCTTTTCTTTATTTCAAACATTTTAGTTTACTTGTAACATTTTGCTTTGAGTTGTATTTCCACCATTCTCTTCTTCATCATCATCTTCTCCCTTTCTTTGGTTTATTTGTATTTTCAGTTATAGAGTTGTAACCTTATTTAATCAATCTATATTTACTTGTAATATTATTTCATAGAGTTGTAATATTATAATCATTTCCATTGAGGCAAAACAATATTTTCCTAACAGCCGTGACCACTCGTCTTTTCAATTTTTCCAAAAAAAATCTCAATCTCTTCCCACATGATTTTGTAACCTCCATACACCTAATGGGAGCTAAAAATATGTGTTCAATAACCATATCACATAATGGCTTTATAAAATTCAAACACAAATGTGTAACTCTCAATCTACACATTATTGGGTAATATGCCAGAGTTACAAATTTGTAACTAATTTTGTAACTCCAAAATATGTTACACTTGGACACATAGATATGTCCAATTTTGTAACTCTCAATGTTACGTTACATGGTGTGACAAATTACATTTTGTCACATTATTTAATCTAACATTATATTATATAAAATAATATAATAGGGACATAATATGATTTTTGGGTAGAGAAGTAGAGATGTTATAAACATAAAGATATTAGGAAACAAGAGAGAAAGGCTCTAATGAAAATACAAAAATTAGTGGGTACGGCCAAAGCTCCAGTGACACATTCCAACACATCATCTAGCCTCTAGCTTAGGGCCTTAGGGATTTGACTCCCATTTCTACGATGAAATCAAATCTAGTGATGGTTTGAGCGATTTTGGTGTTGACATAGTGTATCTAGAAAGAGAAAGTCCATCAATCTCTTTTTCTTCGCAATTTTCTTCGGCAATGTTCATGGTAATCGGCGGCGGGGCTCCTTCGAATACATGCTATAGGGTAGTGACAAGAGCTTGGATGATAGTTGGACATCGTTGTTAAAAGTCAATACCGTATCTAGAATGCTCTAGAGTTCTAGAATGTTCTAGAATATACTAGGAAGAACATAGAACATTCTAGAAAGTTCTTGAAGAAACTTAGAACTAATTAGACAATATATAGAGAGTTCTAGAATCATTTAGAAAAAGGTTGAAAGTAGTTAAATAAATTATAAAGTTAGAAAATTCTAGAAAGATTTGGATGTTTCCTTTGTAGCCTATAAATACAAATGTAATGTGTGTCCAAGTTTATAGTAAAGTGTGTTTAAAAGAGTGTCCCAAAAGTGTGAGTCTAAGTGAGTACTATATAAGTATGTCTAAAAAGAGTGAGAGACAAGTTATTAAGTGAGTGCTCCAAAACAAAGTGTGTAAGTGTTTAGAGTGTGTTGTGGTAAAATATTGTATTCAAATCTTGTTGTAATTACTTTTCTAATAATAAAGTAATTACGTTTTCACGTATTGTGGTGTTCAACAATTAGTATAACGCGCTAATGTTGTGAGATCTTTTGAAATTTCTAGTATGCTCTGTGGTTGCAGCTTTGACTGAACTTCCACATCAGAAAAGCTTTCTTGAGATTGTCATTGAGAAAGCTTTCTTAGAGTCGTTTGTTAAGTTTCTTTGAGATATTGTGTGTGGTTTAGTACTACAAAGTTTTTTGTCAAAATCAAGCTTGCTTGGAAAATATAGAATTTTTGCCAAGCCACGATGGGTGACCTTCAAGTGGTCAGTGGAATTAAGAAACTTAACTGTCAAAATTACAAAACGTGGTCATTGCATATGGAGGCATATCTCCAAGGCCAAGACTTGTAGGAGATCATTAAAGGAAACGAGATCACACAACTAGAGGATGTAGCTGCTCTAAGGAAATAGAAGATTAAAGTTGGGAAAGCATTGTTTGCTATTCGGACCACAGTCGAAGATGAAATGTTGGAGCACATTAGGGAATCAAAGACACCGAAGGAATCATGGGATACTTTCGCATCATTATTCACAAAGAAGAATGATGTGAGAATGAAACTTCTAGAGAACGAGCATCTCTCTATCACACAACGCGACATGACGATCAGCCAATACTTTAGCAAGATAAAATCTCTCTGTCACGAAATCTCTACATTAGACTTTACTGTTGGTATGTCAGACACCAGAATTAGAAGAATTATTAATAATGGATTAAAAGCTGAATATAAAAGTTTATTGCCGCAATACAAGGTTGCCCAAGCTAACCTTCTCTTACTGAATTAGAAAACTTGCTAGCTGACCAAGAAGCGTTGGCTAATCCATTATCTGGAGTCTCGATGAAGAGTGACGAAGAAGCACTCATTAGTAGTAATAAGAAAGGTCGACCCCGGCCAAGTTCTAGCAAAGTTTCTAGAAGACATGATGACAAAGATGGTCATCATGAAAGCTCCCAAATAGGGGGAGCTCAAAAGAAAGACAACATGGGTGGCCAATTTAAGAGTAACAATATATATGATGGTAAATGCTACAACTGTGGGAAGAAGGGCCATATTGCTAAAAAATATTGGTCCAAGAAGAAAACAGCAGAGGGCAATGCAGTCACATCAAACGCAGGACGAGCAAGCGATGAAGAATGGGATACTGAAGCATCTTTCGCTGTGGAGGAAGGAGAATTAGCTCTGGCAGTTACTATTCCTGGACCAATCGACTACAATAATGATTGGATAATCGGCTCTGGCTGCTCAAATCATATGACAGGGGACAAAGAGAAGTTGCAAAGCATGACCGAGTACAAAGGTGGTCACGTGTTAGTGACAACCAACAACTTAAGATTACCGATTGCCCATATCGGTCTAACAAAAATAGTGCCACGATTCAGTACAAAGAAAGTATCACTCCAGGATGTCTACCATGTACCTAGAATGAAGAAAAACTTACTGTCAATAACGCAACTTATGACATCAGGACACCACGTCGTATTCGGTCCTCATGATGTCAAGATATATCAAGACCTTAAGATCTCTGGAACACCGATGATGAAAGGGCAACGTTTAGAGTCTGTCTATGTAATGTTAGCAGAGTCGGCTTATGTAGACAAGACTCGAAAGAACGAAACAACATATTTGTGGCATGCAAGGCTAGGACATGTCAGCTATCATAAGCTCAAGGTTATGATGAAGAAATCTATGCTAAAGGGTCTTCCTCAATTCAAAGTTAGAACAGAGACTATATGTGTTGGCTGCCAATACTGTAAGACACATCAATTATCGTATGAAGACTCAAATTTCAAAGCCAAAGCACTATTGAAGCTAGTCCATTCTGACATATTCGGGCAAGTCAAGCAACCATCGATCAGCGGCATGCAGTTCATGGTTACATTCATTGACGACCTCTTACGGTACGTATGGTTGTTCTTTATAAAAGAAAAGTCTGAAACATTTTCAAAATTTAAAGAATTCAAAGAAGTAGTCGAAGGAGAAGTTGGAAAGAAAATTCAATGCCTGCGAATAGAGAATGGCAGTGAATACACATCAGATGAATTTTCTCAGTACTTACAAGAGTGCCGCATATGCCATCAATTCACATGTGCAAATACACCGCAACAGAATGGAGTAGCTGAGAGGAAAAATCGACACCTTGCAAAGACATGTCAAAGCATGCTACATGCCAAGAATGTTCCAGGAAGATTTTGGGCAGAAGGTATGAAGACAGTAGCTCATGTGATCAATAGACTTTCCCAAGCAAAGTTAGGGTTCGTTTCACCCTTTGATAAACTGTGGGGTTGTAAACCTGCAGTAAATCACTTTTGAGTGTTTGGCTGTGTCTGCTACGTGTTCGTGCCAAGTCATCTACGTAGCAAATTTGACAAGAAGGCAATTCGATGTATCTTTGTGGGATACGATAGCCAAAGGAAAGGGTGTTAGTGCTGCGATCCTAATACTAGAAAATGTTATATGTCAAGGAATGTGGTATTCGATGAAGCCTCATCATGGTGTTCACCACAAAAGGAAGAGTTGTCAAATTCTAAAGAAATAGAAGACAATTTGCAAAAGAGGATGGGGGAGCAAATTGTTGAGCTACATTTGACTCCAGAAATGGATGAAGAAAAACAAAGTGAGGAAGACAACGAAGAGGCAACAGAAAGCCCCTGGCAAACAGGAGTGCATCAAAGAGCAGCAAACGATGCAAGTGATATTCAATCTGAAGAAGTAAGCCCACAACCTCGGAGATCAACGAGAGCACGGAAGTTGAATCCTAAGTATGCTAATGATGCTATAGCCGAAGAAGAAAAGTTCAGAGAACCAGATACATATGAAGAAGCGTCCCAGAATATCAAGTGGATAGAAGCTATGAAAGAAGAGATAAGTGCACTAGAGAAGAATCAAACTTGGGAGCTGGTGCCAAAGCCAAAGGAAGTAAAACCCATTTCTTGCAAATGGGTATACAAGGTAAAAACCCGTCCTGATGGATCGATTGAGAGATATAAAGCCCAGTTAGTAGCTCGTGGATTCTCTCAACAGTATGGGCTAGACTATGATGAGACATTCAGCCCAGTTGCCAAGATTACAACAGTACAAGTCTTGCTAGCACTTGCAGCATTTAAAGACTAGAGACTATGGCAGAGGGATGTGAAGAACAATTTTCTACATGGAGAGCTAGATCGAGAAATATACATGGTCCAACCAAGAGTATTTGAGGATAAAGTTCATCCTGAGTATGTTTGTAAACTGAAAAAGGCGCTCTATGGATTGAAGCAGGCTCCAAGAGCATGGTATGGCAAGATTGCTGAGTTCTTAGTTGAGAGTGGATATGTCATGGCACATGCAGATTCAAGCTTATTTGTTAAAGTAAAGGAAGCAAAGATCCCTGTTATTTTGGTATATGTCGATGACCTCATCATCACTGGCGATGATGAAGCAGAAATTTTCCAAACAAAGGAGAACATGTCAGTTCGCTTTCAAATGAAGGAACTTTGAGAATTGAAATACTTCCTTGGATTAGAATTGAAACACTTCCGAACTAAGGGAGGCTTATTTCTCTGTCAACAAAAGTATGCAAGAGATTTATTGCAAAGGTTTGGAATGCTCGAGTGCAAGCCCATCTCAACACGTATGGAAACTAATGCCAAGTTATGCGCGCATGAAGGGAAGGACTTGCAAGATGGAGCAATGTACCGACCTCTAGTTGGTAGTCTAATTTATCTAACATTGACTCGACCAGATATCTCGTATGCAGTTGGCGTAGCAAGTCGGTATATGCAACACCCAAAGAAACCTCATTTGGAAGCATTGCGATGAATGCTGAGGTATGTCAAAGATACCATTTACTATGGCCTCTTATATAAGAAAGGTGACGAGGTTAAGATAGTTGGATACTGTGATGCTGATTATGCTGGAGATTATGATGCCCGTCGATCAACTACTGGGTATGTATTCAAGCTTGGATTTGGAGCTATATCTTGGTGTAGCAAAAGGCAACCAACGGTGTCTTTGTCAACCACTGAAGCAGAATATAGAGCAACATCATTGGCAGCTCAGGAAAGTACGTGGTTGATGCAACTAATGAAGGATCTACACCAATCTACAGACAATGCAATGCCGCTTTATTGTGATAATCAGTCTGCTATTCACTTAGTAGAAAATCTAGTATTTCATGCAAGGACAAAGCACGTGGATGTGCATTATCATTTTCTGAGAGAAAAAGTACTTCAAGAAGAAATAGATATGCGACAAATCAACATGGATGATCAAGTTGCTGACATATTCACCAAAGGACTAAGCAGAATCAAGTTTTCAAAATTCAGAACTCAACTAAACCTCGTCAAATGAGAAGAAGCTTAGAGATTCGGTAATGAGGGGGAGTGTTAAAAGTCATTACCATATCTAGAATGCTCTAGAGTTCTAGAATGTTCTAGATAATGCTAGGAAGAACATAGAACATTTTAGAAAGTTCTTGAAGAAACTTAGAACTAATTAGACAATATATAGAGAGTTCTAGAATCATTTAGAAAAAAGGTAGAAAGTATTTAAATAGATTATAAAATTAGAAAATTCTAGAAAGATTTGGATGTTTCCTTTGTAGCCTATAAATACAAATGTAATGTGTGTCCAAGTTTGTAGTAAAGTGTGTTTAAAAGAGTGTCCCAAAAGTGTGAGTGTAAGTGAGTACTATATAATTGTGTCTAAAAAGAGTGAGAGAGAAATTATTAAGTGAGTGCTCCAAAACAAAATGTGTAAGTATTTAGAGTGTGTTGTGGTAAAATATTGTATTCAAATCTTGGTGCAATTACTTTTGTAATATATAGAGTTCTAGAATCATTTAGGAAAAATGTAGAAAGTATTTAAATAAATTATAAAGTTAGAAAATTCTAGAAAGATTTGGATGTTTCCTTTGTAGCCTATAAATACAAATGTAATGTGTGTCCAAGTTTGTCGTAAAGTGTGTTTAAAAGAGTGTCCCAAAAGTGTGAGTCTAAGTGAGTACTATATAAATATGTCTAAAAAGAGTGAGAGATAAGTTATTAAGTGAGTACTCAAAAACAAAATGTGTAAGTGTTTAGAGTGTGTTGTGGTAAAATATTGTATTCAAATCTTGGTGCAATTACTTTTGTAATAATAAAGCAATTACGTTTTCACGTGTTGTGGTGTTCAACAATCCTCAAATCTTGTTCTTCTGTGTCTTTGAGAAGCTTTCTCCTTCACTATATTTTGTACCTTTGTTTTGGAGGCTAGATCTGGTTTGGGTTTTAGTTTTTTAAAATTATTTTTTGTTTTAGTTTCAATTTTTGTATTTCTAAGTTTAGATTCTCACTAGTTGTCCTCCCATAACTGGGCTTCGGTTGTAATAAATCCTTAATCTTTTGAAGGAATGTTAGATTTTAGCCATTGATTGTAGATATTTTTATTTACTTTAAGCAACTCAGACGTGTAATGGACTTTGCCCATCTTACCAATTAATGAAAATCCCACTCATCCTTAATATGTATACATGAGGCATACTTTGTGAAGTTTCCATTGATCGATTTGTTATTATTGTCTTTCATAGAAAGGGGAAGCCAAATAAGGCCCATCCCTAGCTATAATTAGACTTTTTGTCGCCACCTATTGTACCTTCTCTCCTATGAAACAATAATGTTTTCAATGATTAATAAGGGGTGCAAATAAATCCACGTACGTACCTTTTGTGAGAACATCCTCATATTAAATATATATAAATGTATACATAACTTTTATGAGTATTGTATTCAATGGATACATATTTATACATATACACTTAATATTTGAATCTCCTAATTAAATAATCATTAATGCATGTCGCTTAACAGTTAGAATTTTGGCCTTTTGACTAGTCTCTAGTTACATATGTGAACTAACTAGTGTAGTCACATGCTTTGAGAAAGAGAGAGAATATGCATTTATTTATTAGTGATCGGATCATATATGGATAGATATTGACAATTTATAAAAGGGTTTGAAAGGAAGAATAATTGAGAGTGAGAGACGTGATTGAAAGAGGTGGGCGAAAATTAGTTGGCCCCCATCTTCACATGATTAATTCTTTCTTTTGTTAAAAAAAAAAAGAAAAAGAAAAATGGACACCAAATTAATGTTCTTCATGTAAACTTTTTTAATTAGTATGTATCTTAACCCTTGGAGTTGGAGTGGGAGTGGAAATGGGAATGGAGTGGATCATCATTTATTATTGATACTAAAGTATATAAGTACTTGCAATAAAGAAAAAAATTATCCAAAAATGGACAAACATAAGATTTGAAAATTAAATTATAGGGGAGGTGGGTGAGTACGTTTGAGATTTTTCCCTATTGTTTTTAGTATTTGTCTTTTTTATTTCCTTCCCATTCCTTTTTCAAATCACTTTTTGCCGTGCAAAACTTTTAATCTCCAACTGAGGCTAGGCCGTAGAGTAGGGTGTTCTTTTTTTTTGCGGGGGGGGGGGGGGGGGGAAATGACTATTCTTGCTTTACTTTATTACATGCATTGTAGATATTTGTTCGACCCTAATCAATTGCATGAGGGAAAAAAAAATTAAAATATCCACCAGCTTATTTGTAAATGGTGATGTTAATATTTGTTTCATTTCGTGAGCTAGGATCAATTTGGATTTCTTTGTGTCTCGTGATATGTTGGTACAACTAATGGGTTTGTGCTTGATTTGTATCTCCTATTCATGTTATTCTAATTTTAGATTTTTATCCTATTTTCTAGTTTCTTTTTCGTGCATATTGGGCGTATTTATTTTTATTTTAACTTGTGTCATATTTTGTAAATTTTTTGTTTGGTTTTGATTTTTATATTGGGAGAAGAGATTTGAATTTTGTACCCTCCTCTTTTTAAGGAGAGATGTAGTACATTAGGTTATGCTTATGACCACATGAAGTTTTTGTTATACTAATCTTATATTTAATAATCATTAAACAAATAATTGGTGAGAATTACCCTCTTTTATTGAGCATTTTGCACAATTGTTCACTTTCAAAATATTTTAGGAAAATGACCTCTTTTATTAGTGAATTAATTATATTGACAATTTTACACTTTAATTAAAATAAGACAATAATAATAAAAATGAAAAAAGTCCTTATTTTCCATCTTCTTCCTCACCCCTCTTCATCCACTTACCCACACCCACCTCTTTTTTCTCGCAGCCACCACTGGCATTGGCAACGACGATGACCCATTGACATCTTTCCACAACTCTCACACTCAAGGATTGTAAACATCTATGAAATTCAATTTTTTAAGATTAGCAAATGAATTTAAACAATTTAATTAATGTGGAAATGTTAAAAAATTGTTTGATCACACAAATATTTTGATATATCAAGGCAAAATGATGATAGACCAGAGTATACGAACAAAAAGTAAATAAACTTAAAGTAACGTGACACAAGAAGTTTTTTATGTGGTTCGAAAAACCTAGTCTACGGGGGGCCACACCCAGTGATAAAATCAATTAGTAAAGTCTGAAGAATACAAAAAGCAATAGACTTATATAAGTTTAGACTCCCTCTAAATCTTCGTCGCAATCTTGAAGTGCTCCACTTTAATAATATCATTTTGATAAACACCAAGAGCCCGAAATCCCTTCTGATCTTGATGAGTGTTTACTTTCTCCCGAAGTAAGTCTTGTGAAAATCTTCTCCCAAAGACTTGTATGTCACGTTCACAAGCTTTATGACCTATTTAAGAATAAACAACACAAAGCACAAACAAACAAAGAGATAGTAGAACAAGAACTACTCATTACAAATAAAAAAACTCTTCAAAAACATAAAACATTAGAATGGTGAAGAGGTAAGAATGGTTGTTGCTTAGGTCTGGTATTTATAGAGTTTAGAAACTCCTAAGCCATCCAATCTCGTTTATGGCCCAAATCTGCCCAAATCGAGAAGTTACTCAAAATAACTTCTCATTTTATTAACTGCAGGATTTTTCAGATGCGACAGACAAACATTATGTAGCATCAGAAAATTGACGAACATGGTCTTAAAACCTAGTTAGGTTCATTTCGAAGTTTCCTTTCTTGGGCATCAAGACTCACTCAATTTTCTCTTTTTAAATAGACTAGAATCAATCAAAATATTAAGAGAATGATCCTATAAAAAGTCATTCTTAAAATAGACGAGTTATGATAAATAAATTAGGAAACTTGACTAAGAAAAAAATCAACTTAAATAGAGATAATTATTATAACCTAAAAGAGGCACTTACCCAAAATATCATTTCGAAAATACTAAATAATAAAATATATTTATTATAAAAAGATTAGCCAATTCTAGGATTTTACAATCTCTCCATTTGGAAAATTTTTAAAGAAAATATATTTTATCAATAAGTACACAAAATACCTACAGCAAACACTTTGTTAGAAAAAAATATATCAGTTCCTAAGAACTCCCCCTGCAAACAAGCATACTAACAAAGATAAAACATGTCAACTTCTTGGAAAAAGTTTAACAAGACATGAACACACAACTCTCCCTGAAATTAGGATCCACAGTTGTACACAAAAAACATAAAAGTAAAAACCATCCAACTACTCCCTCTTTTTGGAAACAACGACCATGTTCTTTGGAAAAATCGAAATAAGATAGAAATGGAAAAACAAGAGAAAATAGAAACTAAACACCCTTGGCTAAGGCAGTCAGCTGAGCAAGGATTTCTTGTTGAGTGGCCTCCATTGTTCCAAGTCAATTTTGTACCATGATAAGATTAGTCTTGACAGGGAGAATTTCTGATGCCTCAGGACCAACACCAGATGGATCAATAGCAGTGGCAGTGGAGATAGAGGGAATCACCACGGACTTGGACTTGTTCGATGTTTGATCTTTCCCTTCAAACGTCTTGAATGCAGGATCAGGAGGAGGAACCTCAATAGACTCATTTGGCATCAGGACGTCTTTCTGTGATGACAAAATCTTAAAGATGAGTTGTGGAAACAACAAGTTGAACCCCTTATTATTCGCCTTCCTTAGAGAAACTATTTGGTCCATAATTAAGGAAGGAAGATCTATCTGTGCACCTGAACCAATCTTGAATAGAAAGAATTCCAAATCTTGAGACACAACAACTGGATTAGAGGAGGGCATCCAGTTGGACATAGGAAAACGCATAAGCACTACATAGGAATGTGTAAGATTAGTAATGGAGAGTAATTTGCTTGGATTCCAAGAAACCTTTTGTCCTACAAGCTCTGAAAGGACTAAGTCCTTATCAAATTCAAGGGTATTTAGAAATGACACCAATAGGAAAATTTAGGGCCGCTGCAATATCTTTAATAGTAAAAGAGAACCAATGTCCCCGAGCATATACTTTGCCATACATGAAGGAATTATGATTAAGAAAATCATCAGTAATGTTAGCATAAAATTCTTTGTCAACCTGATCAACATACCCAGTATAGCCCTGTAAAGAGTCTAACCATTCCTTTTCTTGCAAAATACCAATTACCCCAAACACCCTATGGGCAGCATGATCAAAATTATTTTCACAAATAACCTTATGATTAGCATAATAAACCATATCCCTTTTTATGATCATTATAGCAAAAATGATGAGTGTGAGGAGCAAAAGATGAACCTAACCAAATATTTTTGGGTAAAGCCTTGCAAGCAATTGGACTAGGAAAGGTCATGGGCTTCTTTCCCTTGGAATCGGAAGTCAGTGGTTTAGGGACATGGTTAGAGGGCTCAGATGGAGTTCCGAATGCATCAGAATTGTCTTTTGATTCAACAACCCATTCTTCAGAGGCGATCAAAGCTTCAAGTTCTGGGTCAGACTCTTTCCTCTTGGTGCTTTCAGAACACACCAGATGGGTACTCAGAAGGATCAGACTCAGAGGAAGAGCTCGGAGGAAGTAACATCTCTAATTCACTATTAAGGCTAAGTTCCTTGATTACTGTGCCTGGACAACATAATAGGATTTATATGTGGAATTAATGGAATGTATATATGATTATGCGATATAAATGGTTTATATGGTTATGTGAATATTTATGCATGTTTATGTGTATTAAATATGCATGCGGACCCGTTTTTGTAAATTGCGACATATTCGTAGTCTTTCACCCGTTGAGAGTATATTTGCAATATATATGCCTTATGAGTGAGACCACAGTATTGTGGAGATATATTTGAGATGTGTGTTCCGAGGCGATCTTAGTGAGTGGATTAGTAGAATAGTCACAACGGGGTTAAATACTTGACCCTGGGTGAGCCTAGGGGTATTTTGGGAAACCTTGCAAGTATTCGGGATTTATCGGGTAATGGGTAGTTGTTTGGTGATTGTTTGGTTATGTCAGGATTAATCTAGGATTTATAGTGTAATTTGAGGATTAGCGGGAAATACGGCTAATGACCGTTCTACCCTTGAGGGCTTTGAAGGGGGAACTCTTCGATAAACGACATTAAGGTCGTTTCCTTGGCCTTGGACTACCTTAGACTTCTAGGAGCCTTAGGAGGTTAAGGAATCAGGAAAAAAAAGGGAAGAAGAACCTAGACTACTCTCTCTCTCTCGCTCATGGTTCTCTCCATCCCTTGAGACTTAGTTTGGGTTTGAGGTATTTTGGAGGAGTTAGGCTTAGGAAATTGAAGGCTAGAGCTAGGATTGATTGAGGTCCAGTTCAGGGGCAAGATTCTCATGGAGGTAAGCTTCAATTTTGCTTCAATTTTGCTGTAAATTCTAAGTTTTTAAATTCTATTCTTGATGTTCTTGAGCCTCAAAGCTCAAGGTAGGATTTAAGGGTTTTGTGGGAATTTCTGGATATGTTGTTGTTTAGCCATTGTGTTAGGGTGAATTTGGATGGGTTTAGCTCAATAAGTTCAATTGTGTTTTTTGGATGTATTGCTTGGGGTTCGTAGCTCATTTTTATATTTAGCCATTATTTAGGATAAATTTGGATGGGTTTAACTTAATAAAACGCAGGGGAAACGCTGGGAAATTCTGAGTTTTCGATCTCGAGCCATGGCCCTGTTCTTCAGGCGATGCAGCCTGTGTGCATGGAAAGGCTTGGTGGTTCTCTGAAATCGCCCATGCACCATGGCGCAGGTTGGGGCGCGTCGCGGTCATATTCCTCAGGAGGAAGCCTTGGGCTCTCTGACTTGTAATGCGCCTCGGTCCTATAGGCTGGGCCACGACTCAAATTAAAGAAAATAACCAAAATAGGTTTTTAAGCTCGGGAACTCAACTCTAAAGGCTTCAGAAGGATTGTACGACCCGATTTAGTAAAATTCAAGGTCTTGGAGGTTAGTATTACACCTTGAAATATTTGAATAGTCTAAGTGATTGATGATTATCGTTATTGCTTGTGACTAGCTTATACCTCTACGACTCAGGGTTAGGGATCGTGCTCGGGATTTCCATACGCTAGCTGCTTGGAACTTGAGGTAAAAAAACTACACTCGGCCCTGTTATCCAACACATAGCAAAATATAAAGAATCTTGGAGAGAATTTATATCTTGGAAATGAAAGAAGGACCATCAGGTACAAGCCACACCCATGAGTACGGGATGTACGACCCTGAGGAGGACAGAGGTGTGACTCTGACATCTATATCCGGGAAGTAGTGGAAGTACAAGGAGTGGTGGCATGACCTGCATGTCTCTAAACACAAACAAACATCGACACCACAATCCTCTATTCCACCATGACCTGTGCCACTACCCTGACAATGTACCCGTGTACATTCTTGTCCCTTGGGACCACCTTGTATCAAAGGCCTTTAGAGCACAGCTATAAATAGGCTTCCACCCCTCAGACTAAGGGGTGGGAAAATTCTGGTAATGCCAGACTATTCAAAGAACAAGATACATGTTCTTTTCCATTACGCTTCTAAAAAATTTCTCTAAATCTCTATAAGTTTTTCTATGTTCATAAGTTCCTTGTTAAGTCTTTGAATTTTCTAACCTTAATTTTGTTGATGAGTTCTCACTGTCAACAGTTTGGCACTGTTTGTGGGAAGAACAAGTATCAAGTCACTGTTCTTCCATCAATAGAAGAAATTCCAAGGCGTTCAAGATGCCTACAAGAATCACAAGATGTGGAGATCCACCTGGATAGAGACCAACTAAGGGCCTCTAGGAGAAACCCTCCACCACCTTAGAATGGAGGTGCGCTGGAGGAACATCCAGTCCATGAAAAGGAAAATGAGGCATCATCCCCAGCTATCCCATGTAACAGAGACCCCCCAGAACCTTTAGTCGCCCCTGTGGGTGGCCCGGGTATGCACCCTCCTCCTCGACCTCCGGTTGCACCACGCTCCGCCCACCGGATCCGGGTCCCTCTACGGACAGGCCAAGCAAGAGTCCCCAAATACACTCTGTGAGTTCTAGCTCAAGGACTCGCTTTTATGAGGATGAGATATGCAAGTTACACAAAAAGAATCAAAGGCTAGAAACCACACTAAAGAACATGCAAGAGGTGTTGAACTGCCTTCTGCAAGGAAGTTGAGCATGCCCCTTCCTAGGTATAAGAGGAAGGAGCGTGAGAGAAGAGAAACCACCAGCCCCATGGACGATGGGAGAACCTAACTTTCCACTAGCAACACTCCCCGAACAAAACACCAAGAAGGCCATAGGCCAATGAAGTACCCCCAAAGAGAAAAGTCAGAAGGACGAAGTTAGTCATAGAAACGAAGCGGAAGTCACCTCTAAGGAGGTGCCCCCTGACCTAAGAGAAAAGCATAATGGAAGGAGGTCAGAGGTAAAGACAACACCCCTCTAGCCCCTCTGAAGGGCAAAGAGAAAATAAAGGCCAACCCTTATAATTTGAGGGTCTCATTGAATAGAAGGAGGCAGGAGATAGACACCGAGATGTGAAGCCTCCAGAGTAAGATCGTCATGGAATCTGGGGGGCACATTGTCAATGAAGAGTTTGACTATGAGGTACCTTTCACAAGATAGATTTAAGTTTAACAACTCCCAACGTACTTCAAAGAACCTCATATGACCCCTTATGAGGGAACTACGAACCCCAAGTACCACTTGGATGCCTTTAACGATTTAGTGAAACTGAGAGGACCAAATAAAAGAGCAAGGTGTCACTGTTTCACTGTCACACTGAAAGGGGCTGCGTACAAGTTGTTCAAGAGGCTGAGGCCAGGAACCGTCAGGTCATGGCAATAGTTTTCTAATGAATTTCTCCAACAACACCATGTAGTTCATGATTACACCATGCCAGGCACTAGCCTCCCTAACATAAAGCAAGGTGAATGAGAAAGCTTGAAGAGCTATATCCATAGGTTCAACATGGAGGCGACTAAGGTAGGAAGCCTGACTAGAGGAGAACTCAAAATCGCAATCACGGCTGGAGTGCGCCTAGGCATTAAGCTATGGGATAATATGCTCGAAAGAGAGGTAACCAATTTAGATGACTTCAATGAAAGAGAACAAAAGTACATTCGTGTCCAAGATGGCCATGAAAACCTACAGGCAGGAAAAAAAGAATGTCTTTCCAAGCCCTCGACCCATGAAGGCTCAAATGGTGCAAAGAAGAAAAAGACTATATGAATGGCCAAGAGAGGACCACCAGAGAAAGCACGTACGCGGAGGTGAACCCAGGCAAATGCCATACACCTTATATACAGACCTAACAGATACCAAGGAACATATCTTCCTCACAAAAGAGAATCAAGTGCCCTTCAAAAGTCCCCCGCAAATGAAGGGAGACCAATCCAAATGGAAGCACAATAAGAATTGTCAGTACCAAAAAGATATAGGCCATAGCACGGCATAGTGTAACTATTTGAAAGTGGAAATTGAAAAGCACATTCAAAGGATAACCCAAGACCAGAGGGTAGGCCAGCTTCACCACGAGCCAACGAACGAGCCACAGAGGTACAGGGGGAAGTTAAAATGATTTTTGGAGATCTAGCATTTGGAGGAGAGTCGAGAAGAGGAAGGAGTTCATATGCCAAGGAAGCTTTCACCTACAACAACCCCTTGGTGCTAATCGTCCATATAGCCAATACAAAGATGCACCATGTCCTCATGGATAATGGAAGTTCAATGGATATCTTATATTGTCCCACTTTAGAGAAAATGAGCATGGGAATCAAGAAATTAAGACCTTGCCACACCTCCTTATATGGATTCACTAGGAACTCAATACAACCCTTGGGAACGATTGAGTTAGCTCTCACCATGGGGGAGCTACCTAGAAAAACCACCGTCATGTCAAACTTCATTGTAGTAGATTGTGCTTCAGCTTTCAATGCGA
This sequence comes from Humulus lupulus, assembly GCF_963169125.1. NCBI lineage: Eukaryota > Viridiplantae > Streptophyta > Magnoliopsida > Rosales > Cannabaceae > Humulus > Humulus lupulus. Next base: position 184,453,282 of record NC_084793.1, on the reverse strand, counting down.
TATTGGGGAGACCCTCCCTGAGAGAATTGAAAGTGGTGACCTCGATCTACCACCTGTCTATTATATTACCAACTCTTGAAGGAATATCAAGCTTAAAAGGAGAAGAGAAGAAGGCAAAAGAATATTATAACACCTCTCTCCGCACAGCTGCCAAGCCACAACGACCAATGGCGATGGTCATCCATAGGGAACCAAACCCACAAGGATTAGACCTCCGAGTTACTGAGGAAATCAGAATTGAAATTGATAAGAGAGAGATTTATGAGCTATGTCTAAAAAATCAAAGATTAGAGGAGACAGTGCGAAAAATGCTAGAAGTGCTATACTGCATGGCACAAGCAAAGTCACCATGAACATAGGAGAAGATCAAGGAAAGAAGGAAACATCCTTCCCCATTGATGGTGGAAACATCCAACTTCCAAGGACTTGTTCCCCACGTCTGAAGCACCATGAAGGTCCCTTGCCACAGGTGCGGTCAAGAAGTTGTAGGCACATGCATGATGTGGATAACGCCTCCTCGAGGAAGAGGCACACACATGATGTGGATACCTCCTCCTTGGGGACAAGAGAGACATGTCCCAACAAAGAGAAGATGGAGAAAGGAAAGAAGGTCATGACAAATTCTTTCATGAAGAAGAAGAAGACTCAAGCTTCATCAACCAGTAACCTTCTGAACTCGATAAACAGGAGGAGGAAGGAGCTAGGAAACACAATGAAGAACCTTAGAAACTAAATAGCAACTTCGCAAAAAAGGAAGCTGGAAGCCAATAAGTCCGTGGAAAAATCTCTACATTCGGGGTAGATCCAAGTAGAACCTCTCCCATCTCACCTTGAAGGACCGCGCATGACCTCATATGGAGGGGAATGCCTCCGGCAACAACATGCCTTCCCTGACTAAGCAGCACCTGCTGGGAGCCACGTCTATGTAAAGTAAGGTGAAAATGAAAGCCTGAGAATATATATCCAGCGCTTTAATGCAGAGGTAGCCAAAGTGGGAAGATTATCTAAGGACGAGTTGAAAATGGCCATCACCGCATGGGTACATCCGAAGAGAGGAATGAGGGGAAGTATGCTCAAAAGAGAAATAGAGGACATAGGTGACTTCTATGAAAAAGCTCTAGAATGCATCTGAGTAGAAAATGAACATGACTACCTGAGGATACGTGCTTGAGAGGGAATATCGAGTAAGGCTTTACTTTTAGTACAATGAATCAAAGAGGTTACCCTAGATAGCCTCCCAACGTAGTAGTAAGTCTTCCCCGTATAGGCAGATAGGAATTAAAAAGGTCACCTAGTTGCCCTGATATGAAGTAGACGCATTGTTGTCATAAATACTTATGTACTTTACTCATCCTTAATGAATATGTTTCTTATTTGCATACATACTTCTCATTTACGCAAGCACATATCTGACTCTTGTATGCCCATTGCCAATTGAAATTATAAAAGTACATGAGCAAAATGATTAAAGTGCCTAATGAGATAAATCTCACCATCCACTTGGGGGGGTAGAGTATATAGCAAAAAAAAGAAAAAAGTAGGTTCTACATGGATAACCTCGCAACAAAGGCTAGACACCTCCAAGAAGGGTGCAACCTCAATGAGGACATCCGCTGAAAAGCCCAGAGCACTTCCTGAATTCATAAGGATTAGCTACCCTTATGAATGTCAAAGGAGCCAAAAGGTTTTACAAGGAAAATCTCGTGATAGGCTAACACCTCCACGAGTAGTAAGGCCTCAAGGAAGACGTCCACCAATAAGCCTAGAGCGGCCACCAAGTTGTCTAGCCAAAAAGTGTCCAACAAGAGATGCTTGTGAAAAGAAATCAAAAGGTTTCACGAGGATAACCTCCTAATAAAGGCTAATACCTCCACAAGGGGTAAGGCCCCAAGGAGAGCTTCCACCAATAAGCCTAGAGTAGCCACCAAGCCATCTAGCCAAAAAGGGTCCTAAAAGAGACCCTTGTAAAAATAGTACTATGCATAATGACAAGAAAGATGCTTCTCGCACAAAATAACAAGCGTGCACAAAAATATATAAAAGGATAGCAAGAACCCAAAGGGTCAACATATCCTTACAAGTAGCCAAGGTGCACTAACAAACATGTATCACACATAGTAAAGAGGTCCCAAAGGGAACCCCTTCAAAGTAAAAGGGTGCTAATAAGAAGCCTAATTAGATAAAAGAACATAGTAGTGTTCCATCATAAAACAAGAATAAACCATAAGGACTTGTTAGAGTTCCTCGTGAGAAGCAAATGACCTGGAGAAACCTTGCAGGCACAATAATTAAGTAGTGTTACAACCAAGTTAAAATAAGTAGATATAAACTTCCCATGCAAGGGAGCAAAAGATGGGGCATGAAAAAACTTCATGGTTTCCCATCGCGATCATTCCATTCGACAACCTTAGCAATGACATGGTCAACGAATGAGGAGATATCGAAGCCAGGATTTTATTTCCGCACATCATAAAGGGTGCACTCCACTGAATTATACTCAACCTCCACTAATTCTGACTTAAGAGCAATGATCCTCTCGCGCAATGCCTCCGCCTTGGCTTCTTCTCTCTTCATACTCTGAGACGAAAAAGAAGCCTTCGTAATAATCGCTTTTACCTTGAGGCTAGCCTCAGAAAGCTGCTTCTCGAGCTCCTGGATCTTAACTGTCAGTCAACATTTTTCTACCTCGGCTGAGGACAAATCTCTCGCCAAAGTTATTAAGCATTGAGCCACGAGAGAAGCCTGCAAAAGAAATTGGGTGCACATATAAGAGGTCGAGATAAAAGAAACATATGTATAAGGAAGCACACACAATAAAGTATCGCAAGATACAAACTTACCCAAGTTGTGAAATGCATGAGAGCCTCCCCTAGCTCTATCATTCTAAAACTCTCAAGGCCCCTCCACTCAACCTCTGCGGTATCCTCAGCAGCATGGGTAAATCTTTACATGTAAGGATCTGACACGTGATTCACCCACGGTGCCTCACTCGAACCAGGAGTGCTTGGATGGACAGGGATAGATGATCCACTGGCTGAACGAGGTGGAGGACATCTAAAAATGTCGTAGCCAGAGAAGTGGTTAGGAGCAACATTAAACTCATGATAAGAGGGCAAGACAAAGTGCCCTAGATTGGAAAGCATGGCTCGCGAATGGGATGCTGTATCTAGATCCACAGTAGCAGAAGATGCGCGAGTTGTCCACTTGGACTCAGGAGAAGGTTCATCTTGAACCCAATCTTCATCTCGGCCAGAGGAGTCTAAGCATGTTGGATGGACCTTTTTCTTCCACTCTGTAACATGACACAGCAAATCTGGATCGAAGACGCCAGAGAGACCATAGGCGTTGAGGTTTTCCATAGAAAAAAGGAAAGCCGCCATCTTCTCCATGACGTCAACCTTAGTCAAGTCCTCCACACAAAGAAGTTGTTGTGTAGGTATTTTTGGAGGAGGGAGGTCCCCTAAGCCGCTAGATCAATTGTTAGCCTAACAACAATGAAAAATAAAAACAAATAAATGACTAGAGACGGAAGCATTCGCAAACCAAGGGGCATCCCATAACGAAGAAAAAAAAATCCTATTTCCATAAACTACGATTAGAGACGCCACGCTCTATCAGCGGAACCTGGGTGTTGGCCTTCTGTAGAAAATGGAAGCACTTTGACTTAGGAGTCATCATGAGGTTGTACATGAAGTGTACCTCCTTCGTAGTGGGAGCGCGATCCACGCATCTCATATACACCATATATAGGCAGGTGAGAGTCATCCAGCTATTTGGTGCTAGCTGAAGTGGATCAAGCCCGAAGTACTTGAGTACCTCGTCAAAGAATGGATGGAGAGGAATCGTGCCTTCCGCCCTCAATATATGTTCAGTAAATGCCATAAAACCAAGGGTTGGCTCATGTTCCTGACACGTAGAAGTGGGCACGTAGAATTGAAACTCACCAATTATGTTGTAGTTCTCTAATTGTTCCATTAATTTATTCTCCGACATATGGGAGACAAGTAAAACCGCTAGTAGGGGACTGGAGTCTGGCTTCTTGAGCGCCATGTTTCGACGACCTCTCTTTCACATATCTGCAAGACCAAAAGAAAATGGTGACGTTAGTACTGGGCATTTTACCTTCCATTTACATTTATGTTGTTGTCTGCCTGCGGGATTTTTCCACCTAAGTGTTGGAGGGGGAAGCATTAGAATTGGATACTCTATGGACAATGGTTGAGGGGATCTAGAGGTGGCTTCGAAATCACTATAGAAAGATTCCTCATAAAGAGGAGAGCCAGGGGTGAGGGTTAAGGCGGAAGGTTGTCTTCCATAAATGTTAGCTCCGTTTGTAAGTCTAGGAGACTCACTCTAAGACTAGATATGTAGTCGTTAAGATCCCTACAAGAAGCAGCCCCCATACCCCTCAAAACACAGTTTATCTCACTTTCAACAAACCAAATATTTTTGCCTAAGGGCGGTTAATCGCTCCAAATGATACATGCGAGCCTTCCTTAAGATCTCATGCACATGGTGTGGTTCTCTATATGTGGCTCCGAATTCGACGAAGATAACTCTCTGGGTTCAACACCAGGAGCTGTGCTAGACGACCCGTCGAAAGCCATGGGATGACGTCTCATGAACAGCATAGGTGAAAATATGTGTGCAGTGTATGAGGTGCTACAAGATAAGAAAAGAGCGGGTTTAAAACCCCTGGACACTTATGCATAAAATGAGGGTCAACTATGGGGAACCATAGTGTGTGTGTAAGGTGAACATACTAATGGACGCGAGCACAGGGCTCCGCATGAAGGAGTACTGGAGTTAAAACAACACCACTCCCAAATGGTAACTTAAATCCCCCAAGCATGAAAATGTTAAAAGAATGGCGAGGGGAATACCTCAAATAGGTAAAGGAAAGTTATTGGAGGCTCGTAATCATGAAGGATGCCCACCACTTCCTCTGCCTCAACTCTCACACCAAACTATGTCAAGCACCACCGGTACCTTTATGCCTAGCACCACACGCCTACAAGAAGGAAAGGGGTAGAAAGAGACAACTTTTAGTGCCCAAGTAGACATACGAATATTTATATACAAAAAATATATATTAAAAAAAAGAAGAAAAAAAAAAGTGCTCTTGTGAAGGATAAAACTACCCACCTCTTGAAATTTTGAAGACTAAGGCACCACCAAACAAAGAGAAATGAATGTAAGAATTGTCTTCAAGAAGAAGACCTATTTATAGAAGGCTCAAACTCATCTTAGCCATTGAATCCAACATTTGATCCATGGTCAAGAATGATGCCTAACACTCACATAGGGATCCGCAATGCCAGATGATAGGCTCACATTCAATCTCAAGGAATCATGAGGATCCCCACCTCCAAAGTGTGTTTCTACATACCACAAAAGCAAAGAATTACACTAACACCATCATGCTTTGAAGACACCATACCGAAGAGTCTACCAGAGCGCCTAAAGGCCCTCTCCTAGACTTGGGGACAAGTGTGGATGGTAAAAATTCAACATGGTGAAAGACCCATATCTCGTGCTAAGGTCCCTTGAAGGTCCAAAGAAATCATGTCTAAAGCCTCATTGGTCTTTTGAAGCAATGCTCAGGCACTATGAGAGTAGAAATATAAAATGAATCATAGACTTCACCAGCCGCCTTGCACAGGCCCACTTCAGGTGCACCTCGTGCGGATCGGCCTGCTCCAAGTGCGCCTCAAGCCAACTCGTCCCTGCAATGTCTCGCATGGATTGGCGGACGCGCCTCGCACATCTGTTAGTGCCTCGCGCACCACTGGTACATTGCGAATCCCTGTCACACCTCGCCCACACAACAGGCGCCTCAAGAGGCCATCACACCTGGACCACACGGTAGTCCCCCCCGCTCCACTCAGCGCCTCGCCTGCACAACAACACCTCGCATGCCAACAGTTGCCTCGCGAGGCCATCACGCCTCACTCACACAACCACACCTCGCGCAGCACTCGATGCCTCGCCTGCACATCACACCTCTTGGCATCTTTCTCCTCGGCACAAGGCATAAGATCTCATTTATCTTGTCACGAGGCACGCATGAAGAGAGGTGCCTTGCTATGTGAGGTGCTACATGCATAAAACGCTTATACACCTTGACGCCAGGACCACATACCTAGATGCCAAGATGCTCATCAACCACAAGGGAGAGCCTCATTATGTAAGGGCCGGTTCTCCAAACCCCATGACGTGAGGCCGATACACAGTAGGGCCTCACTATGCAAGGCCTATTTCCCAAAAGTGCCTCAACATGGAGGCCACGTAAAGGAAACCCATTCTACGTTAATAAAGAGGCCACGATGTTCTCCAACACATAGCGAAATATGAAGAAGCTTGGGGAGAATTTATATCTTGGAAATGAAAGAAGGACCATCAGGTACAAGGCACGCCCATGAGTTTGGGATGTACGACCCAAAGGAGGACAGAGGCATGAGTTTGACATCTATATCCGACAAGTAGTGGAAGTACGAGGAGTGGTGACATGACCTACATGTGTCTGAACGCGAAAAAACATCAACACCACAATCCTCTGTTCCACCATGACCTGTGCCACTACCTTGACAGTGTACCCACGTACATTCTTGTCCCCTGGGACCATCCTGTATCAGGGGCCATTAGAGCCCAACTATAAATAGGCTTCCACCCCTCAAACTAAGGGGTGGGAAAATTATGGTAATGCCAGACTATTCAAAAAGTAATATACATGTTCTCTTCCATTACTCTTCTCCATTTTTTTCTCTCTAAATCACTATAAGTTTGTCTAAGTTCATAAGTTCCTTGTTAAGTCTTTGAATTTTTTGAACTTAATTTGTTGATGAGTTCTCACGGTCAACAAAAGATAATTAACTAATTTAATTAATCTTTATTTTATTAAAATAAAACTGATCTTTCATAACCTTATTTAATTATTTAATTTAAATCATATTTTAAAATAATTAAATATATAATTAAAATAAACAAATTATTTGAAATTCAAAATTCAAATCCCAGGGATAGGAAATCCCTGTGTGTGGTGCCACACTCACTATATAGTGAGTGTGTCGACCACACCATTAGGGTTATCCCTAATTTTCTCATTTGTCTATTTAATTCATATTTAAGACAATATATTTATCCCAAACTAAATATTAGTTAATTCAAAATTAACTTTATCTTAAAATATCAGTTTTAAATAAGATCTCTCTTTACATTAATCCGAACATGATCAATATTTATTTTAACCTATATTTTTTCAAAATAAAAACTATACAGTTACATTATTAATCAATTAATCGTAATTATCATATAATTTTTTCCTGGCCCTGGAAAATTAATTCCTTTGCAGTTAAATCACTCTTTCTACAAATCTTTCTTTTAACATCCTTACCCTTAACAATGTAGGATAGAGGTGATCTAGCGACCATGGCCCTATAATACGAGCTCCAATAAACCAGATTATTAATTAAACTATTTCATCTAATAATCTTATTTATTAATTCCATGATTACTCCACTATAAATATGGAATTGCAATCTAAGTATTTATAGAATTATATTTATAGATTTTTCTCTTGTAGTCCATTGATATAATCAATATATGTAGTTTTGTCTTGCATTTATGGTTCGTTAATTAGAGCTGGTCAAGATTATCGTTTTACCCTTCTAATTAACTATTGATCCCTAAATACCATTGATTCACTAGCGAATAATTAGTCTATGATCATATTATAGATTTGAACCAATATTCAATCTGTTAAGAACGTATGGATTCCATTATGGTAAATCATGTTCTCAGCCATTCATGATATTGAATCTCCAAAACAAAAGTTATTAGCCTCATTATACTCAGAAACCTTAACGAGTGAATCAAAAGACCCAATAAACACAAAAAAGAGTTCATGAATACTCAGGATTTAGACTGATCTACAAATGATCATCTATTATGATAAGAATTAAATCTTTATGTCAAACAACATGTTTATAAAGATAATTAATTCTCATCGGTCTTGTTATATATAATCTCGAGTATATACAACACCTTTATAGAGATGTCTATCCACATCAGTAATCCAAATCTAGATCACTCGCATCCCGTATGCTTAGTAAACCACACTAGTAACCATTAATTAAAGATTCCTTACTTTAATTTGTTATTGACTATTTTATTCATTTTATATGATCTTAATTCTCTCGTACTAATACAAAATCACATAAGGAAGTTTCCCGATATTATTATACAATTAATTATAACATTCAAATATAATAAAATTGTACTTTTATTTGAATCAATAAAATGTCTTTACATGCTTTTAGGGCATTAATTCTAATACAAAATTCCTCTAGATATTCCTTTGACCTTAGAAGAATGGTGAATCGAACAGATCTAGTGGATAAGAGTTTACTTGGCACCCTATTCACTTAAACAAGGAAATTCACATCTTGTAGAGGAATCCCGATGTAGCAAAAGGCTACGTTCAATTGAGCCTTAGAATATGTGGATTGGTATATTCTTTTTCCCAAGGCTATAGTCTTGAACTTATTAGGTTCGACATTGTACCACAATATGATTTTACTAGACATAGTGGGGGCGGATGATAACCATAAAAACCATTTGAAACATGAAAGCATGTGGTGTTAGGGTTTGTGCCCTAATAGCATGTGTAAAGACATTTTATTATGGAAATTAATGGAAGTACATTTTTCTTATAATTAAATATCTATATTATTATTGAAGAATTAAATACGAGAAGATTAAGATCATACATAATGAATAGAATAGTCTCTAACATATTAAAGTAAGAGATCTTTAATGAATGGATGCTCAATAGTTCGCTAAACTTTATTAGAATGCATGTGAACTATATATGAATTGCTGATATGGATAGACATCTTAGTGAAGGTCCTTTATTTAATTTGATTATATACGACAAGACCGATGTGAATTAATTCATATCAACATGATGACCATACGTAGATAATTTTGAATCTAGAGTAGTCATGAACTCTTATTCATTTTTGTTATGTCTTTTGATTCACTCGTTAAGTTTTGTTTGTATATCAGGCTAATGACTTTTGTTTTGGAGATTCAGTTGTATGAATAGCTGGGAACATGTTCTTACAAGATTTATAATCCAAGCTTTCCTAACAGATTGTATATTGGTTCCCTTACGGGTTAATTATGGAATTAAATAATTATGGAGCTCAAATTTATAATATGATTTTATATTAACTGTTCACCAGTGAATTAATGATATTTAAGGATCAAGACTTAATTAGAATGGTAAAATGATAAATTTGACTAGCTCTAATTTACAAACTAATAATTGGAGGAAAGAACTACATGAAGTGGTTATATCAATGGACAACTCAAGATAGTTTTCTAAATGTTATTCTATAATTACTAAGAGTGCCCTTCCATATTTATAGTAAACTAATGATTAAATTAATAAATAAGTGTAACGACCCAAAATTGCTAATCGGGCTTAGCGCCTTGATTAGTGTGCTGGGAGGGCATAATTGGATATATGTATGTTGAATTGGTTAAATGCGTGACTATGTGGCGTCCATGATTAATATGATTATGTGAGTATGTTACATGCATGTTTATGAGTATTAAATATGCATGGCATATTTGTAATTTTGGCCCGATAAGGGCATAAATGTGATTTTTTGTGATATATGGTAGAGACCACATTATTATGTGTATATATTTGCAGTATACATCTCGAGACGATCCTAGTGAGCGGATTAGCGAAATAGTCACAACGGGGTTTAAATGCACGGCTCGGGAGAGCCTGGAGGTATTTTTAGGAATTTAGAGAATATTTTGGAATTTATTGAGTAACGAATAAGTATTTGGTAATTAATTAGACATGACGGGGTTAATTGGTTAATAGTAGGAACACTTGAGGAATTAGCAAAAACTGAGGGAAATGATCATTCTACCCTTAGGGGTAATTTAAGGGCTAGGTTAGTGATAAGGGGCAGTTTGGTCTTTTCTAATTAAGCTATATACTCAATAGTGTCTAAGGGATAACCAGAAAATAGTAGAACCTCTCAGCACATTCTCTCAACCTCTCACTCACGATTCTTTTTCTCTCTCCCTCTTTTGTTGAGGCCTTGAGCTTGCTGGAGGAAAAGGCTTGGTTTAAGCTGGATTGGAGCTAAATTTTAGGCTGGGTCAAGCAGAGGAAGACCAAAGCTAAGATCCATAAAGGGTTTTTAAGGAGTTTAAATCATCAATTCAGGTAAGAATTCTAGTTCTGATCTGTTGAATTCGGCTGACAAAGTGGGGAGTTTAGAACTTGTGTAAATTCTGGGTTTTGTTTGAATTTGAGTGTCTAATAGGAATAAGAATTGATTATGAGTTGGGTATAATGTTTAGACCAAAGGGATGGGAACTCTAGGCTTAAATTCAGGTTTGGCTGTTGGTTTGGGGTGTGAATTGAGGTTAGGCTCGAGGAGAAACGTTGAGAAAATGGATGATTTTCTGGATTTAGGGGTTCGAGTCGTGACCTTGTTCATCAGGCGCTGCGACCCACATGAATTTTGGAGCCTGGGAACCTCTGTTCACCAGACGCGCCGCAAATCAGAGGAGAGCAGGTCGCGACCCATGTCCCCCATCAGAAGGGGATTGAGCCTCTGTCTTAGGAGCGGGCTGCGGCCCTCAAAGGCAAGTTGCGACCCACAATGGGGAATTAAGGGGAAATAAGGTTCAAGGTTCGGGGAGGCTCGGGAATTCAAACTTAGGCGCCTGAGATGAAGTCTACTACCCGGTTTAGTAGAATTTTAGGTCCTGGAGACTAATATTTGTTCCCTAAGTATTTAAATGGATTAGAAATTGATGGTTACCCATTGATACTATGACTAGGTTTATCGCCAAGGCTCAGGACTAAGGATCGTGCTCGGGATCGTTCTGTATTCTTCGCTCGAGACTCGAGGTAAGAAGACTGCACCCTTCTGTGATTGTGAATGGGACTTAGGTTCCCAATAATTGGATACATGTACTATGTAATTGTACAATTGTTATGTTATTTGAGAATGAATGGCCTAAGGGTGTCGGGGCTGATGATAAGTGTACTAAACGCAGCTCGGCCTAAGCGAATCGGGGTCAGCTAAATAAACAGAGGGCTCGGCCTAAGTGTGCGAGCCTTGAGTATTTGTGTAATCGATTGTGATATGTATTTGAGATGAAGTGTTTACCACTGTTTAACTTTATACTTGAATTATATTAAATAATTGAACTGGTTGAATTAAGGTTAATTGAATATTATTGTTGCTTCATGTGTTTGATGTTTATTATTTTCTTGCTGGACCTTGGCTCACGGGTGCTACGTGGTGCAGGTAAAGGAAATCGGAAGCTGGACCAACCATGAGTTGGAGAGCTCTGGGGGCGAAGTGTACATAGTCAGCTGCTCGTCTTCCACGGCCGAGGGAAAATGCAAGGACAGAGCCCTAAAGATTGTATTTTTCCATTAGAGTGGTTTTTGGTTGTTTAAACTTTCGAGGGTTGTAAATTATCTCTTCTACCCTGTTTTTGGGATCCCATGTACCAAACATTTTTTTAATGAAAATTAAATGTTTATGATCAAAATCTTTTAACCTTAACCTGATAGTTGACTTTAGGAACACATTATTGTTCAAACAACTTGATTAGCAAGTCTTGAACTATTTTAAAATACACAGTGTAACAGTCTTGGTTATCAAGGGCGTTACAACTTCGTATCATAGCAGTCTAGGTTTAAGGGTTCCTGAAGACTGCCTGGGCATGTACACTCGCTGCTAAAGACAAACTCGACTCAGGGTTTCTCCAGACCTTCGGGAAAAGCATGAAAATAAAGGCTCGAATTGTATGATGCCTCCGTCACCCCAGAATGAAAGGGGTGATCTCGTAGTTCTTGGTCATGAGTGAGTCACGAACTTAAATCAGATAAGTGACTCATGAGTGAGTAACGAACTTGAACCAGATAAGTGACTATGGAGTCATAAACTTGAACCAGATAAGTGACTATGGAGTCATAAACTTGAACCAGATAAGTGACTATGGAGTCACGAACTTGAACCAGATAAGTGACTATGGAATCGCGAAATTGAACCAGATAAGTGACTATGGAGTCACGAACTTAAGCCATGTGACGATACAGTCACCTGAGCCTTTTGGCCCTTGCTCTAAGTAACTAGCCTTTAGACTAGACAAGTGCTTTTGTTTTCATCGAACTTAAGGTCGATCAATCATTTCATGCTTATGTAGATTAGATCTAATCTTTTTGGCTTGCGTTAAACACGCAAATACCGGTCTGGACTCATAAGCCAATACCATACAACCAGTGCTCAGTATTACTATCGAAATTGACTAATAAATCACAGCTTCACAGTCAATACTGATACCATTGCTGATTCCTAACTCATAGGTCAATTCCACTCACAAGTAAGCAATGTAACTAGGCATATATCATATGTCAAATATCCAAATACAGGGCATTCAGCATGCTTACTGAACAATTACTAGCATAATTATGATCATGCACATTTACAGAGACTCAAGCTCTAATCAATCTCATATTCAACATTCATGCCATGCCCTAATCACAACTATCACATGCATCACACACTGGGTACAGTTTTCTTACCTTTGGTCCAAACACAGGTTACCAATAAACAAGCCCCAAGCACGATCCTGATTCCAAGCCCCTAGCTATAACCTAGTCACAACCATAAATGGTGTTTCAATGAGTTCAAGTTCCAAAACCCAAATCCCGAGACCAATCTCGCGTTCTCGGGACCTCCAATCCCACCAAATAGGGTGGTGAAATCATCCCCCGAGCCCTCGGGTCAAAACCCCAAAAAGTACCAAAAAACCTCATTCTGAAGACTTTGTAGCGCTACCTTTGGGCGCTACAAGCCGACCCAACTCCCCTAAAACAGAGCGCCTAGCGCTGTAGCGCTAGGTCCAAATCTCAAAATTAAAGTTCCCAAACATCCTACAGGCTTCAATTCATCCAAAAACTCATCAAAACATAAAATCCAATCAATGCTTAAAAACTTTAAAAACTTAGAATTAAAACTTGGATTACCTCCAATTAAGTCATTTCTCGCTAAATCCTTCGGGTAATATGCTTCTAATCTTCCCTAGAATCATTATGCCTCGATCCTCGCTTGAATTCGAGTCCTACAACTCAAGTTTCCTTCGAAAATGCAATCGGGTGACGAAAAGGAAACGGGAGGAAGAGAGAACGTTCTGAATGTTCTTTTTATGTTTCTGACAGGTCATTTCAAGCTTAAGTAGCCTCAAGAAAATCCTAATGCTCGGGGTCCTGAAAATGCCCCTCGGGGGTAGAATAGTTAAAATTCCCAGATTTTCCCCCTGATCTCACTAACTCCCAATTTATCATTAAATATTTATTCCCATTACCCAATAACCCTATAATGTACTAAAGACCCTTTCCCTCACTCTGAATCATGTATGAATCCCGTTGTGACTTTCCCACTAGCTTACCTCCTAGGATCGTCTCATGCTGAGTAACCCTAGCATAACCAAATAATAATGAAGCACCACACACATGCCACAAATATGCCAAATATACCCGAAATGGCCAAAATATGAAAATCACCCAATTAATAAGAAATTGGTCCACATGCATATTTAATACTCCTAAACATGCATATAATCATTTAATTGCATAATAAATCAATTATGGCCCTCCCGGCCTCCTAATCAAGGTCCTAAGCCTTTAATAGGAAATTTGGGTCATTATAGTTGGGGTGCTCAGGGTGGCTTCCAGGGAGACGGTGAGACATGGAGGAGTTATCCACAATGCACAAGATGCAGGAAGCGCCATTTGAGCGAATGTCGGGCAAAGGCTTGTTATCTATGCGGGGTGGTGGGACACCTTAAGAAGGAAATTTGGGTCTCCTAATCAAGGCCCTAAGCCTTTAATAGGAAATTTGGGTCATTATAGTTGGGGTGCTCAAGGTGGCTGCCAGGGAGACGGTGAGACATGGAGGAGTTATCCACAGTGCATGAGATGCAGGAAGCGCCATTTGAGCGAATGTCGGGCAAAGGCTTATTATCTATGCGGGGTGGTGGGACACCTGAAGAAGGAACGCCCAATAGCGAAGAAGGAGGAACCAGAGAAGGGGGACAGCCTGACTCCAGCTTGAGTATTCACCTTGACGCATGCAGAGGCTGAGGCTAGCCCCTTTGTGTAACGCCCTACTTCCTTAGAGCCGTTACTAAGTGAGTTTAAAATGTGCAATTAAATCGTTAATCGAGGTTGTAAGTTAAAAGTGTAGCTAAACTATAATAAAAGTAATATAATTTGAAAATGTAATCATTCATTGAAATTATAAAGTGTTATACATTTGGTGATGGACCCAAAAGGGGTATGTTTTAAATATTTATACTCACAAGCGCACGAATCGTATTTGGAATATAGTGTTCGTGTAAGCACGAGATCGAACCCTAAGGAGTTGTCTAAAATCGAAAAGAAAACTATTTTAAACCAAAATTAATAAATTCTAACCTAGCCCCAAAGATTGATGAGAATTTGTGACAAGAAAATAAAATAAAAGACAATAATAAAGATATTAAAGACAAATATATAAACATAAATTAAAAGTAAAAGTTAAGATGGTAAAATAAGATTATTAAGGATTAGAATCCACAAAATATAAGTTCAATAATATTTATAAGTATATTGATTCCCAAGTTTTAGTGATAGTTAAAATAATTCAAACTATCATTTTCCAAATAGATTTATATTTTTAAGCACAAATTACTTCTAAAAAGATAAGATTTTTCTTCACTTTTCAAAATTATAATTTCAAAGCATTTAGTGTAAATCAATCTAATGAAATAACAAATAAATCAATGAGCATTATTTATAAGGCAAAACATAATATTTGTGTTCTAAGAATGGATGTGTACAATTTAATGACACATCTTACACAAAGAATATTATGTTTTTGCACTAATGAAGAACAAAGTGTAAATATGTGCTAACAATCCAAAATACATGATATTTAAGATGAAAGAAGATATTTGAAGAAGAAAATTCCATAAACTTTGTTGCACAAAATGGGAAATCAACATACAAAATAAACACTATCTAGTTACAAATTGTTTCATCATCACCTTAATAATCTTAAAAAGATTAGAAATACATAACTAGAATAGCAAATACAAACTAAAAATTACAAACATAAATAGGAAAATTTGGAGGAGAAACCCCCAAATTTTTCCTCTAAAATTACATAGAAAGTAACCAAAAAGAAGAAAAATATGAAGAGAATTGAGAGGTTTTGAATGTGTAGAAATTATGGTATAGTAACCTCCTCCTAAAAATTGACACCCCCTAAATGGTTTGCAAAACTCCCTTATTTATAGCCAAAATGAGTAAATTAAAATAATCAATTTAAATTAATTAAATTGATTAAATTAATTAACTTAATAATAATATGGAAAATAGGAGTAAATTATAGGGTGTAATTATGATGTTTTTGGGTAAAATGTGTAGAAAGTGGGGTAAAAATGTGGTATTTTTGGCAAAAGGGACAAGAGTACAAAAGCATTTTTGTTGGGCTCAATAAGTGGCGTGCATGGGTTTGGTGGCTTTGGGGCTGCTTTGTGTTGGCAGCTGGCTGGGTGCATGCCCAGGCGTGGAGACGATTTATGGTGGCAGGGGGTTGTTGACTTGGGGCTTCAGTGCTGGCAGGGGGCTGTAGCTGGCGAATTGGGCCACATGAAGGAATTGGTGAAGCTAATGGGCCTGCTGGGTGGAGCATGGAAGAGGCAAACGTGTGGGCCTGGAAAAATGGCACTTTTAACTCTTTTATTTTCAGATTTGCCACTTTTTTCCTTTATTTTCTTTACTTTTCAAGAGCATAAATTCCTTACAAAATAAATATAAAATAAATCATAATACAACATTTTCAACTATAAAATAAATCAATTTAATTCTTTGAAAATATTAATTATAACTTAATTTATATTTTACATTTAAGTTCAATAATACAGCATTTTTTTACCACTAACTTAATAATAATAATTCAAATAATTAACTACAACATTTTACAACAAAATAACTATAAAAACACACAAAAGTATATAAAATCATGATAAGACTAATAAATTCAAAATTACTTAAAAACTTAATAAATTACTTAAAAACTCAAGAATTAAGCAACAATTAGCACATAAAAAGTGGTAAAATAACTCTATTTTGTAGAGTTATCATTTGGGATCCCAAAATACTGTTTACAAATATTTACAACTCAAAAATATGATTAAAGTTTACTAAACGACAAAATTTGAATTAATACATAGCATCTCCCAAAAATACCCCTGGTCGTGGCGGCCAGGCAGGACGAACATGTACACGCCGCTTCACGCTTCCATACTCATGGTTGGTTGACCTTTCCCTTGCCCTTACCTGCACCATAGAGCACCCGTGAGTCGAAGCCCAACAAGAAAAATCAACACAAAAAATTAACATATGCATAGCTATCAATCAGTATATAACAAGGCAGGCAAAAGCTAAACACATAACGGCCATGTCATCCTAGACGCTTTACCAGGCCCTGGGTTTGCATTCTACATCTTGAGGATGTCTCAGGCATCTGAGAAGGGTCTCACCCTGGCGACTTGCACTCCGCGTGCTTAACATCGATCATGGCCCCTCACCGTACTCGGCCTTGCCGTTGTCGTCCTTCGTCGTTCCCAACCCTTGCTGTTCTCGGCCTTTGCCGTTCTCGGCCCTTGCCGTTCATTCACAAATATGCAACACATAGCATAAATTTAACAAATACTTAAAAAAATACAAACTTAATCAATAGGGCTACGCCCTGCAACACAATCACATAGGGTTGTGCCCTGTAATACAAAATATAGGGCCACGCCCTGCTCTACAGGTACAACAGTTTTCTTACCTGTGTCCCAAGCTATCTAAGCACCGCGATCATGAGAACAGTCCTCTAATCTGAGCCTTGAAGAAAACCCTAGTCACAACGCATGAATAAAATCAACTATCAAGTTCTAACTCATTAAATAGTTTCGAGACATAACACTAACCTCCGGGACCTTTGTTTCTGTCAAACTGAGTAGTGGAAACCTTCCTGAGCCTTAACGTTCAAGTTCTTGAGCTAAGAACCCTCAATTCACCAAGATTCCTCTTTTAGGTCGTGGCCTAGCCCCCCTTAAGGGCCGCGGTGCACCCCAAAACAAAGGCAAAATGCCTCACTACTGGGCAACTCGGGCCGCGGCGCCAGGGAAATTCTTCGAAGCCCCACTGGCCTATAAACTCAAGCGGGCTGCGGTGTTGATGAACAGGGCCGTGGCGCGAGCCCGAAACCCAGAAATCCCATGCAAAGTTTACGAGCTAACTTCCCTAAAAATCATTCTAAACATACCCCAGCAACAGAATTGAGTCCCATAATCAACCTAATACACTTTAAGCAGCACTAGAACCCCATTAACTATTCCATAACCTCACCAAAACTCAAAATTAGAACTCAAGTTTGAACCTAGAAGAAAACACTTAAAACATGGGAGGAATTCATTAAGACTAGAGCAGAGAGCCTTACCTCAAGGATGGTTTCGACCCTCAGCTGACAATAATCCTGCTCCTAGCTTTGATTCCCCAATTCTCAGCCTTAAATTCCAAGAATTCTCCTAAAAAATCCCCAAAACCTCCCAATCCTCAAGAGAGTGAGATGTGATCAAGAGAGAGAGAGAGTTTATGTTTCCTTTTTCTTTCCAACCCCTTAATTCCAGTGACTTCCCTAGACCCCTCACCTTATCTAAATCATGTATATCCTTACCAAAAGACCCAATTTCCCCTTAAACTTATCCTAACCCCTTAGGTAACCCAAGGGTAATTTAGTCACTTGTCATACCTCGTTAAGTCCCCGAGTATTCTTATATATCCCCATTAATCCTGACATGTCCAAATCATTACCAAACTACTACCTGTTACTCCATAAATCTCGAACACATTTTACGTTCCCAAAATACCCCTAGGCTCCTCCCGAGCCAGGTATTTGACCCCGTTGTGACTTTCTAGCTAAATCGCTCCCTAGGACTGTCTCGGATCGTGCATCACAAAAATATCACCACTCATACATGGTAAAGATCACAATAATCACAAATATTGCATTTATGCCCTCAACGGGCTAAAAAATTACAAACATGCCCCTAATAACCAAATGCAGCTCACATGCATATTTAATTTACCTAAACATTCATTTCTAATCACATACTCGTCAAATTCACACATTAATATAATAAATCACTTATTGCCCTCCAGGCACGCTAATCAAGGCCTTAAGCCTTAGGACCCAAGTATCTCCTCTCACCCGTCTCATCCCAATATCTAGGTGATTTGCACTTCCTTCCATATTGCGTCTCATACGGAGCCACTCCGATAGTCGCCTGGTAACATTTATTGTATGAAAACTCAATCAAAGGGAGATACTTACTCCAAGATCCCCCAAAATCCAACACATAGGCTCATAACATATCTTCCAGTATCTGAATCGTCCTCTCAGAATGTCCATCCGTCTAAGGATGATAAGCGGTACTAAACCACAACTGCGTGCCCATAGCCTTCTGCAGACTCTTCCAAAACTTGGAGTTGAAGGTGGGGTCCTTGTCGGACACTATCGACCTCAGAGCCCCATGAAGTCAAACAATTTCCTTCACATACAATTCAGCATACTGCTCCACAGTATAAGTTTTCCTAATAAACAAGAAGTGGGCGGACTTGGTATACCTATCCACGATCACCCACACTGAATCATGTTGTCCCACGGTCTTTAGCAAACCAACCACGAAGTCCATGGTGATATCCTCCCACTTCCGCTCTGGAATCCCTAGAGGCTGCAATAACCTTGTTGGCCTTTGATGTTCAGCCTTTACCTGCTGACAAGTTAAGCACTTATCTACGTAATCCACCACGTCCCTCTTCATTCCTGACCACCAATACAAGGTTCTCAAGTCTTGGTACATCTTCATCGTATATGGATGTAAAGAATAGGGAGTGGTATGAGATTCATCCAAGATCTCTCGCCAGATACCAGAATCCATTGGAACACAGATCCGACCCTTGTGCTTCAGTAGTCCCATCTCTGAGATAGAGAAGTCCTTAGCCGCTCCGACTAAGACCTCTCTCCGACCCCTCTCAAGTGGGGATCCTCCCCCTGTGCTTCCTTGATCATCTCAAGGAGAGTAGACTGAAGAGTGATGTTGGCTAACCTACCAACCACCAACTATATACCCGCTCTAGTCATCTCCTAAACTAACTTATCAGATATCTACCTCGAATTGAACAATTGTCCCAAGCCCTTCGGACTCAATGCATCAGCCACTACATTAGCCTTCCTAGGATGGTATAGGATATCACAATCATAATCCTTTACCAATTCCAGCCACCGCATTAGCCTTCCTGAGTAAAGAAGTACTTCAAACTCTTATGACCGGTGTATATTTTGCACTTCTCACCATACAGATAATGTCTCCAAACCTTAAGTGCAAATACCACCACTGCCAACTCTAGATCATGCGTGGGATAGCTCTGCTCATACTCCTTTAGCTGCCTCAATGCGTAGCCTATCACCTTTCTGGCTTGCACCAGCACACACCCTAAACCCTGTCTGGAAGCATCACAATAAACTACAAACTTCTCATTGTCTGTCAGCAGACTCAACACCGGAGTGGTGATCAATCGCCGCTGCAATTCCTTTAAACTATTCTCACACATGTCTGTCCACACATACCTAGTCTTCTTCCTCGTCAATTCAATCAACAGTGTGGCTATCCAGAAGAATCCCTCAATGAACTGTCGATAATACCCTGCTAATCCTAGAAAGCTCCTAACTTCCAGGATACTGCTCGGTCTAGGCCAGTCTCTCACTGCCTCAATCTTACTTGGGTCAACCAGAATCCCCTCCTTACTGACAATATGGCCCAGAAACGTGACTTGCGGTAGACAAAACCCACACTTGCTGAACTTAGCGTATAACCTATGCTCTCTCAATCGCTGCAACACCAGGCATAAATGCTGCTCATGCTCTGTCTCAGGCTGAGAGTACACCAGTATGTCATTAACAATCACAATCACGAATTTATCCAAATAATCCTTGAAGACCCTATTCATCATATCCATAAAAGTTCCTGGGGCATTGGTTAATCCAAAGGACATAACCAGGAATTCATAGTGTCCGTACCTCATGCGGAAAGCGGTCTTTGGTATGTCCTCCTCCTTAATCCATAACTGGTGGTAACCTGACCAAAGGTCAATCTTAGAGAACACTGTCTTCCCCTGTAACTGGTCAAACAAGTCACCAATCCTAGGTAGTGGGTACTTGTTCTTAATGGTTAACTTGTTCAGTTCCCTATAGAGAATACACATTCTTAAGGATCCATCCTTCTTCTTGACGAACAACACTAGAGCACCCCATGGCAAGAAACTCAGTCTGATGAACCCCAAATCCAGTAAGTCCTTCTACTTTGCCGGAGCCATTCTATAAGGTGTCCTAGACACTGGCTCCACCCTTGGCGCTAATTCTATAACAAACTCGATCTCCCACTGTGGCGGCAACCCCAGCAAGTTCACTGGAAATAGATCTCGAAACTCACATACTAATCTGGTCTCACTTGGTCCAATCGATACAACCCTAGAGGTATCCACAATGTTCGCTGGGAATCCTATGCAACCTTCCTGCATCAGGTTTCTAGCCTTTAGTGCTGAAATCATAGGTACTCGCGGTCCACTAACTGTCCTTACAAATACAAAGGGTACCTCCCCTTCTGGTTCAAAAGTCACCATCCTGCGCTTGCAGTTAATCGTCGCCCCATACTTCGATAGCCAATCCATCCCTAGAATCATATCGAAGTCATCCTTTGCTAACTCAATTAGATCAACAACCAACTCTCTACCATCTATCTCTACTGGAAATGCTCTAGTCCATCTCCTAGAGACTACTAGTTCCCCAGTCGGCAACAAAGTCTAAAATCCCCTAGCATACAACTTACTAGGTCTACACAGCTGATCTATCACTCTAGCCGACACAAATGAATGAGTAGCCCTCGAATCAATCAATGCAATAAAAGAAGAACCAGCACTAAAAATCTGACCTACCATGACCGAGGGGCTAGCCTCAACCTCAGTCTGAGTCAAGGTGAATGCTCTGGCAGTAGCGAGACTGTCGCTCTACTTTGGCTCCTCTTTCCTGGCTTGTGGGCAGTCATTCTTCAAATGATCAGATAAAGCAGGCCCTAATCTTGCAATCTCCCTAATATTGTCGCCTGCACCGAGGACATACTGGGAAACTCCTCCACTTGTCACCCCCGCCCTGATGGCCACTAACAACACCACGTGCCCTCCTATCTGAGCTAGGAGGAACAAAAGAATCTGGGGCCTTTCTCTTCTATTCAATGGGGCCACTACCTCGAATCAATCCAGTAAAAGGAGGCACTATCCTCCTGGCATCGTGCCTAGCAGCGACCTCTCTCCAAATTTTATCCTCAGCCCCCTCAGTTGTAATGGCCTTGTCCACTACTTGGGCATACATAGTAGTCTCTGGATCCAAAGTAATCTTCACATCACGAGTGATCATAACATTCAACCCCCACACAAACCTATCCCTTCTTGCTGCATCAGTTGGCACCAAATCCGGTGCGAACTTCGCCAACTGGTCAAATCTCAAGGCGTACTTAGTAACTGTCAACCGGTTCTAAGTCAGGTTGATAAACTCATCAACCTTCGCAACTCGAACTGCAACACTCTAATATTTCTCGTTGAAAATGTTTTTGAACTCTTCCCAGGTCTTAACTGCAACATTTCTTCTCTGAACATGTAGCTGCCACAAGCTACCCTCTCATTCCCTTCCACCCTTATGAAATCCCAGATGAAGGAAATCATATTCATCCACTGCTCTACCCGCAGTGGGTCTAGTCCACCCTCGAAGGTGGGAGGATGCTGCTTCCTGAACCTCTCATACAAAGGTTCCCACCTATTCTCCATAACAAGCTGAACTGGAACTGGCGCCACAGCCTACTGAACTTGCAACCCAGTACTCTATGGAGGGTCCTGTTGCCTCAGTTATTGAAGCCCTTCTTCTGTTCAATGTAGTCTGGTTTCTATTTTGGCAAACATCCGTTGCCAATTCTGTGGGGCAGGTGGAGGTTCCTGAACCTGGTTGTCATCCTCGGCCCTCTTGCTGCAGAGTCTGGATGATTGTCGAGGCATCTCAATAATATGCCTGCAATCAACGATGACGCTCATCAAGCATGATAACAACATCCAAAACCACCTCCCAATTCACATCAACCAACCATAAACAACAGTCCACATAACACAAATAACATACAGCACTCAAGGGGCTATGCACTAGCATCATGCATATGTTAACTCACTCATCATGCTCTATATAAAATAATCAGGCAAACAGGGCACTTAAACACATAATCAAGCATATAATTCAATCATTACCAACCAACCCTGAGTCGAGCTTGTCACTGACAGTGAGCGTACATGTTTGGTCAATCTCCAGGAACCATAAACCTCGGCTTGCTCTGATACCAAGTTGTAACGCCCTACTTCCTTATACCCATTACTAAGTGAGTTTAAAATGTTCAATTAACTCGCTAATTAAGGTTTTAGGTTAAAAGTGTAGCTAAACTATAATAAAAGTCATATAATTTGAAAATGTAACCATTCATTGAAATTATAAAGCGTTATACATTTGGGATCCCAAAATATTGTTTAGAAATATTTACAACTCAAAATATGATTAAAGTCAACTAAACGACAAAATTCGGATTAATATATAGCATCTCCCAAAAATACCCCTAGCCGTGGCAGCCAGGCAGGACAAACATGTACACGCCGCTTCATGCTTTCCACACTCATGGTTGGTCAACCTATCCCATGCCCTTACCTACACCATAGAGCAGACGTGAGCCAAAGCCCAGCAATAAAACTCAACACAAACAATTAACATATGCATAGCTATCAATCAGTATATAACAAGGTAGCCAAAAGCAAAACACATGGTGACCATGTCGTCCCAAGCGCTTTACCAGGCCTTGGGTTCGTGGTCTACACTGTGAGGTTGTCCTAGGCATCCGAGAAGGGTCTCACCCTAGAAACTTGCACTCTGCGTGCTTAACATTGCTCCTGGTCCCTCGCCGTACTCAACCTTGCCATTGTTGGCCTTCGTCGTTCCAGACCCTTGACGTTCTTGGCCTTCGCCATTCCCGGCCCTTGCTGTTCATTCAAAAATATGAAACACATAGCATAAATTTAACAAATACAAACTTAATCAATAGGCCTACGCCCTGCAACACAATAACATAAGGTCGTGCCCTGCAATACAAACTATAAGGCCACGCCCTGCTCTACGGGTACAACAATTTTCTTACCTATGTCCCAAGCTATCCGAGCACCGTGATCACGAGCATAGTCCTCTAATCCAAGCCTTGAAGAAAATCCTAGTCACAATGCATAAATAAAATACACTATCAAGTTCTAACTCATTATATAGTTTCAAGACATAACTCTAACATCTGGGACCTTGGTTTTTGCCAAACTGGGTAGTGGAAACCTTCTCGAGCCTTAACGTTCAAGTTCTCGAGCTAAAAACCCTCAATTTTTAAAAATTCCTCTTTTTGGCCGCGGCCTAGCCCCCCTTAAGGGCCGCGGCGCGCCCCAAAACAGAGGCAAAATGCCTCACTGGTGGGCAACTCGAGCCGCGGTGCTAATGAACAGTGCCGCAGCGCGAGCCCGAAACCCAGAAATCCCATGCAAAGTTTACAAGCCAAATTCCCTAAAAATCATTCTAAACATACCCCAACAAAATAATTGAGTCCCATAATCATCCTTATACACTTTAAGCGGCACTAGAACCCTAGAAACTATTCCATAACCTCACCAAAACTCAAAATCAGAACTCAAGTTTGAACCTAGAAGAAAACACTTAAAACATGGCAGGAATTCATTAAAACCAAAGCAGAGAGCCTTACCTCAAGGATGGTTTTGACCCTCAGCTGACAATAATCCTACTTCTAGCTTTGATTCCCCAATTCTCAGCCTTAAATTCCAAGCTTTCTCCCAAAAAATCCCCAAAACCTCCCAAGCCTCAAGAGAGTGAGATGTGATCAAGAGAGAGAGAGAGAGTTTATGTTTCCTTTTTCTTTCCAATCCCTTAATTCCAGTGACTTCCCTAGACCCCTCAGCTTATCTAAACCATGTATATCCTTACCAAAAGACCCAATTGCCCCTTAAACTTATCCTAACCCCTTAGGTAACCCAAGGGTAATTTAGTCACTTGTCATACCCCGTTAAGTCCCCGAGTAT
Source organism: Humulus lupulus (assembly GCF_963169125.1). Taxonomy (NCBI): domain Eukaryota; kingdom Viridiplantae; phylum Streptophyta; class Magnoliopsida; order Rosales; family Cannabaceae; genus Humulus; species Humulus lupulus. Next base: position 184,428,924 of record NC_084793.1, on the reverse strand, counting down.
TCTTATAAATCCCCATTAATCCCGACATGTCCAAATCATTACCAAACTACTACCTGTCACTCCATAAATCCCGAACACATTTTACATTCCCAAAATACCCCTAGGCTCCTCCCGAGCCGGGTATTTGACCCCATTGTTACTTTATAGCTAAACCGCTTCCTAGGACTGTCTCGAATTGTGCATCACAAAAATATCACCACTCACATGTGGTAAAGATCACAATAATCATAAATATTTCATTTATGCCCTTAATGGGCTAAAAAATTACAAACATGCCCCTAATAACCAAATGGGGCTCACATGCATATTTAATTCACCTAAACATTCATTTATAATCACATACTCATCAAATTTACACATTAATATAATAAATCACTTATTGCCCTCCAGGCACGCTAATCAAGGCCCTAAGCCTCGTTTGCAAATTCGGGACGCTACACTCGGTAGTGACAGGTTAGCTTTCTAGCGCTGGCTCTTCTTATACTGTATTGATTGACTCTAGTGCTACACATTCGTTTGTTTCTAGTAAGGTAATTGATAGATTGTGTACACCTAGTGAGTATTACCCCACGGGGTTTGGTATTATACTGCCTACAAGGGTACTGGTAGTTTCTAGGAGATGGATTAAAGCATAGCCAGTGATGGTAGATTGTAGGGAACTATCAGTAGATTTGATCAAGTTGAGTATGGATGACTTTGATATGATTCTAGGGATTGATTGGCTAGGAAGATATGGGGCTACTATAGATTGTAGGAAGAAGATGGTGATCTTTGAGCCTGAGGGTGAGGATCCCTTTGTTTTCGTGGGTGCTGTGGATGGACCCCACATACCCATGATATCAGCATTGAGGGCTGGGGACCTATTACAGTGACGTTGTATAGGTTTCTAGCTAGTGTGGTGGATACCACCAGAGTTGTGCAAGTGGGGCAGGGAGTAACCAAGTTGGTACACAAGTTCTCGGATGTATTTCTTGAGGATTTACTGGGACTACCACCGCACAGGGAGATTCAGTTCATCATCGAGTTAGTGGCGGGTACAAAGCCAGTGTCGAGGGCACCATATATGATGGCTCCGGTGGAATTGAAAGAGTTGAAGATATAGATGCAAGAGCCTCTTGATTTTGGGTTTATTAGACCTAGCTTCTCACCATGGGGTGCTCCAGTTTTGTATGTGAAGAAGAAGGATGGGACTCTGAGAATGTGTATAGACCACAGGGAGTTGAACAAGTTGACCATTAAGAACAAATACCCCTTACCAAGGATCAATAACCTGTTCAATCAGCTACAAGGAAAGACGATGTTCTCAAAGATTGATCTTTGATCTAGTTATCACCAGCTAAGGATCAAGGACGAGGATATACCGAAGACGACCTTCCGAACAAGGTATGGGCATTATGAGTTCTTGGTCAATTCATTTGGTCTGACCAATGCCCCAGCAGCATTCATGGATCTGATGAACAGGCTGTTCAAGGACTTCTTGGATCAGTTTGTGATTGTCTTCATCGATGACATTTTGGTTTACTCCAGTTCAGAGGTAGAGCATGAGCAGCATCTCCGGCAGGTATTGCAGACACTGGTAGAGCATCGGTTGTATGCCAAGTTTAAGAAGTGCGAGTTCTGGCTACTAGAAGTGACATTCCTTGGACACATTTTTGGTGAGGATGGGATTAAGGTAGAGGCAGTGAGAGATTGGTCGATGTAATGACCCACTAATCTAGACTATTTGGACCATTAACGAAACTATACATAAAACTTACATTTTTACGAAAATACCATAATTTTAGTGAGTAACTTGTAAAAATAAGAGTTACTTACAAATAAATAGAATACTAAGAAGGATTTGGGATCCCATTGTCTTTAAAAACAAAACATGATTTAAAGGAAAAGAATTACATAAGAAAATGCGGAAAATACATATAAAACCATAAAAATTAAAATGAGACTACATCCTCGAATCGAATAACGCTCGGCCCCTTGACTCCATTCACCATCGATACACATCCTCTAAGCGTCACGAATCTTTCCGCCTCTAAAGCTTATTTCCTGCACATAAACAGAAAGGAATGAGCCTAATGCCCAGCAAGGAAAAATCTAACACATAGTCATAAACATAATTTCATAAGAATCATAAAGACATATCATAACACATAATACACTTATTATAATGGCCATTATTACTTGGGGTCCCATAGACTAAACAAGCTTATGCCCATGAGATTAGTGGGGTCCTACCAGCTAAATAGGCATATGCCCACAATCTTTTTGGGGTCTTGTTAGTCAAAAAGGGCATAAGCCCAAGCCTACAAACATACACATTCATAACATATTCATAACATATCATAACATAACACATAAGATAACATAAACATAAACATATAGATTCTAGCCTATCTTCCTTACCAAAGTTACCGGGATATAATGGACTGAGTTGGGACTTTTGGAACACTCTTAAAACCATATGAGAAAGAGTGAGTCTTAAGAAGAAGAAGAAATGAAAATGAATAGGAAGACTAAACCATTGAGAATTATGCTTACCATAACTTATGTGCTTAAGAACTTGGATTCCCTAACCAAAATAAGAATGAGGTTAGGAAACTGAGTAGAAGACTAAGAGAAGGGAAACATAACATAAATCAAATGAACTAGAGTTTCGGGTTTACCTCAAAGACTTGCAAGATCAATCTAACCACAACCAAAATACTAACGAACCTCACTTCCCAAAGTGTTTGATAAGCTTATGATGTTTAAGCTTATGATTTTCCCAAACCAGGTGTTTACACTCTCACACTCTCTTAGCACTAGCAGCTTCTGAACTTAGAGTAAAAGGTGAAGAAATTGCTGGGTACTAGGTCCTATTTATAGAGTTTGGGAATGAAAGTATCTTGATTTTACTTGAATAAAAATAATGGCTTTTTAAGTGAAAATCATTTGAATAATCGTTCAGCAGAGGCTGAAGACTCGTTCAAAAGATGCTGGACTGTTGAAGGAGTTTGAATGGCTGAAAGGAAATGAATTCAAAAGAGTTTGAATTTATGCTGGAGGAGGCGATATATCGCCCCCTGTAGGCGATATATCGCCTGGGCTAGTATGCCCGAGGCGACCGCGCATCGTTTCGTGTTTTCCGTATCTACGTGCTGCGATATATCGGCACACGCTGAATAATTAAACACGAAATTACACATTTTTAGCTAAGTTTGAATGGAGTAAACAGCCTTGACTAAGCCCTCAACGTATTCAAAGCTGCTGACTGACCCTATAACATTCAAACTTTACTCCTTATTAAATTTAATCCTCAAAAATACATAATCCTTAATCACCATTCATAACATGTGCTTAAAATCCTATTGGTTGATATCTAAACCTTATAGTATAATAAATATAATCCTTAATTATCAGTTATATAATCAAACCTTAGGTTATACTTAATATTCTTAAACTATAGGTTAAACTTAGAAAATCTATAAGTACTACTATGAGTGTCCAAATAATTCCCGGTCTGAACCAAAAATCCACAGTAACAAAGATAATACTAAACATACCATAATACTACTAAACAATTAGCTAAGCAAAGTTCTTGGACTCTACAGTCGAGGCCAACGCCTTAGACGTTAGGAGCTTCCTTGGATTAGTGGGATATTACAAAGAGTTGTGGAAGGGTTCTCAAAGATTGCTGCACTGATGATAGAATTGACACGGAAGAATCTGAAGTTCGTTTGGTCAGAGAAGTGTGAGAATAGCTCCCAGGAACTAAAGCGACGGCTGATTACTGCTCTGATGTTGAGTCTTCCTTCGGAGGGAGGCAAGTTTGTGGTATACTATGATGCATCGAGATTGGGGTTGGGAGGCATGTTGATGCAGAATGAGAAGGTTATTTCTTATGCATCATGATAGCTAAAGGAGTATGAGCAGCGGTACCCTACCCATGATTTGGACTTAGTAGCAGTGGTATTCGCACTGAAAGTTTGGTGACATTAATTGTATGGGGAAAAGTGCGAGAAATACATCGATCATAAGAGCTTGGAGTATTTCTTCACCCAGAAGGATTTGAATATGAGGTAGAGACGTTGACTGGAGTTGGTAAAGAACTATGATTGTGATATCTTTTATCACCCAGGGAAAGCAAATGTGGTGGCAGATGCGTTGAGCCGGAGGGCGGGACAATTATTTAGCTCTGCAGAAATATCAAAGGAGTTGGTGGAGGAGATTACTAGAGCGAGGATAGAGCTGGTTGTGGGCTGGTTGGCTAATATCACTTTACAATCAACCCTTCTAGAGAGGGTCAATAGGATGATGCATTGTTGCAGGAGGTTAGAGGAAACGTCCTAGCTGGAGTGGCTAAGGATTATTCTATTTCAGAGACAGGTTTACTACGGTATAAGGGTCAGATTTGTGTTCTGACAGATGTGGGTATTAGATGAGAGATACTTGATGAATCACATACTACACCATACTCACTCCATCCAGGCACCACGAAGATGTATCAGGATCTACGGACGTTATATTGGTGGCCTGGGATGAAGAAGGATGTAGTGGAATACGTGGCCAATTTTTTACCTGTCAGCAGGTGAAGGCTGAGCATCAACGACCAGCGGGGTTGCTACAGCCTTTGGGTATTCTCGAATGGAAGTGGGAGGAAATTACTATGGATTTTGTGGGAGATTTACCGAGGACAATGGGGTTACATGAGTCGGTGTGGGTGATAGTAGATAGATACACCAAGTCAGCTCACTTTCTACCAGTGAGGACGACCTATACTGTGGATCAGTATGCGGAGTTGTATATGAGGAAGATTGTACGTCTCCATGGGGTTCCTAAATCTATAGTATCGTATCGGGATCTCATATTCGCCTCCAAGTTTTGGGTGGTTTGCAGAAGGCTGTGGGGACTCAGTTGAAGTTTACTACAGCCTTTCATCCTCAGACAGATGGACACTTTGAGAGGATGATTCGAGTATTGGAAGACATGCTTAGAGCGTGTGTGTTGGACTTTGAGGGGTCTTGGAGTAAATACCTTCTGTTGATTGCATTTTCTTACAACAACAGTTATCAATCAACGATTGGAGTAGCTCCATACGAGATGTTGTACGGAAGGAGATGTAGATCGCCCATTCATTGGGATGAGATGGGTGAGAGGAAGTATTTGGGACCACAGTTGGTTCAGAAGACTAGTGAAGCTATTGAAAAGATCCTTGCTCGAATGCTCGCTTCACAGACCAGACAGAAAAGCTACGCTGATCCTAAGCGTAGTGACGTGGAGTTCCAGGTGGGAGACCACGTGTTTCTGCGAGTGTCACCACTGCGAGGGGTGAGGAGGTTTTGGAAAAAGGGCAAGCTGAGCCCTAAATTCATAGGACCTTTTGAGATCCTGGAGAGGATCGGGCTAGTGGCCTACAGATTGGCACTGCCACCATCGCTATCTAGGATTCATGACGTATTCCACATCTCTATGCTTGGGAAGTACGTCTCAAATACTACTCATGTCTTCAGGTATGAGGATTTGGAGTTGCAGACAGATTTATGATATGTGGAGCGACTGATTCAGGTCCTAGACACGAAAGATAAGGTTCTACGAAACAAGACGATTCCTCTAGTCAAAGTGTCGTTGAGGAATAGCAAGGTCGAGGAAGCGACCTGGGAGCTTGAGTCAGCTATGTGGGATTAGTATCCCGAGTTATTCAAGTAACTTTCGAGGACGAAATTCTCAGTAGGAAGGGATAGTTGTAATGACCCAAAATTTGTAATAGGGCTTAGCGCCTTGATTAGTGTGTCAGGAATGCATAATTGGATATATGTATGTTTAATTGGTTAAATGCGTGATTATGTGGCATGCATGATTAATATGATTACGTGAGTATGTTATACGCATGTTTATGATTATTAAATATGCATGTGGGCCATTTTCTACTTATAAGTTCATATTTGTAATTTTGGCCTGTTAAAAGCATAAATGTGATTTTATGTGATATTTGGTTGAGACCACATTATTATGTGGATATATTTGCAGTATACGGCTCGAGATGGTCCTAGTGAGCGGATTAGCGATATAGTCACAGCGGGATTTAAATGCCCGACTCGGAGGAGCCTGGGATATTTTTTGGAATTTCTAGAATATTTTGGGATTTATTGAGTAACGAATAAGTATTTGGTAATTAATTAGACGTGACAGGTTTAATTGGTTAATAGTAGGAATACTTGAGGGATTAGCGAGAACCGGGGAAAATGAAAATTCTACCCTTAGGGGTAATTTAAGGACTAGGTTAGTGATAAGGGGCAGTTAGGTCTTTTGTAATTAAGTTATATACTCAATCGTGTCTAAGGGATAACCAAAAAGTAGTAGAACCTCTCAGCACATTCTCTCACCCTCTCACTTGCGATTCTTTCTCTCTCCCCCTCTTGTGTTGAGGTCTTGATCTTGCTGAAGGAAAAGGCTTGGTTTAAGCTGGATTGGAGCTAAATTTTAGGTTAGGTCAAGCTAAGGAAGACCAAGGCTAAGATTCATCAAGGGATTCTGAGGATTTTAGATCATCAATTTGTTAGGAACGAGTTTCCTAATACACAGCGGAATGGTGGTGGGTTGGCCAAATGTACAACAAAAATTTTGTAACATATTTTAACTACCTTTGAATATATTGATCCATTAATATACATACATTAATCATAAGCAAGAAAAGAATAGAAAACATACCTCTTGATGTCTATCAAGTGTCTTTGCTATCTTTTCGTAATTTGAACGAACTTCCTACTCAAGCTGCTTCTAAGTACTTACACCAAGATCTTCCACAACGTTCTCTACACCTCAAGAAGTGTGTGGGTGCTTAGAGAATAAAGGATGGTTAATTTATGGTTCTACTTGATGTACTCAACACATGAGATCAAGAGAATAGGCCTGAGATTGGTTCTTTAACTTTTTCAATGAGAGATAGAAAAGTATCGTTCTTTTCTTTTAGAGCGAATGACAGAATGTCTCTTCTATTTTCTGATAAGTCTAACTTAAATAAAAATATTTAAATTTAAAAAATAAATATGTAATCAATTTAAAATTTATCTTTTAATTAATTAATTATCTCATTAATGAAAATATCCAAGAAGTAACTTTTGAATTTTTGACTGATTAATTAATTAAATAAATAAAATTGAAAAACTTATCCCTAAAAATTGTGTAGTATACGCCACACATAGTCCATGGACTGTGTGTGTCGTGTACCACCCAATATTTTAGGAATATTTGATTTTTCCATAATTATTTATTCAAACTACCTTATAAGGTAAAATCCAACAACCTGATAATTAATTCAAATTTGAATTAATTATCTTTTTAACTAATTATCAAATATAATTAATTATTTGACTAAATATCAATCTTTTAAATTTAAATCCAATTTGAACTTATCAGATTATTATCTCACAATCAAATAAAGATATTTAATCAATTCTACCAAATAGTTAGAACCAATTTAAATTAAGTAATAATTTCGAAATTAAATATTTAATTTATTATAATTTTGAAAATTATAAATTAATTAATTATTTAATATAATTTCGAAAATAAATTTTATTATTTAATATAATTTTGAAAATTACATAATAATTAAATATTAATTAATTTTTTTAATTACAATTAATTTGTAATTAATTAATTAATCAATATTATCACATAATTGCATATTTGGCCCGAAGAACAAATTTCTTCTTAAATATGTCTTTCAACCATTTTTCCCTTTATATCAACTATGTCCTTGAATAGTGTTGATAGAGTCGCTGTGGGGACCTATGGACCTATAATTCCAAGCTCCAATAAATTTGAGATTATTAATTAAACTCTTTAATTAAATAATCTTAATTTATTAATCTCATGATTACTCCACTATAAATATGAGACTACACTCTTGTAATTATATACATTTCATTTACTGAGTACTTTCTAAAATAAAGCCTCCATTGATATAATGATTGCATACGAATTAACCCTCTAGTAATAATGGTTCATAATTAATTGGGAATAAAATTATTGTTTTACCCTTTTAATTATATCTTGTTTCCTTAAGTACCATTGACTTTACTAGTGAAGGTTAATTCATAACTAATTTATGAATTTGAGCTCAATAACCTTTTCAGTCCCAAAAGTCAACCCCTTAAGAGAACCATTATTCAATCTCCTACGAGAAGGTATAGATTCCATTTCTGTATACTATGTCCCCAGCCATTTACATTAATGAGTTCCCAAAACAAAAGTTTCTAGCCTGATCATTCTAAGAGACCCTAACGAGTGAGTCAAAGAACTCATATAACATAAATAGGAGTTCATAGTAACTTCTGGAATAAGATCTATTTGTATATGATCATCAGTTGATATATTTAAGTAATACTTCGAAACGATATTTAACTAAGTATTAATAAACATATCTGATCAAGTTCTATATATTCTCTAATATGTAAAGTACCTTCACTAAAGTGTCCTACTACACTAGTGATCTGGATCTAGATCACATGTATTCATAATACTAGTGGACCGTACTTGCAGTAATTATTCTAAAGATTCTATAACTTTATTTTACTGCGAACTATTCAAGTTCATTTATCTCAAACACGATACTCCCGTACCAATACATGGTTTACATCACATATATGAACTTAGGAATTTTTCTAATATTTACTTAATAGTATCACAGAATAATATAGTCCATAAAATATAAATGCATAACAAATTCAACTTATTTATTTATTTCTTAAAAAAATGTCTACTACATATACTTTCAGGGCACAATTCCCAACACAATTCAGGTCATAATTCTAGTTCTGATCTCTTGAATTTGGCTGAAAAAGTGGGGAGTTTAGAACTTGTGTAAATTATGTGTTTTGTTTGAATTTGAGTCTCTAATAGAGTAAAAATTGATTATGAGTTGGGTATAATGTTTAGACCAAAGGGATGGGAACTCTAGGCTTAAATTTAGGTTTGGTTGTTGGTTTAGGGTGTGAATTGAGGTTAGGCTTGAGGAGAAATGTTGAGAAAATGGAGGATTTTCTAGGTTTAGGGGATCAGGTCGCAGCCTTGTTCTTCAGGCACTGCGGCCCGCATGAATTTTGGAGGCTGGGAACCTCTATTCGCCAGGCGCGCTGCGACGCGCTGGAGAGCAAGTCGCGGCCCGTGTCTCCCATCAGATGGGGGATTGAGCCTCTATCTAAGGGGCGGGTCGCGGCCCTCAAGGGCAAGTTGCGGCCTGCAATGGGGAATTAAGGGGAAATATGTTTTAAGGTTTGGCGAGGCTCAGAAATTCAAACTTAGGCGCTCAGGATGAATTCTACTACCCGGTTTTTTAGTATTCGAGGTTCTAGAGACTAATATTTGTTCCCTAAGTATTTAATTAAATTAGAAGTTGATGGTTACCCATTGATACTATGACTAGGTTTATCACCAAGGTTCAGGACTGAGGATCGTGCTCGGGACCGTTCTGTATTCTTCGCTCGAGACTCGTGGTAAGAAGACTGCACCCTTGTGTGATTGTGAACGAGACTGAGGTTCCCAATAATTGGATACATGTACTATGTAATTGTACGATTGTTATGTTATTTGAGAATGAATGGCCTAAGGGTGTCGGGGCTGATGATAAGCGTACTGTACGCAACTCGACCTAAGCGAGTCGGGGTCAGTTGGATAAATAGAGGGCTCGGCCTAAGTGTGCCAACCCTGAGTATTTGTTTAATCGATTGTGATATGTATTTGAGATGAAGTATTTACCACTGTTTAACTTTATACTTGAATTCTATTAAATAAATGAACTGGTTGAATTAAGGTTAATTGAATATTATTGTTGCTTCATGTGTTTGTTGTTTATGGTTTTCTTGCTGGACCTTGGCTCACAGGTGCTACGTGGTGCAGGTAAAGACAAAGGGAAGCTGGACCAACCATGAGTTGGAGAGCTTTGGGGGCGAAGTGTACATAGTCAGCTGCTCGTTTTCCACGGTCGAGGGAAAATGCAGGGACATAGCCCTAAATCTTGTATTTTTTTTCATTAGAGTGGTTTTTTGTTGTTTAAACTTTCGAGGGTTGTAAATTATCTCTTATACATTGTTTTTGGAACCCAAGTACAAAGCACATATTTTAATGAAAATTAACATTTTATGATCAAAATATTTTAACCCTAACCTGAGAGTTGACTTTAGGAACACATTATTGTTCAAATGACTTAATTACCAAGTCTTGCACTATTTTAAAATACACAATGTAACGGTCTTGGTTATCCAGGGCATTACAATAAGATTATTTAATTAAATATTTTAATTAATTATCCTATATATTGGAGCTTAGAATTATATGTTCATGGTCTCCGAGTCACCTCTATACTACACAGTCTAGGGGTGTGAATATTTGTGACAAAAAGAAATGACTAATTTGCAAGAGAGAGAATTAGTTTTTCTTGGGCAAAGATATAATTATTTTATAATTATATGTAATTAATTAATATGGTTTGTTTAGAAAACCATATTAGTTGATTAAAATATTAATTAGTTGAAAATTAATTAACATTGAGAGAATACATATTTAACTCATGGAAATAGATAGAAGTGTTATTTTATCATAAGTTAATAATCAAGTTTTATAATATAAAATTAATTTTGAATTAACTGATATTTATTCATATTTGAAATAATACATTATATTAAATACATAAATATATTTTGTCTTATTAAATAAAATAAGTAAATGATAAAAATGTTATGTGGCATTATAGGGCCACACTTGCATAGTGATTCGCACAAACCCACTAGGTGGGTCCCACTAGCATGACACAGTTATGAAAAGTTTCTATTTGTATTATTAGTTTATTATATAATTATTTAGTTAATGATTTAATTTGATTAAAATATTACTTAAATAAATAAAACATAAACCTAATGAGATTTGACCTAAACTATATATAGATATTTTTCCTGGTTGTCTTAGAGAAGCTCTTAAATGTTTCAAAGCCTGAAAAACACTCAGAGAAAGAAGTTAATCTTTTTTTTTTAATTCTCTCACACAAAAGATTTTCATGTATTGAGTAAATCTAGAGACACAAATTTTTCTATGCCTTTCTACGTGCCCACTGATAGCAAAAAAATATAATGCGCAAGTATACACAATCGATTCAAGTAATATAGATAGTAAATAAGAATCGTTCTCATAAAGACTATCAATCAAGTACCAATAATCAATTCTAACATTCTATTTAGCTGTCAAAAATATAATGTTTTTAAACTAAAACTAAAAATTCAAATAAATTATAAAATTATAAAAATTGATTCAAAAATTAAAAACTTAGGGTATTAACTTCATCAACTTTTCAACATGTTAATCTTACTAATCAACGCATATAATTCTTCAATTTCTATCTTAATAACAGGTTAACTAAAACAATCCTAATTCTTTTTCAAGATAAAAACATATCAACCTATATGCAAACTTTCTACATATATGTGATAAGTTTAGCATATAGCAGGCATGAAGCATAGAAACCCTAAACACTACACAAACCTATAGGCACTATCGTCCTATATGCAATTTATGTCTATATGAATATAGAATATTCAACTCTACCCTCTCGGATCTCGAATCAAAAATAAAAAATCATGTAAATAGTGATCAATTATCCACATGCATTAAGCACAAATCATATAGATAAAGGATAGAAGAAGAAGAAATTATATAAAATTCATAGAAAATTAACAAATATCCAAGTAACTACATTAGACCATAGAACAAATGTTTAGTTCATAACAAACATGACTAAAATAATAAAATAAATTTTCAAAAACAAAGAATTAAACAACTAAAAACTAAGAGAAAAGTGATGAAGAATTGATCAATAATGCTAAACAGCCGCTAATCCAGAATCCAAGGACTCCCTTTTACAAATGAGCTCAAAATCCTACTTAAACACATTTTTTTTCAATTTTTAGTGAGGCGGGTTGCGACTTGTCTATTCCTGAGTCATTGCCCGCCTCTTTTTCTGCCAATTACTTCATCCTCTGGAAACTCAGGCGCTGGTACATGATAGACCAAGTCGCGACCTGCCTGGGCTTAATTCCCTTCAATGATTTTCCTCTGTCTTCATGCAAACCGAGACTTGTAAGGGTAAGTCACGACTCCTTGTTCCAGATTTCTTGATTTCACTCCTTTTTCACCTTCGTTTAGCACCAGATTCATCTTAATGTTCTCTGCTCTCCCGAATTCACACAAAATGTCCAAAAGCTCCCAAGATACCTATTTTTATCATTAAATCCCTTCATTTCCTCTCCATTTGCAAATTCATAGCAAAATCCTAAAAACAAAACCCACACAAGCATAATGTCGTACAAAACTCACAATTTGACTCGAAACTAAGACTAAAACACACTCTAAAACTACCTTAAACTAGACTTATCAAATTCCCCCAAACTCAATCTTTGCTCGCCCTCGAGCAAAGAACACAATAATAAACAGACAAAACTCGAAACCTAAACAATCAACACAATTGAATCAAGTCGGCAACAATAATTCACGCCTCAAGCTATGATGACTAACACACTTATATAATCTTCATGCAAATCAACTTACAATCCTTAATTTTAGTCAAAACATTCTTCCAATTCACTTATGTCCAAACAAAAATAAAAGCTCTCAAAATCATGATTAATAAATAAAATTCATTCGAATTAATTCATGCTCACCAAATTGTTTCATTACAATCAATTAATATAATTATCCCATAAGCTTGATATACTTACTAATCTCTACTAATGTAGAAAACACATGCTCATAAATCAATAGGACTTTCACAGCTTATAAGTGGAGTTATGTAATGACCCAACTATTTCTAAGACCTTGGGCCATTAAAACTACTAGATTTAGCTACTACTACAAAACGTATATAAAGAATAATCATAACTTTATTAAATAACTCCAAAGTAAATATGGAAATACAAAAATGACCGGTATGGAATTTCATTGTTTTAAAATAAAACATAACTTTAAAATTTAAATGAAACTGTTTACAAAACTAAATGCGGAAAATACATAAAAACGTAGTTTAAAAGACTAAAATAATGTCATTCCGTTCATCCTCAACACACAAGTCAAGCCACCAAGAATCCTTCCGCATCCGTATCTAGTTTCCTGCATCACACTAAAAATAAAGGAATGAGCCTAATGCCCAGCAAGGAAAACCTACTAAAAACATACAACATAAATCATATTCATAAGACTATATCATAAACATATACTATAAAACATATATCAATACTCTAACCCATGTACATGGTAAACATTAGGGTTTGCTAGCTAAGCAACTATGAGCCTCAAAATACATTGAGGTTTGCTAGCTTAGCAACTATGAGCCCTAGATAACATAAAAACATTGGGGTTTACTAGCTAAGCAACTATGAGCCTCAACAAATTGAGGTTTGCTAGCTAAGTAACTATGAGCCCCTAGCAACATAAAAACATAATCATAGCATAACATATTATAGCATAAACATATCATAACATATTATACATAAACATATAAGCATATAGAAACTATCCTATTTTTCTTACCAAAACTGGGATATTTGAGAACAAATGTGGGACTTGGAACACTCCTAAAACCAACGCTAAGGATGGTGAGTATTTCTAAAAAGTAAAGAATAAATGTGGAAACTAAACCTTTAAGATGAAACTTAACAAGAAAAATCTTTAAATTTTAAGAACCTAATCAAAAACCAATATCACAAGTTAGGATCTGAATAAAAGGAACTAAGGAAAATCTAAAGTAGTTTAAAGAACTGGAATTAGAGAATAGAAATACCTTAGTTGTCCTTATGGATTGGTCTAACTTCAATACCGAAATACACTAAACCTCACTTCCCAAGTATTTTATAAAGCTTAAGAATGACAAAGCTTTTTCCCAACCCAAGTGTTTATCACTCTATGGTAGTACTAGCACCTTGGAGTCTCTGATCACAGCTTGAGGAATGAGAGGAAGGGCTGGGTACTAGGTCCTATTTATAGAGGTAAGGAGTGAAACTAACACCATTTTGATTTGAATAAAAATAATGAATATAATTGAAAATATTTGAATATTCATCAATCAGAGGCTTAAGACTTCGTCAAAACGTTAAGAGGTATGTCTAAGTAGTTAAGGTTTATTTTTAAAATTAAAAAATATATATTACTAAGGGTGATATATCGCCACTATGTGGCGATATATCGGCTCTGCCCTAGTTCCGAGCCTCCGTTCGTACGTTCGTGCATCGACAACGTGTTTTCCGTATCCTCTGTTAGGCGATATATCGGCTCCCAGCTGCGATATATCGGCATACGTTAATATTTTAAACACGTAATTGCACTTTTTCAGCAAAATTTGAATGGGATAACTACTTTGACTGAGTCATACTACGACCTTAACATTTTTTGGTGAATATTAAAGCTTATATTTCTTTATTTTATCATCAAAATACTTAATTCCTTAATAATCATGCTTATGACAAGTGTCATATTCTTATTGGCTCTATCTAAACCTTATAGTATAATAAATAACATCTTTATAATCAACTATATTAATCAAACCTTATGTTATAATTAATATTCTTAAACTATAGGTTAAACTTAAAAAATCTATAAGTGTTGCTACGAGTGTTCAACTAGTCCCGGCTTTAACCAAAATCCACAGCAATGAACATACTATAACTACTACTAGCTATTACTACTACTACTACTATCTAACTAGCTAAGCAAATTCTGGGACTCTACAATTCTCCCCTACTACAAAGAATTTCGTCCCCGAAATTTACTTACCAAAGAAATCTGGATACCGAGCTTGCATGTCCTCCTCCAACTCTCACGTTGCCTCACGTTCAGAACTATTTCTCCATAGGACTTTGACTATCGGAATACTCTTAGACCGTAATTCCTTCATCCCTTTATCTAGGATGCTAACCGGCTTTTCCTCGTAACTCAAGTCTTTCTGGAGTTCTCTCTAAATTTTTCTTCTTCTTTTGACACAAATTTATAAATATAAACCCCATTACAAACCATCCCCCAATCACTTTTCATATGCTCATGGTATAACAAAGAGAAGGAAATATAATAAAGTTTCAAATTAGCCCAAAATAAGTGTCAAACAAAATGAATCAAACTAAGCTCAAAATTGGGTAACTAGAGATTTAATAAATCAAGGTTGGCTTGAAAGGCTCCAACATTCCAAAGAATTGCTTAAATCATCTTCCTAAGCATGCATCATCTAGGATTTCGTCTCAAATAGCAAGCAAACTAGTAGGATAACAACATTTTTATAAAAAAAATTTCAACATTCAGCAAGCATAAAAATTGTTCAATTACACAAAATTTATTAAAAATCATGATTAAGCTCTCAATTATTTAAGTAGAAAAAGTAAAAATGGAAAGAAATATTCAACCAAGCACAAGGATTTTTATAGCTTCATTCCCATTCAATTTATACAACACATCATTCAATCATAGTATCATTGTATCATTGTTTACTTGATTCAACTAACACTCTAAACAACCTAGACAAAACATAACAAACACAATAACATAATATATACAAAATAATAAATCTGTTCCCCTAAACTTAACCTAAAGATTGTCCCCAATGTTTAAATAAAAGCTAAGGAAAAGAAATTGACCTGACAAACTCAGATTGCTCATGACAACAGACCCTTGCCACTGTCATCCTTACATAGCCAAAATGTGGTACGGATATGGATTGAATGTGGTAATTTATGAGCTTGGCCCAAAGTAGCATCGCAACATGTCCCTTTTTTTTCAAAATTGGCAAGCTTTTCTAGAACTCATCGCACTGTGGCTCATCATGCAAGCGCCGTGACCCTATTCTCTCTTTTTTTCCTTTCTTTTTCAGGTTTTTCACGATTCAACTTTACAAATTTAATACTAAACAAAAGAAATTAAAACTAAATCTGAAAAACTAAATGCTCAAAATACTAAAATTAAAGTGATCATAATCCAAAACTTAAAAAAAGATGCAAATAAAATATTGGAATGTCTCTAAATGCGCTATTGTTAACGTCATTTAGCCAGACGCTAAACTTCTTCTTCAAAATCAACGCGGAACCAGACCACCCCTCATGTCCTTGAGAGCCATAGTATCATGAGAAGACACTCTTTTCTTGATATTGCATATTTTTTTAACTTTCCACCGCTCATGAAACAATCGAGCTTTCACATTAAAGATCCTTTTCACGTTCTGATGAACTACTCGCTGTCCACTTTTAACCAAAGATTTCTTCTTGGTTACTTCCAACTTATCACCCTCACTTTCCACCACATTAACTCTACAATAAATTGGAACCTATGTTGCTGCAAAAACATTAAATGTTATCCTTTCGTTTTGCACTCGCAACTTCAACTCGCCTTTTTCAACATTTATTAAGGCCCTACCAGTTGCTAAAAATTGCTTTCCAAGAATAATTGGAATACTTTCATCTTCCTCCATATCAAGAATAATAAAATCTACGGGGAAGATGAATTTTTCCACCTTTACGAGAACATCCTCAATAATACCCCTACTGAGCGATCTATCTTTTGCAACGACATGGTAGTAGGTCGAGCTTCTCCCAATTTTAACTTTCTAAAATAGATAGAGGCATTAGATTTATTCTAGCCCCCAAATCACATAAAGCCTTGGTTTCTACTAAACCCCCTATAGAGCATGGAATATTGAAACTACTAGGATCTTTAAGCTTGGGAGGTAGCTTCTTTTGAAGTATCACACTACACTCCTCAGTAAGTGCCACTATCTTATATTCCTCTAGTTTCCTTTTCTTTGTCAAAATTTCTTTCGTAAACTTCACATAACTCGACATCTATTCAATTTCTTTGGAAAAAGGAATGTTGAAGTGAAGCTTCCGAAAGTCATCTAAAAACTTAGAAAATTACTTGTCTAGTGTCTTCTTTCGAAGCCTCTAAGGATATGGGACCTGTATGTGATGCTCTATACTTATTTCTAGATCCTTTTTCTCAAGGTTTTCATTAACCTCTTCTTCAATTTTACCATTTTTC
Organism: Humulus lupulus; assembly: GCF_963169125.1. Lineage (NCBI taxonomy): Eukaryota > Viridiplantae > Streptophyta > Magnoliopsida > Rosales > Cannabaceae > Humulus > Humulus lupulus. Next base: position 184,411,890 of record NC_084793.1, on the reverse strand, counting down.
TCATCGACCACTTTTGGTAAATGCAAAGATTCTTACTTGGCTCTTCCAACTTCTTACCAATCCTCAAAGATATTGCATTGCATTGTTCTTTTGGGTTTTCCTCTATAGAGCTTGGTAAGTTCCCTTGAGCACGGATTGTCATCAAAGTAGCCAACTGCCCTATTTGAATCTCTAAATTTTGAATAGATTCCCTTGTCTCAGTCATAAATTTGTTCAATACATCAGATTGTGCTTTAGGTTGCTTCATGGGTATTGGATGTTTTGGTGGTCTATTTTGTGGTTGATAAAACCCAGGAGAAGGATGTTGGAATTTTTGTTAGTTCTGTTGGAAAGGCTGCCAAACACTCTAATTATTATTTTTCCAAGAAAAGTTAGGGTTATTCTGCCACCCTTGGTTGTAGGTCACGAAATATGGGTTATTGGCAGGTCTTTGGAAGTTTCCTATGGCTTGGACTTGTTCCATAGGTATATTATTCATATCCATGGCAGGACACTAATTTAATATATGAACACTCCCATATGCCCCACATAAACTCTGTGCTTGCATGGCTTGGACTGACATATTGCTCTGTTCTAACTGTTTTGTTAAAGCGGTCACTTGAGCGGTAAGCATTGAGATGGCATCTAATTCGATCATTCCAGCTACCTTATTTGCATTTTTCCTCTCTGTAGGCCATTTGTAATTATTCATAGCCATCTCCTCTAGTAGATCATAAGCCTCTTTGGCACTCTTGCTCATAAATGCCCCTCCCTGCTGCTGTATCTATGATAGTGCTAGTAGTACCACCTAACCCATTGTAAAAATTATGGACTAACATCCATTTTTCAATCCCGTGATGAGGGAACTTTCTTAACAACTCTTTAAATCTCTCCCATAGGTCAAACAATGACTCTCTTTCCATTTAACAAAAATTATTAATCTCCCCTCTCAACCGTGCAACCTTGGATGGAGGAAAGAATTTTACAAGGAACTTTGGAGAGAGCTCCTCCCATGTGGTAATAGAGTTAGCCTGTAGGGAAATCAACCAACTCTTTGCTTGGTCCCTTAGTGAAAATGGAAACAACCTCAACCTTATTGCGTCATCGCTCTCCCCATTCATCTAAAAAGTCGCACAAAGCTATAAGAAGTTAGCTATGTGTAAGTTAAGGTCCTCTGTAGGCAAGCCTCCAAACTGAACAATAGATTGGACCATTTGCAGAATTGCTGCCTTAATATCAAAATTGTTAGTGCCAACTATGGGGTATCTGATGCATGAATGCACTCCCGTAACAGTTGGGAGTACATAATCTCTTAAACTTCTAGCCCCTTGTTCAGTAGGCACCTCAGCAGCCACTGCCCCTTCGACATTGTTGGCAACATTATTTACTACATTCCCTTTGTTTGCAGCCATCCTTGCCTCCAACCTCTTATTATTCTGGTTTTTCTACAGGTTATCTCATTCTTAGGATTCACTGGTAATATCTCAGCTGTTTTACCTCGTCGTATGAACCAAAACTACCTGTTGATCCTGAAATTGAGAAACAAGTAGAGAAACATGTTAGAAAAACTATTAAAGAAAAACCAAAGTAGAACAAGTTTATTTTATATTTAATATTAATTAAATAATCCTCAACGATGGCGTAAAAAACTTGATAGCAAAAATATAATGCGCAAGTATACACAATCGATTCAGGTAATATAAATAGTAAATAAGAATCGTTACCACGAAGACTATCAATCAAGTACCAATAATCAATTCTAACTGTCTACTTAGCTGTCGAAAATATAATGATTTTTAATCTAAAACTGAAAAGTGAAATAAACTATGCAATTATAAAAAATGATTCAAAAATTAAAAACCTAGGGTATTAACTTCATCAACTTTTCAACCTGTTAATCTTAGTAATCAGCGTATATAATTCTTCGATTTCTATCATAATAGTGGGTTAACTAAAACAATCCTAATTCTTTTTCAAGATAAAAAGATCTCAACATATATGCAAACTTTCTACATATCCGTGATAAGTTTAACATATAACAGGCATGAAGCATAGAAACCCTAGATGCTATACAAATGATATAGGTACTATCGTCCTATATGCAATTTATGTCTATATGATAATAGAATATTCAACTCTCCCCTCTCGGATCTAGAATAAAAATCATAAATCATGTCAATAGTGATCAATTATCCACATGCATAAAGCACAAATCATATAGATAAAGGATAGAAGAAGGAGAAATTATATAAACTTCATAGAAAATTAACAAATATCGTAGTGACTACATTAAACCCTAGAACAGAAGTTTAGTTCATAATAGACATGACTACATTAATAAAATAAATGTTCAGAAACATATAATTAAACTACTAAAAACTAAGAGAAAAGTGAAGAAAAATAGATCAATAATGATAAACATATTCTAATCAAGAATCCAAGAACTCCCTTTTACAAATGACCTAAAAATCGTACTTATATACATTTTTTTCAAAGTGTAGTGAGGCGGATCGCGACTTGCCTATTCCTGAGTCGCGGCCCGCCTCTTTTTCTGCCAATTCCTTCCTCCTTGCTATGACTTGATAGACCAAGTCGTGACCCGCCTGTCCTTAATTCCCTTCACCAATTCTCCTCCGTCTTCATGCAAGCTGGGACTTGTAAGGGCAAGTCGTGACTCCTTATTTCAGATTTCTTGATTTCACTGATTTTTCACCTTCATTTAGCACTAGAGTCTTCTGAATATTTCCGGCTCTCCCAAATTCACACAAAATGGAGAAAAGCTCCCAAGATACTCATTTTCATCATTAAATTCGCTAATTTCCTCTCCATTCGCAAATTCATAGCAAAAACCTAAAAACAAAACAAACACAAGCATAATACTCATTTTCATCATTAAATCCGCTCCTTTCCTCTACATTCACAAATTCATAGCAGAAACCTAAAAACAAAATAAACACAAGCATAATACCATACAAAACTCACAATTTGACTCGAAACTAAGACTAAAACACACTCTAAAACTACCCTAACCTAGACTTATCACCCACACAAGTCCTAGTGTGTTGAGGATTGGCTTGGAAGATCATAGTGTGAAACTCATTGTCATATAGCAAAGATTGGATGATCATTATTTTGTACGAAAAGATAGCAATGACACTTAATAGGCTTCAAAAGGTATAAAACTATCTTTCGTATGTTCTGATTTAATGTATAGATATATATAGGATCCTACCGTTATTTCGATAAACAAATAATTTGTTTAAAACTTCCAATGCGAATCTGATGTGCTCTTATCAAACCAACATGCAAGCTTATGACAATTGTAGCTTCTGGGTTGTCAAAAGGGCATGGAACTCGTGCAATCATCCCAATCTGATGATCAATATGGTAAGGAAACTTAACTCAATAAATAATTCCTTCATTATATGAAATAAACTACAGTTTACTAATGTGTGAAATGAGATTTCCTTCACAATGCATAATTTGCAGATGAATCATCTTCTAATGATGTGGTTAAAAAACAGGTTGCCCGTGGTGTTAAGGTTTATGCCCTAAAAAGTTGTATTAGACATTTTCAATATTAAATAAAGTGAACAATTTAAATATGTTTGATTATTAAATTATTATTTAATTAATTTTTAGTATATGAATATTAGAAAATTCCATATTCATTTATGAGGATACGAGAGAATTAAGATCATACACAATGAATAAAATTGTCAGCAACATATTAAATTATAGAATCTTTAATTAATTGTTGCAAGTACGGTTTACTAAGCAAATTATTCGGTGCAAGCAAATTTAGATTCAAATTGCTGACGTAGATAGACATCTTAGTAAATGATTTTTATATAATTATGATTATGTATGACTGGACCGATATGAAATAATTTCTTTATAGAACTTTCCATTTATTTAAAGACTTAATTCACGTCACTTAGATGATCAATTAGTAGATCAGTCTAAATCCTGAGTATTCATGAACTCTTGTTCATGTTTACTAAGTTCTTTGATTCACTCGTTAAAGTTTCTTTATTAATGAAGCTTACAACTTTTGTTTTGGGAATTTAGAAACATGGATGGCTGGGAACATGATTTACAAGATGGAATCCTGACTTTCCTAACGGATCGAATATTGGTTCCCTTTCAGTGTTAATTATGGAACTGAAAAGTTATGCACAAATTTAGATTTGATATAAATTAACTTTCACTGGTGAATTAATGGTACTAAAGGATACAGAGATAATAAGAAGGGTAAAATAGTAATTTTGACCAATTCTAATTATGAACCAATAACAAGAGGACGAACTACTCGTATTGATTATATCAATGAACTACTGCTAATAAACTCATTAAATATAATTCTATAATAACTAATAGTGCAATTCAAAATTTATAGTTGAGTAATAATAGAATTAATAAATAAGATTATTGTATAGATGAGTTTCATAAATAATTTGGTTTATTGGAGCTTAGTGTTATAGGTCCATGGTCCACGAGTCACATCTATACCACACTATCAAGGGTATAGATGTCACAAAATAAAAGAGAAAGGAGAATTTATTTTTGCAAGGGTAAAATAGTAATTATTTATTTTATTATAAATATTTAATATTAAATCAATTGGGAAAACACCATTTTTTAGACAAGATGGATGTTGGCGCCATCTATGTGTCTGGACAAGGAGGTGCACCACCTATGTTGTTTGGACAATAGCATTGGCGCCAACCAATGTGTAAGAACAATGGTAGGCGCATACATCATAGGGTGGAGCCCACTGTGTTTAATTTTGGATTATTATTTTAATTCAAAAATTAAATATTTATTTTAATTTAAATTTAAAAGTTATAGATATTTTAATGTGATTGAGATATTTTCTCAAAGGTAGTTGAGAGATTCTCTCCTAGCAGTTGAGATATTCCCTCAAGTGGTTGAGAGATTCTCTCATTAGTTTATTAGATATTTAATTATTTAAATATTAAAATTTAAAATACTATCTATAACAGAATCGGTAAAAGATATTAATTTAAATATTTATAATATGATTATTTAATGTTTAGATAAATAAATATATTTATCAAATATTCTAAATAATATTTTATAGGGATAATTTATTTATACCGGTATAATCCTAAATCTATATACCGATACATTTAGGAAACCTAAAGAGGTTAATCGAATGATTTACTCTCCTCTCCTATTACTATTCTTGCTCATGAGTTGAGACAAAAACAAGAACACATAATTTTGTGAATCCTATTAGCCCACACTAATTCTTGAGTGTTGAGGTAGGCTTGGAAGACTACAGTGTGAGTTTTTCATCATAATCATCATTTTCTACCAACTTGCATAGGAAGATCATTTTTAATACGAAATGAAAGCAAGGACATTTGATAGGCATCAAGAGGTATTTTTCTGTTACCATTATTGCTTTCTGTTTTAATATATCTCAAATATGGGGGATCATTGGGTTGGTACAATGATAATCAACTTTAATGCTTTAGCTGCATACCTAATTTGGTATCGTGAAACCAACACGTGGGACTCTAAATGAAGCACTAAGAAGAGAAAAGGTGCATTAGAGGCAAGAGTCTCATGTCATGTGGCTTAAATATGGGGACAAAAGTGCATGATTCTTCCACAGCTATAGTATCATCAAGTGAATAAGGAATGCCATTCATTTCCTAAAAGACCAATATGGTAATTGCATTTCAAATGGAATTGCTATCTCAGGCTCCCTACTATCTCATCTTAGTTGGATTTAGTGTGGCCTTCCTTATAGATTTCCCTGCAATCCTAAATGATGTGATTCAGCCTGCTATAAAAGAAGTCCAATATAAGGTCTTCATGCTTATCGTTGATGATGAGGAGATCATGGTGAATTTGAAGATGATAAACTCAGACAAAGCTTCAGGCCCAAACGGCTTCCCTGGGGCATTCTACAACCATTTTTGGAATATTGTGCAAGAGGATATTATTAAAATAGTGAAACATTTTTTTGCCAATTGTGAGCTCCTAAAGGCATCAAAATGCTACTAACACTATCTTGATCCCCAAGAAGAACAATCCATTAATAGAAAATCAGTTTAGACCAATTGCTTTGTGCAATCTGAGGTACAAGCTGATCTCAAATTTTTTGGCCAATTGCTTGAAGCCTTTAGTGAGTGGAATCATATCTCCCATACAATTAGCTTTTGTCTAAGGTGGAATCACACAAGATAGTACGATGATTAGTCAAGAAATTTTGTTTCATGATCAAGAGTAAATGAAAGAAGGGTCACAAGTTGATAAAACTTGATATGGAGAAGGCTTATGATCAACTTGAGGAAACAAGGGTCATGTGTTTATAAAACTAGATATGGAGAAGGCTTATGATTAACTTGACTGAAAGTTCCTTAAACTTGTCCTTAGAAAATGGGGATTTCATGGGTTATGATATGTGTGTCTACCACGAAATATGTTCTTATTTTGAATTGGAGTATTTGTGGCTCTGTGACCCCCAAGCATGGCCGTAGGCAAGGCGATTCTCTGCCTATTGCTCTATTTATAATGGCAGAGGAAACTTTGTCTAGGATGCTATTGCGTTTGGAAAAATAAGATCAAATGTTTTAGAGTGACACAAGGATCGATCTTAACACACCTCTTGTTCGCTGACAATATTATCCTTTTTGTTGAGGCATCTAAAAAAGAAGCCAAAAAAATTCCTTCAATTTATTGATCTCTATTGTAAGTGGTCAGTGCAGAAGCATAGAATTGAGAAATATGTGTAACACCCTAGATATTCTATCTTTTCGTAAATACATAATTCGTAAAAAAATTACAGTTTTACCAATATCATGTTAATAATAAAACAAGCATAAAATATTTGATCATGTTTTAGGTAAAATATTTATTGCAACATGATAAGTACTTTAAAATCCTAATATATTTCTAACATGATACTGGACTTATTTACAATGCCTTAAAAGATAAAATAAACTTGTGGCGTTCTTGATTATTTCCTCATTCATATGGCTCCCACAACATAAATACTTCATCTAGATGGACTTCAACTTATCGCACTCATAATTAGTCATTCCATATAAACCTACAACTAGAGGGAAGGTAAGGGGGTAAGCTCAAGAGCCTAATAAGGAAGTGCAAACATGCAAACAAAATATTCCAATAATCATAGTCATAAATTCATAACATCCTTAGTTAATACAATGATGTAGCATTTCAATGGCATTTGTAACACTAACTTAAACTCTTACCATTAATCTATCTTTCTTATTCTCATAGCACTAATGATTGTACTAAGAAACACTTTGATGTCTTAACATGCAAGACATCTAACAAAAGACAACATTTAAACTCATCATATCATAACCTCAACTTGGCATGATATAACATCAAACTAATCATAGCATAAACACCACAAAGGTCATAACATGCATTCTCATACATAATATATGTCAAACTTAGCATTCATACATAAACATTAAAGGAAGCAAGTATTGTGGAATGGAAGTTGGGTGAGGAAAACTAATCCTCCTGGGACCACCTAGGCCATAATTCTAGGGAAACCACTACAAAACATTCATATATTGTAAACTCATCTACCCAAATACTTGTGCCAACAATCATCATCATTAACATAACACACAACACCTCACATCATAATCAACAACCATAACACAAAACTACCATCATAAACTCATCAACACATAACCACACAAAAAGGGAATAGAAATTGTGAGGAATATATGTGCCTGAAAATATTATCATACACACATGCAACATAAACTCGTGAACAAAATATAACTTCTTCACCTTGGTGTGAGTGTCTTTGCAAAAATGCTGCCGAAAAAAAGTGTTGCATTGATTTTTAAAATCTCCTACAATAAAATCTGAAAATCAGCTCATCATCTTCATTATTCTTAGCTCTTAATTTCATATCTCTTTCAATGCATAGAGCCTCTTTATTTCAAAATTTGACAACTGATGAGGATAAAATTCTGCTCCAATTTACCGAAGTAGGTATACACTTACTTTTTGGTCAAGCCTTGCTTGCTCCATCTAAGCTCGATGTTCAAGACCATGTTACGCATTGTCTTGGGAATGCAAAAACTTGCCCAAGTCCTTACTCACACTTTACGCAGTGAGGACTTAACTTTTGTAGTCATTGAGCTCTGCTCCTTTCTCACAAGCATTGCATTCAATATTCTAGTAGATTATCGACTTGCTAGGCACCCTTTGGTATTAAGGGTAATTTTGATCTTAGGGTTATGTTATATCCATGACATGTAATTATAAGGTTTACAAGAGTGTTAAATACATGATTATGATTTGTTTTTTATGTGTGATCCAATATGGAAGTTGTGGATGCTAAGAATTTCACACCGATGAAAGACCCACATCTCATGTCAAAGATCCCTTGAAGGTCCAAAACAATCATGTCTAAAGCCCCTTTGGTCTGTCGAATCGGCGCTCAAGCACTATGAAAATAGAAATATAAAATGAAGCATAAACTAGAAGTCCATGAGCATCACCAGCTACCTCGCATAACCTCACTTTGGATGCGCCTCGTGCGGATCGGCCTGCTCCATGTGTGTGTCAAGCGGTCTCGTCCCTACAAGATCTCACGTGAACTAGTGGACACACCTCGCACACCTGCCACTACCTCACACCCCATGGTGCATCGAGAGGCCATAACACCTCGGCCACACAGAAGCGCCTCGCGCCCTACTCGGCCACACAGTAGGTGCCTCATGAGGCCATCGCTTCTTGACAACTCAAGAGGCACCTCGCACATCTACCATTACCCCGCGCCCCCCTAATGCATCACGAGGCCAGAACACCTCAGCCACACGAAAGCACCCCGCACCCCACTCAGCCACACAGTAGGTGCCTCGTGAAGCCATTGCGTCTCAGTCATTCAGCAAGCACCTTGCGACACCATCATGACTGGGCCACTCAGCAGGCGCCTCACGAGGCAATCGTGCCTCAGCCACTCAGTACGCGCCTCACGATGCCATCATGCCTCGGCCACTCAGCAGGTGCCTCACGAGGTCATCATGCCTCAGCCACACGGCAAGTGCCTCACAAATGGCTTGGCATCTTGCTCCTTGGCACAAGACTTAAGATCTTATTCGTCTGGGTGCGAGGCCCCCATGAGCGAGGCGTTGCATTTCTAAATGTTGATATGCCTTGATTCAAAGACCACGCACCCAAATGCCGAGATGCACATCAACCACAAGGGAGGCTCGATTCTCCAAACCCCATGTCGTGAGGCTTTTGCATAGCAAGGCCTCACTACGCAAGGCATATTTCCCAAAAATGCCTCAACGTGGAGATCGTGTACAAGAAATCCATTCTATGCTAATGAAGAACCCACAATGTTCTCCAATACTTAGCAGAATGTAAAGAAGCTTGGAGAGAGTTTATATCTTGTAAATAAAAGAAGCACCATCATGTACAGGGCACACCCATGAGTACGGGATGTACAACCCTGAGGAGGACAGAGGCGTGACTCTGACATCCGTGCCTGGCAAGTAGTGGAAGTACAAGGAGTGGTGGCATGACCTGCATGTCTTTGACCACGAACAAGCATTGACTCCACAATCCTCTGCTCCATGACCTATGCCACTACCATGACACTGTACCCGCATACATTCTTGTCCCCTGGGACCACCTTGTATCAGGGGCCATTAGAGCCAAGCTATAAATAGACCTCCACCCCTCATACTAAGGGGTTGGAAAATTCTTGTAATGTCAGGCTATTCAAAGAGCAATATACATGCTTTCTTCCATTACTCTTCTACAAATTTTTCTCTAAGTCTCTATAAATTTTCCTAAGTTCATAAGTTTCCGGCTAAGTCTTTGAATTTTCTGGCCTTAATTCGTTGACGAGTTCTCACCGTTAACAGTTTTGCACAGTCTGTGGGAAGGATAAGTGTCAAGCCAGTGTTCTTCTATTGATTCTGATAGGGAAAGATGCCAATATTTTCTAAGCATTCGAGAGAACGACAAGAGGTTGATGTCCACCAAGATAGAGATCAGCTGAAAGCCTCCATGAGGAACCCTCCACCTCCCGAAAAATGTGGATGCACCAAAGAATCCATTGGCTCCTAAAGATGAAAGGGAGAATTCATCCTCAGCTGCCCAGCCTGATAGAGACCATCCAGGACCAGCAGCCGCCCCTACAGGCGATGCGGGAGCCTTTCCTCCCTCAAGGCCACCACCAGTACCGAACTCTGGCCGGCTGGATCCGAGTCCTTCAGTGCGTAGGCCCGATAAGAGTCCCCAAGTACATTCCATAAGATCGAGCTCTGGGACTCGATTCTACATGGATGAGATATGCGAGTTACATCGAAAGAACCAAAGGCTAGAAACCACTGTAGAAACACATGAAAGATGTGTTAAATGGCCTGTTACAGGGAAAATCAAGCGTGCCTCTTCCTAAGCGAAAGGAGAAAGGCCATGAGAGAGGAGAGACCACAGTCCCTATGGACGGCGCAAGGACTCAACTCTCCATTAGCAATATCCCTCGACCAAAGCAGCATGAGTGTCCCGGATAGGCGAAGCAACCTAAAAGGCAAGAGCGAAAGAACGATGTTAACCCTCAGAACGAAGTTGAGGTCACTTCAAGGAAAAACACCCCTAGACTTGACGGAAGAGCTCAAAAGGAGAAATTCACGTGAGAGGAACACACCTCTTGTGTCACCCCCATAAGACAAAAGGAAAGGAAAGGCCAACCCATCCGAATTGAGGGACTCCTTGAACAAAAGGAGACAAGACTTAGACACCGAGATGAGGAACCTACAAAGCAAGATAATCACCACGTCTGGGGCGCATTCTATCGATGATGAGTTTGATTACGAGTCACCCTTCACTAGGGAAATCCAAGTTGTGCGGTTCCCAGCCAACTTCAAAGAGCCCCACATGACCCCTTACGAGGGCAATACAGATCAAAAGTACCACTTTGATGTGTTCAATGACCTAAAGAATTTAAGGGGAATTAATAGCAGAGCCAGATGTCAGTACTTCGTTGTTACATTGAAGGGACTTGCACACAAGTGGTTCAAAAGACTTAGGCCAGGGTCCATCAAGTCCTGGCAACAGTTTTTCGACGAATTTCTCCAACAACATCATGCGGTGCGTGATTACACCATGATGGGCACCAGCCTCACTAACGTAAAACAAGGAGAGGATGAGAGCCTAAAGAATTATATCCATAGGTTCAATATGGAGGCAGCTAAAGTAGGAAGCCTGGCCCGAGGGGAGTTAAAAATGGCCATTACAGCTGGAGTGCGCCTGGGCAGTAAGTTATGGGATAACATGCTAAAGAGGGAGGTCACTGACCTAGACGACTTCTACGAACGGGTACAAAAATACATCCGTGTTGAAGATGGTCACAAGAGTCTTAATGCTAGAAAGAGCGAGTCGTCCCTAAAATCCTCAACCCATGAAAGCCTAAATAACGCAAAGAAAAAGAGAGCCTACGAAGAACCGAGAGATGATCATCTGGGGAAAGCTAAACGTGTGGATGAACACGGACATACCCAATACACCTTTTACATCAATCTAACACATACTAGGGAACATATCTTCATCATGAATGAGAATTATGTCCCCTTCAGAAGACCCCCGCCAATGAAGAGAGATCGATTGAAGAGAGATCTCAGTACATATTGTCATTATCATAAGGACATTGGCCACACCACAACAACGTGTAACCATTTGAAAGTGGAAATTGAGGAGCTCATACGCAGAGGGCACCTGGGTAAGTATGTTACAAAAGAGAAACCAGGTCCAGAGGGCAGGCCGACTTTAACACGACCCAATGAATGAGCCCCAGAGGTGCAAGGGGAAGTAAGAACAGTTTTTGGAGATCCAGCATTCAAAGGAGAGTCGGGAAGAGGAAGAAGTACATATGCCAAAGAAGCATTCTCCTACAGCAACCCCATGGTGCTAACCGTCCATATAGCCAATAGAAAGGTGCCCCATGTCCTCGTGGATAATGGAAGTTCAATGGATATCTTATATCGTTCCGCTTTAGTGAAAATGGGCTTGGGAATCAAGAACTTGAGACCTTGCCACACCTCCTTATATGGATTCACTGGGAACTCGATACAACCCTTAGGAACGATTGGGTTAGCTCTTACCGTTGGGGAACAACCCAGACAAACCACCGTCATGTCAAACTTCATTGTAATAGATTGTGCTTCATCTTTCAATGTGGTATTGGGGAGACCCTCCCTGAGGGAATTGAAAGCGGTGACCTCGATCTACCACCTGTCTATTATATTCCCAACTCATGGAGGAACAGTAAGCATAAAGGGAGAACAAAAGAAGGCAAAATAATGTTATAACACCCCTCTCCACACTCCTGCGAAGCCACTAGAGCCGATGATGATGTTCACCCATAGGAAACCAAACCCACGAGGATTGACCCCCGGGTTACCGAGGAGATCAGAATCGAAATGGATAAGAGAAAGATAGATGAGCTACGCCTAAATAATAAAAAATTAGAGGAGACAGTGCGAAAAATGCTAGAAATGCTCTACTGCATGGCACAAGCAAAATCATATGTACCTTCCCCCATTAATATAGGAGAAGAACAGGGAAAGAAGGAAACAACCTTCCCCATTGACGATGGAAAAATCCAACTTCCAGGAAGTATTTCCCCACGTCTGAAGCACCATGAAGGTTCCATGCCACAGGTGCGGTCAAGAAGTGGGGGGCACATGCATGATATGAATACCACCTCTTCGAGGAAGAAGTCGAGGGACAAGAGAGGCATGTCCCAACAAAGAGAAGAGGGAGTGAAAGGAAAGAAGGTCCTCACATATTTTTTCATGAAGGAGAGAAATACCCAAGCTCCGTTCGCATGTGACCTTCTGAACTCAATAAATAAGAGGAGGAAGGAGCTAGGCAACACGATGAAGAACCTTAGAAACTAGATAGCAGTTACGCAGAAAAGGAAGCAGGAAGTGAATAAGTCCATGGAAAAATCTCCCACTTTTTAAGGAGATCCAAGAACAACCTCTCCCATCTCACCCCAAAAAATCGCGCACGAAATCTCGAGGAGGGGAATACCTCCTACAGTAATGTGCCTTCCCTGACTATGTGACACCCACTAGGAGCCACGTCAATGTAAAGCAAGGCTAAAATAAAAGCCTGGGAAAGTATATCCAGCGCTTCAACGTAGAGGTAGCCAAAGTGGGAAGATTGTCCAAGGATGAGTTGAGAATTGCCATTACTGTAGGGGTACATCCGAAGAGCGGAATGTGGGGAAGTATGCTCAAGAGAAAAATAGAGGACATAGGCAACTTCTATGAAAGAGCCTTAGAATGAATCCGAGTAGAGGATGAACGTGACCAGCTGTGGATACGTGCCTGAGAGGGAATATCGGGTAAAGCCCCACTTTTGGTATGATGAATCAAAGAGATCACCCTAGTTAACCTCCCAACAAAGTTGTAAGTCCTCCCGTCAGAGGCAGCTATAATTTAAAGGGCTCACCTAGTTGCCCCTGGTACGAAGTAGACACATTGTTGCCATGAATACCTATGTACCCTACTCATTCTTAATGAATATGTTTCTTATTGGCGTGTCACACTCCTCATTTATGTGAGCACATATCTGCCTCTTGTATACCCATTGCCAATTGAAATTATCAAACTACATGAGCAAAATAATCAAAGTGCCCAATGAGATAAATCTCGCCAACCACTTGAGAGGCAGAGTATATAGCAAAAAAAATCAATAAAAGAAACCTTACAAGGCACCTCTTGATTTCATGAGGGTTACCTACTCTTATGGATATCAAGGGAGCCAAAAGGTTCTACATGGATAACCTCACAACAAACGCTAGACACCTCTGCGGGGTGTATGGTCTCAATGATGACATCCACTAATAAACCTAGAGCACTTCTTGAATTCATAAGGATTATCTACCCTTATGGATGTCAAGGGAGCCAAAAGGTTCTACAAGGACAACCTCGTGATAGGCTAACACCTCTACAAGGGGGTAAGGCCTCAAGGGGGACATCCACCAATAAGCTTAGAGCGCCCACCAAGCCATCTAGCCAAAAAAGTGTTCGACAAGAGACGCTTGTAAAAAGAAGTCAAAATGTTTCACGAGGATAACCCCCTAATAAAGGTTGATACCTCCACGAGGGGAAAGACCTCAGGGAGAATCCACCAATAAGCCTAGACCGGCCACCAAGCCGTCTAGCCAAAAAGGTTCCTAAAAGTGACCCTTGTAAAAATAGTACTATGTATAATGATGAGAAGAACGTTCTCCAAAAAAATAACAAAGGCACGCGAAAATATATAAAAGGATCGCTAGAACCCAAAGGGTCAACATATCCTTACAAATACAGTCAAGGTGCACCTAAGAGACTATTACTACCGGTCCAGACAAAATATCAGGACGTTGTCAAAAAAAAGAGACCTATTGAACCCATTTTTGCTCCTGCATAAAGGAGCGAGTTCAAAAGGACCTCAAACATAAAGAAACGATAACAAAAGACCACATATATATAAGAAAAATGAGAGGTATGATTGTGAATATGGAATAATTTTCCCCTCAATCATCACGTGCCAAGCCGCTAAGTTGAACCTCAAGAAAGAAAGGTCTCTCTGACAGAAGTCTAAGAAGGGCATCCTTAAGAAACTAAGTGCCAAGATATAAGGGCCTCGCTATGTGAGGCCCTTCCTCAAAGCCGCTCGCATGAACTCTGGAGCCTCGTACGCACCCGCCGAGGCACCAAGGGTCTCGCATAGCGAGGACCATTCACAAGCCACGTGAATGGCCAAGCGCACACATGCCCTTCCTCAAAGCTACCCACATGAACCTTAGAGACTCAAGGGCCTCGCATAGAGAGGTCCACCTCCCAAGCCTTGCCCATCTCCAATTCACACGCATGTCCAAGCCTCCACATGCCCATCTCACCACTCTAAGTCTAGCAAACATGCGTGCCTCAAAACCGAGACACGCACATGGTGTAAGGAGGGCGTTGAGGTGATCCATGCACAACATTAACTTTCTTGGGTGTCGTGCATCGAACCTCTAGGCGTGAAAGGAGAGCCACACTATGCGGGGGCTTTAGCAAGGGTCATCCGCATACAGCTTCATGTATGGCCTCGCTATGCGAGGGCTTTAGCAAGGCTCATCCGCATACAACTTCAAGTATGGCCTCGCTATGCGAGGGCCCTAGGAGCCGCCCACGTACGTTGCATGAAGGGCCTTGCTACGGAGGGCCTTGGTTACCCGTCACCCGCATACACCTCGCCATATCTAGACCATGCCGAGGTGCTACCCGCTTCCCTATGCGAGGCACCGCATGTACTAGACCCGCAGCTTTGTATGAGAACCCTACTTGTTACCCACGCACAGAGGATACTAAGTGACAAGGGCTTTGGGTGGAACGCTTTGACTCATGCCTTGTTGAAGAGGTCCTACTTGTCTCTTCAAGTAGATGTCACCAATGAGGCACACTCCCACCCTAGTTCCTCGCGGCATGTACGTATGAAACCTCACGTATATGCACTAGGAATACTAGTGGAGACCCCCTCATCATTGATTCTCAAGCCGAGATTGGTGAAGGTTACTAAGCATGTTACTTCTAGTAACTTGCAAGTTTTCTCACACTTAGAAAAATGGGAGAAAGCTTGGAGAAAAGACATGTCTTGAACATCTAAGAAGAACCATCAGGTACAAGGTATGTATATGGGTACGGGTTGTACAATCCTGAGGAGGACAGAGGCATGACCTTGACATCCGTGTCTGACAAGTAGTGGTGGTACGAACCCGTACAAAGAGTGGAGGCACTACCTAAGCACCCCGGACCATGTACCAAAGCCGACACCACAACATCTTGCACCACGACCGTGACAATGTACCTGCATATGTTCTTGTCCCCTGGGACCACCATGTATCAAGGGCCATTAGAGCCCAACTATAAATAGACTTCCACCCCTCAGACTAAGGGGTTGAAAAATTATTTGTATGCTCAGATAATTAAGGAAGATACGATTTTTGCTCCATTGTAGTTCTGCATCTTTCTCCTTGAAGTTCTTTCCATTTTCTTTCAACACAATCTTTGCAACACACTTTGAGTTTTCCGATCCTTTATCCTTGATGAGTTCTCACTGTCAACAATGATAATGTTCCAGAGACACACTAACACAACCTATGCTTTGAAGACACCATACAAAAGAGTCTACCAGAGCACCTAAAGGCCCTCTCATAGATAGGGGAAAGTGCGGATGCTATGAATTCCATAGCAGTGAAAGACCCACATCTCATGTCCAAGGTCCCTTGAAGGTCCAAACAATCATGTCTAAAGCCCATTTGGTCTGTTGAATCAGCACTCAAGCACTATGAAAATAGAAATATAAAAAGAAGCATACACCAGAAGTGCATGAGCATCACCAGCTGCCTCACACAACCTCACTTTGGATGCGCCTCACGTGGATTGGGCTGCTCCAGGTGTGCGTCAAGTAGGCTCATCCCTACAGCATCTCATATAAACTGGCAGACGCACCTCGCACACCTGCCACTGGCTCGTACCCCCTGGTGCATCGCTAGGCCATAACACCTCGGCTACACAGAAGCGCCTCGCACCCCACTCGGCCACACAAGAGGTGCCTCTCGAGGCCATCGCGCATCAACCACTTATCAAGGGCCTCTTGACACCATCATGCCTCGACCACTCAGCAAGCTCCTCGCACACCTGCTACTGCCTCATGCCCCCTTAGCGCATCACGAGGCCATTACACCTCAGCCACACGGATGCACCTCATGCCCCACTTGTCCACCTAGTAGGCGCCTCGTGAGGCCATCGCGCCTCGGCCACTCAGCAGGCACCTCGTGATGCCATCATGCCTCGACCCCTTAGCAGGCGCCTTGTTAGGCCATCGCCCCTTGGCCACTCAGCAAGCGCCTTGCGACGCCATCACTCCTTGGCCACTCAGCAGGCGCCTCACGAGGCCATCACACCTCGGCCACACGGCAGGCGCCTCGCATTTGTCTTGGTGCCTTGCTCCTCGGCACAAGATTTAAAATCTTGTTCGTCTAGGTGCGAGGCCCCCATGATTGAGGTGTTGCATTTCCAAACGTTGATATGCCTTGACGCCAAGACCACGCACCCAAACATTGTGATGCCATCATGCCTTGGCCACTCAGTAGGCGCCTCGCGCACCTACCACTGCCTCGCGTCCCCTTAGTGCATCGCGAGGCCATTACACCTCAGCCACACGGAAGTGCCTCGTACTCCACTCGGCCACCTAGTAGGCTCCTCGGCCACTCAGCAGGCGCCTCGCGACGCCATCATGCCTTAGCCACTCAGAAGGCGCCTCATGAGGCCATCACGCCTCGACCACTCAGCAAGCGCCTCGCGATGCCATCATTCCTCGGCCACTCAACAGGCGACTCGCGAGGCCATCACACCTCCACCACATGACAGGCGCCTCGCATTTGGCTTGGCATCTTGCTCCTCGGAACAAGATTTAAGATCTTGTTCGTCTGGGTGCGAGGCCCCCATGAGCGACGTGCTGCATTTCCAAACGTTGATATGCCTTGACGCAGAGACCACGCACCTAAATGTCGAGCTTCACATCAACCACAAGGGAGGCCCGATTCTCCAAACCCCACGCTGCGAGGCTGATGCTCAGCAAGGCCTGACTACGCAAGTCCTATTTCCCAAAAATGCCTCAACGTGGAGGTCGTGTACAGGAAATCCATTATATGTTAATGAAGAACCCACAATATTCTCCAACACATAGCAAAATGTAAAGAAGCTTGGAGAGAGTTTATATCTTGTGAATAAAAGAAGTACCATCAAGTACAAGGCACGCCCATGAGTACGGGATGTACGACCCTGAGGAGGAAAGAGGCGAGAGTGTGACACCCGTGCCTTGCAAGTAGTGGAAGTACGAGGAGTGGTGGCATGACCTGCATGTCTCTGACCACGAACAAGCATCGACACCACAATCCTTTGCTCCACCATGACCTATGCCACTACCATGACAGTGTACCCGCGTACCTTCTTGTCCCCTAGGACTACCTTGTATTAGGGGCCATTAGAGCCAAACTATAATTAGACCTCCACCCCTCAGACTAAGGGGTTGGAAATTCTTGTAATGCTATGCTATTCAAAAATCAATATACATGTTTTCTTCCATTAATCTTCTGCAATTTTTCTCTAAGTCTATAAATTTTCCAAAGTTCATTAGTTCCTGGTTAAGTCTTTGAATTTCCTAGCTCAGGAATTTGTTAGGAGTGTGTCCTAAAAGAATGTAAAGACATTTGTTATTTCTGTGAATAAATAAATACAATGGCTATTATTATTGTCATATTTAGATTGTTAAATTATTGTTTGAATAATTTTGTAAATATCAGAAAAATTCCATATTCATTATTGAGGATGTGATATTGTATTAGTACGAGAATTAAGATCACATGAATGAATAAAAATAGTCAACAACAACAAATTAAAGTTATGGAATTCTTTAATTGGAGTTGTAAGTACGGCTTACTGAGTATCATAATGATACAAATAATCTAGATTCGGATTATTAATGTGGAAAGACATCTCGGTAAAGGTGCTTTATATAATATGATTATATATGACATGGACCGATATGAATTAAAGTCTTTATCCAAAAACCATTTAATAATAAAGACTCGTAATTCATATCATAACTGATGATCATTTATAGATCAACCTAAATCCTAAGTGTTCATGAACTCCTTTTCATGTTTATTAAATCTTTTGATTCATTTGTTAAGGTCTCTTCAAAGAATGAGGCTAATGACTTTTGTTTTGGAGATTTAATATCATGGATGGCTGGGAACATGTATCAACAATACGGAATCTAATCTTTCCTAACGGATCGTATATTAGTTCCCTTAAGGGTTAATTCTGGAACTGAATGATTTTGAGCTCAAATCTATAATTAGATTATAGATTAATTATTCACTAGTGAATTATTGGTACTTAAGGAATAAGAAGTAAATTAGAAAGGTAAAATGGTAATTCTTCCATTCTAATTTATGAACTAATTAATTAGAGGGTTGAACTATTGTAAGAAGGTTATATCAATGGACGACTTAAGAAAAAGATTTATGTAAAAGTATATCTATAACATAAAGAGTGCAATTCTGAATTTATGGTGGAGTAATATCAGAATTAATAAATTAACTATTATAATTAAAGAGTTTAATTATTTAGTTTCAATTTATTGGAGCTTAATGTTATAGGTCCATGGTCCCCGAAATGGCTCAAACAAACACTGACAAAGGTAAATACAAAAATGGGCAAAAAGGACTTATGTGATAAGTAAAATATTTTTCTATGTATCAAACATAATTATTGCTTAATTATGTGTAATTAATTAATTAAGAATTAATTAATTATTTGATTTAACAAAAATATAATTAATTTTGAATTAATTTATTTTTTGGGATTTTTGGTATTTAAATAATAATAAAAATTGGGAAAAATCACATGCCATCACAGGCATGTGGTACACGTGTGGACAGTGCACAAGCATTGTGCTACACGCATAAGAGAGTGTACTCAGTCTCTTGATTCCACAATTTTAGCTATTTAAATATTAAATAAATAATGAGATATTTTAATATGATTAAAATATTATTATTTAAACAAAAATCTGATAACTGATCAGTTATTTTGAATTTGTTTAAAATAACAATTATTTTAATATATAGGATATATTAAATATAGGATATCAATTTTTCATAGAACGTAACTTTTCTGGGATAGAAAAATATCTAGGAATCTCTCTCAGAGAAAGAGAACAGTGACATAAACAAAAGTCATTGTTCTTCACAAAACCTAGGTCCAAAACTTTATCAGATCTCATGTGTTGAGAACATCTGATAAATAGTTTATTGCCTATTATTTGTATAGCGAGCCCACACTCGTTCTTTGTGTGCCTGAGAACATTTTGGAAGATCTTGGTGTGAGATCTCGAGGATTTAGCCATACAAAAAGATAGCAACAAGGAAGGACCTGAGGTAATTTTTCTGTTCATGTCCTTGATTCAATATATATATATATATGCATGTGAAGAAGTAGATCTAGAAATCTTATGGGATTAATCTAACAATGTGATTGTTGTTCCGCTGCGCATAATCTCTGATTTGATCAATAAAAACCAACAGAATTATCATATCAATAAAGACTTAAGTTAATGATTAGTTCTTTTTTAGGAAAATAATTGTCTAAATTTATTTTGGATTTTAAATGGGGATATTTTGGTAATTTTACCCTGGAAACTCGGGTTTGGACCAGGATTCAAGACAGTGAATTTGCAACAAGATATTCTGTATTTGTTGACACTATTTTTCTTCAACTTAATCTAAGAAGAAAATTAGGTTCTTTTACACAAGGATCAAAAAAATATACTAGAAAATTAAAAAGATGAGTACACGGGGATTTTAATGTGGTTAAGTGGTTAAATCCACTTAATCAACGAGTCTATATTATTCTCTATTTTAAAACTTCTGGAGAAATTTTAGCAGAGTTTCATATTGTATTTTTTCAAATCCTTTACAATGAACCAAATCCCTATTTATTTATAGAGGTGATTGGCATGTAAAGTTTCCCAGAATTAAAAAGGGAAATCACCCATTACAGATTATTACAAAATACTACATAATAATAGCGAACATTGGTCAAATTCTACATTTCATACATTATATTTCTCATTATCTCTCTGATTTGATAAGAATCATTAAATAGGAAAGACTCCCTTAAATTGTGTGATTTGAATCAGAGCAAATTTGAAGGGCACGTTTTATTTATCTTGGTGGCGTCAAGCAAAATATTGGGATCGACCTTCAAATTGAATGCGGAGCACCGATCTCCTCCTTTTGACGGTTGTCCCAAGCCTAATGCCTAAATCGGTCTGTAAACATCTTCCTTGACTCACATTTTCTAAGTGTTGACAAACTAATTTCTAATATTTCATGCTTCATAAAATACACGAGCTTAAATTATGTAGTAGGGGCTAATTTACATTTAGCTCGAATTTCATGGTACAACATTTGACCCTCAAGTCTTTGTTTATGTGAGGTGACCTAAGGATCACATTGGCGGACATAGTAGAGACTTTTCAAATTTAGTCTTCGAAAACGTCCCCATCTACCCACTTAAGTACTTATCCACATGTAGCTGATAGGGGACGTCCATTCAATTTTTTGCCGTCAAAACAATGTTAACCCCTATAAATGACCCCCCCCCCCCCCCCAAAATTGTTCATTTTCACTTTTTACTTTCATCTTCCTCATCTCAAAGCACAAAAACTCCCAAAAATAAGGTTCTTTCTCAATCTTTGACTTTAGTTCGAGACCATTCATCTGCCTGTTTTCGATCAGTTTAAGGACCAACAACCTTCAAGAATCAAGAAAATATGTGTCTCCTATTCAAATTCTTGTTCTTTATTGGTTCTTCCTTATCTCTTATTGAAACTAATAAAATAATATTTTTGACCTATTTTTACAAGTTGACATGGATAGAAAAGTGTTTATAGATATGACTTTTGGGAATAAAATGGAGAAAAACCTCATTAGGTTAACTCCAACATGGATCCCGAGAGTAGTTTCAACACTACATGGCAAAGCACAGCTTGCTAGTACGTAGCTCACCAAACTTTAGTTTGAAATTTTCTAATCTAAATTCACTAACTTTAGATTAGGAGGTAACACGGTCTCGAACTAACATATCTGCATCGAACACATTTTCTACTTGATGTCGTAGTTTGGAACATCGAAGTACAAGTACGATCTTGTTCATTGAGTTGAGCAATACATTGCTCGATCACTTCAGCCTGAGTCTCCCTTCTCCAGCAACTAGTGTTTAATATGCAAGCATGCTTCCTGATCCAAGTAAACACAAGAATCTCATCTCTAGAAAAGAAATTTGCAAGAAGTTATCCACGATCAAAGGAGGTATTTACATCATGTTGCTCGACCAGAAACCTTAACCGTAGCTAGAATCCCTAGAGTCGTACCCTTAGAATGCCACCTTGTTGTTACGGTTGCCTTTCTTCAAGGTGAACTAAATTTTGATATCAAACCAGCAAACATGGGAAAGCGCAAATCCCAAAAAGTTGTAGCCAGTTCATTTGGAAAACAACCTAACTTGCCAATCCCCTACTTTGGGCCTGAGGTGGGAAAAGAGGTAGTTTCCACCTCAAATATCTTCTTCAAGGTTGAGTGGATAAGCATGTAGATCCACTCAATGGAGCAAGCATAGCATTAAAAAATCCCATCACTGTTGGGCTCGTCGCCAAAATCAAGGTGAGTGAAGTTACACTCCATTGGAAGATGATTTCACTACTCGGAGCAATGAGCACCTACGAGTTGGAGATTTTCTTCCACTCCACCAGTTTTTTGTCGACTACCTTAACTAGATTAAGCTCGTCCCTTTCTAACTTCCTCTCAATGCATACCAATGTTTTTCCATGTTGAAAGTCTTATTCCATGAGCATAAGTAGGGTACACCAACTCTAGAAGATCTCCTTTACTTCTTCTACATCAAGTCCAACCCCGACAAGAGATCTGAGAATGATGGTTTTTACTATTTCTTTACTTTCCCTAAGGCCAAGAGGATTTTTGCTCTGCCCAGTCATTCATTGGACTGTAAGGACATGTTCTTTATGACCAATAAACTTAAAGTGATCGACTACAAATCCTTCAACCGAATCAGTGAGCTCTCTTTTTCCTTTAGTTTGCTTATCCTTAATTTTGCGAACTCAAATGATCCTCTAATCGTGGATAAAATTCTACCTTTGACATGTAGATATTTATCATAAACCCAAGGGTATGAGCCAAATACTTCATGACCAATGACCTTAAAGTGATCGACTACAAATACTTCAACTGCATCAGTGAGCTCTCTTTTTCCTTTAGCTCGTTTATCCTTTATTTTTACGAACTGAAATGATCCTCTGATCAAGGCTAACATTCTACCTTTGACGTGTAGATATTTATAAGAAACCCAAGGCTATGAGCCAAATGGTGTTTCATTATGCCAAGCTCGCTTCCCTCCTCGACGAGGAATAAAATTTGAGCGTCCTCCTCATGGAGGAAAACTTGTAGCTCTGCAGCCTGATCAATGCCGACTAGACTTGGTGTTAGGTCACAGCGGCCAATCTAGGGCTTCAATTACACACCTTATTGCCTAGGCCTAGGAGGTGGAGGAACGCATGAGGTCCGGTGCTGTGATTGGAACCTCTTATTGAGGTAATGACTTTGGTGAGGTTAATAGAGCTAGGCCATCTCCCATGTCACCATGTTATCACTAAGCTTGTCACCCGATATGACAAAGGCTTAGCTCATGGGGTTATTCTTGGAGATACCATTACTTCCGTCACCAACACAAATTTTCACCAATATGGAACTAACCTCCAAGATAACCTTTCCCTTTCTCCGAACACTCTTTTCTTTCCAATCTTTTGGAAAATATGAATCTAGTTCAAATGAGAAAATAGTTTGTGATTCTAGCCCGCTCGCAAAGCCCACTAACTTGATTGCTCTAGAATCCTCAACTATTTCATAGGGTGGGATGCTAACTATTTGTTCATTAATTGTATTCATGACTACCCCATTTAAATTATTTATCCTTGATCTCCGCAAAGGAGGATATGTATGGACTTAAAGGTGCTTTCTCGGGCCTTCAAGTAAAGAGGTAGCAGATCACCAAGAAGAGCTCAAGCTCCCAACAAGAAGGTTCTTCTTTTGACGTCCATAGAATACACGAGTTGAAATTATATACCCAAAGCTAATTTACATTTAGCATGAATTTTAGGGTACAATAGTATTCTTTTCTTAGAAAACTTAGTTGATTTATAAAATAAGTGTGGTATGTAGTTTGGTTATAGAATCTAGCAGCGATCATACAATCACAAGGAAATTATACCAATGTGTAATACCGAGTATAATTTTTTTATTTTATTTGATTAAATGTGTGATAAAATTATTTTTTATAATTAAAATAACAATTGGAATATTATTTTAATTAAAGAATATGTAAGTGGATCTCATAGATAGATTCTTCAAGGGCTTTAAATTAAAAATAAATGTAAGTGTTATTATTTATTTTTAATGCATAGTTTTGGGGTGGTATCTCATTACTAATGTAACGACCCCCAAAATTACTAACACTAATTTTCCAGAAATTAAACCAAATTTACCATTAAATCGATCTCAAAAATCCATATAAAAAAAAATTTAAACGTAATGTGTGCACACACTAAAAATGTTTACATTAAAAACATAAAAGCATTGTAGCAACCAAAATAGTTTTAACAAAATTAAAATTGTCATTTCAAAAGTGCAGACTCCCCAGAGGGCAGGCCACACGTACACTTTCACAAGCAAACCTTGGCGCTCAATGCCCCAGCTTTTCTTTCCCCTTACATACAACATGAGCAACTAGGTAAGCGAAAGCACTTAGTAAATCAATCTAGCAACACAAAGTAGAATACAACAATAGGAACCAAAGCCCTAGTCATTGTCTGCACAACAAATATCTTACCACATTTAGGGTTCCGAATAAATCCGGCTCCTGAAAAACAATTCAAGAACGCCTAAGCATCCTAGCAGCATCGCAACACCTTTAGCATAAATTGAAAACATAACCCTGTAGAGAATCCAGACTAGAGAAAAAGCAAAAAGTAATATCCAGTAACGAAGTCGACCCTAGAAGCCAATTCAAGAGTTGCCAAAGTATCCCCTAGTATCTCAGCTCAAATCGTAGTGGAGATTCGAGTCTTTACACTAATATCTAAATCATAAATCCCTCTCAAGGGTAACCATTGGTTAGGTTGGGCATTTATACTAAAACGGGGTTGGTGGATCCACACTGGCTCATTGAAACTCTTAGGTTTTGCTGGTAACAATATACCAGTTAGCCAATTGTCACAGTAGCTAAGCAGACCAATAATGTCAAGGGCAGAAATCATTTGCACAATGATTGAATAGGCAAAAACTGCTCACGGACTCATGAGATTAGCTGAAACTGTCTACAAAATAATATAATAAGTAGATACCGTCCACATACTCATGAGATAGGCCAATAATATCAAGGGCAGAAACTGTCTGCACAGTGATTAAATAGTCGGAAACCGTCCGCACTATATGATAACAAGTGGATATTATCGACGTTTAAATAACATGTGGGGTGTAAACATCGCCTATTCATTGTCTCTAACTGAGCCCTCTCTCTAACTAGCGTATAAGCCCTACTTCTAGCAAGGAATGCACTAGTTAATCCATGTTGCAAATATATAAATCATAGACTGGCTTACAAGATTTCCTTTGTTGTGCACTGTCAATCTTCCCATGGAGAATCCCGTCTTGTTAACCAACACTATAACTAACATATAGTTTACTCGGACTAATTATGGCATTATAGGAGACTATTACTCTACTTTGGGCATTAAGGTCACAATCGAATACCCACTAAGGGTATTATCGTCCTCACCTTTTTAAGCCGTAACACATCACTTAAGGTTTTCAAAAAAATTCTCACAACGAGTCTAATTATTTGAAAGTCAGCTTTTATGCAAATTTCTCACTTCATTTCTACTATCGGACCTAGCTGGAAAAATATAATTTTTGGACCATTCTAACTTTGCCAAGTTTACCCTTCCTTTAATAAGTTACCAAGAATCTAATCTTTTTGGTAAACTTATTTAATTTGTAAACTTTGATAAATTAAGTGAATTTATTTAATTAAGAAATAATATAAAAATGGTGATAAAATTAAGTTTGTTTTTAAGAAAAATTCAGTGAAAGTAGATTTTATTTTTAAAAGATTATTTATTCAATTTCTTTAAAAACTAAGGTTTTGGACCCTTTGTAATTTCTTTCAAATTTTTTTATTAATTAATAAAAATATTAAATTTCTAGTAACCAAATTAACCTTGATAATTATTTAGTCTACTAAAATCAAATCTATAATTATCAAGAATGAATCACATTTTCTATCCAAACACTTGAAAAGTTTCCCATTTTTCTTCAAAGTATAAACTTTGTAATTTTTAGTTCTAAGTTGTCTACTTTAGAAAAATTTATTTTGAAAACCATTACTCTAAAAATTCTCAAACTTTGCATAATCAAATTTGGCAATTCCAAGAAGTTTCTTGCCAAATTTTATTCAAAAATAACTATTTTTGCTTCGTGAAAACTATTTCAAAGTTCCCCCTTTATAACATCCCAGGGAAAATTTAATCATTTTCTTAAATTTTCACTACTACAAAACTGTACTTAGGCAACACACGAGAGACAACAATTTTTGTAGAACTGTTGTCTGGTGTCAAAAATAGACATGGCACAACAGTAGCTCTTGAACTGTCGTGTCATGCAAATTAAAACTTACATGAGATATCGTAATATGTCTACTTTTAACATGAGACGACATTTCTACGAAAACTTATGTCTCATCCAATACATTTTTTTTTAATCAAGTAGGGATAAAATTGTATTTTGTATTATAATTTAATATATTATATAAATATATTCATAAAAAAACTATAAATTAATAATATGTAACATATAATAACTATTAGTCAAAAAATGAGTTTTTTTTTTTTTAAAATTACTCAAATAATTGTATAATTTTATAAATAATTTGTAATATTAATTGTTAATACAATTAGTTAATATATATTTAATAAAAGAAGCTTTTTTAAATAAAAATTCATGAATGCTATATTATGATGTTATAGAACTAATTTTCTTTTTCTCTTTTGAAACTAATAACAACTATTTAAAAAAAACGAATAGAAAAATTAATTAATATTGAAATAAAACTTGTCAAAGTAGTAACTAATAATTTGTAATACTAAATTTTTTTAGTTAAAAATAGGTTATATATATTAATTTATCCAAATTTTTAATGTTTTGTTTAAATAAATTAGTTTAATTAAATTTGTATCTTCTTATATAATTTAATAAATATAATTGTTAGTTGAAAATGAGTTATTTAAATCATTAAAAAAATTTAATCTTAATTAGTTGTTAAATTTTTATAATATTGTACTTTTATCAAATTATATATATTATATTAATAATATTTATTAAGATAAAAAGTTAACTAAAATAAAAATATTATAATTTTGATAAATAATAATACATGTTTTTATTTCTTTTTAAAACAACAAATATTTTACATAAAAAAAGAAATATATATTTTAATACTATATAGGTAAATGCTCATTTGGTACCCTGTATTTTATCGAAATATAATCTTGGTACCCTACGTTTTCAATAATACTCATTCGATACCTTGTAATTGCAAATCGTACCTATTTGGTACCCTAAATTTAAATTTTGTCAACCTATTTTTTTAAAATTACCAAACTTCCTTAAGTTATATTAATAATTAATTAAATATTATATTAAATTATTTATTAATAAAACACTAAAATATGAAACAAATAAGAAATATATTTTAATTCAAACAAAGTAAATTAAAATTAAAATAATAGTTTTCCTTTTCTCTCTCCCCTTCTTCCCCGTCGTCATCCCCGATTCACTCTCTCTCTCTCACTCACTTCTCTTCTTCCTCAAGACCCCCGACTACTCCATCTTTCTCTCTCACTTTCTTTCTCCTTTCTTCTCTCTACTTCTACACCTTCAGCATAGACCCAGTCTCGAGACCCCCAACTGCATCTCTGCCCCTCCCTTACTCTCACTTTCTTTCTCCATTCTTTCATCCCTCCCAAATTCCTCTCTCTCTCAGTATCCCTTATCTACTTACCCTCACGGAGGGTTGGGCTTGCGAAGGGTTGTGGGTCGTGGATGGGGCTATGGACGGGGTTGGAGGGCTTGGGCTCGCGGAGGGTCATGGGTGGCTCAGTTTCATGGAGAGGTCATGGGTGGCTAGGTCTTGTGAAGAGGTCATGTGTGACGGGGAAGAGGTTTGGGCCTGGGCTCGTGGTCTTCCTTATGCCAGATGCGGGCTCATTGGTGGGGATGGGTATTGGGAAAACGGTGGGGGCTCGGGGGCTGCTCATCGGCAAACGGCATAAACGAAGGGGCTCGGGGGTCTTGGGAAAACGGCGCAAATGACAGACTCAGCGTCGTGGGTGGCTAGGTCTCGCGGAGGGGGTGGGTGGCTCGGTCTCGCAGAGGGGTCGTAGGTGGCTCAGTCTCGCGGAGGGGTTGTGGGTGGCTCGGTCTCGTAGAGGGGTCTTGGGTGGTGGCTACACTACAATAAAACTGTGCTTTCCCGACATCCAACCACAATAGTCAACTCTGTTGACTGTCGTAATTTCTTGGTGCGACTCTACGCCGACAGTTAAAAACTGTAGGCATAGAAACCAACAACGACAATCAATAACTATCACCGTTGCTTTTGATTATCGCTATTGACCCCAACACCAACAGTTAATTTGAAAACAATACCGATAGTTAAAAACTGTCGCCATTGACCCCAACGCCGACAGTTAAAAAATATTGTCGTTGACCCCAACACTGACAGTTAATTTAAGAACAATGCCGACAGTTAAAAATTATCGCCATTGACCCCAACATCGACAGTTAATAAAAACTCAATACCGACAGGTATAAACTGTCGTCAAAATTCAATTAAAAAAATATCTAAAAATATAATTAATGAATAATATAATTTTAAAATAAACTAAATTATGTAAATATATTTATAAAAATGATGTATTAATTATAATATTTATAAAATATTTTACTTTATCAATTGGATAAACTTTATAATAATTTTAAAAAAACTCTACAAGTTTATTAATTGTAGTTTTGTTTTTATTAATATATTCTATTTTTTAAATTAGTTTATTATATTTGAAATAATTAGTAAAAAAGAGCATTAAAAAATGCTTTATATGTGAATAGTTGATAATTTTCTTTTTAAAATAATTATATATGTTAACATTAAATTATTATATTTGTAATGCCATATAATTTTTTTTAGTATTATTATTTTTTTATTAGTATAATTTAATAAAAATGCTTAATATAGAAAAAGTTATTAATTAATAATTTGTAATAAGTTACAAATAAGTTATTTAAATAATTTACCGAATTTATTAATAATGTATAATATTAGATATTAATAAATTATCCATTATATTATAAAAAAAAAACAACTACTTATTAAGTTATTTTTAAATATTTTTAAAAAACCTTAAACTTTTATTTTTGAAATTAAAAAACCAAAAACTTTAACCTACTCTCCCACTCTCTTTCTCTCGTTATTTCTTTTTGCAGCCGCCTTCCTTCCCTCTCCATCTCTCAGCCCTACTATCTCTGTTCTCTCTTAGCCTCAACCTCTCACCGTCTCTCCCTCCTGCAGGTTGACGACTAAGGATGGCGTGCGAATAATGGTGAGTTTCGACGACAAAATGTTTGAATGCGACTCGGCAAGCGTCGATGGGGGCTCTAACTTTCAATGGGGTCGGCAAAGCTGGGTTCGTGCAACGAAATGATGGGTAAGTCACTTTTTATTTTTTGGGATCAACAAAAGTTGTGTAGAAGGGTTTGAAGGGTATGAGCTGCGTATAAGGGGTTCAAGATTGAGTTTCTTTTTGGTATTTTTTATTCTTGTTGAACAAAAACTGTGTTACTTACATCTCTGTGATATTAATTCTGGATCATCTTTGTTGAGGAAATATCTTCTCATTTCTCGGAATTATCTTCTTCTTTGACAAAGGATTACTTGCCATGGGAAATGTAAGTTAGTCTGAAATGTAGCTTTCGTTCCCAGTAGCCTTCTTCTTTGTTTGTATGTGTATTCCTTTTTCTTTTTGCTTATTGTTTACTTTTATTTTTTATGTAATGAAAGGTACTGTCTTAACATTGCATCATTTCTAGTCCTTAATCAATTTCTCCTCGATAGGTTTGTATTGGAGTTTTTTGTTTTTCAACGCTAATTGGGTTTTGGAAATTTCGTTTTTTTAATATCTCGAGGATGATTAATGGTGAGTTCTATTTTGATTCAGGCTCAGTTCTACTAAGCTGCCATTAAGGATTGGAAGCTTTCAAGGATTATGAAGCAGTCGGGACTGGCGTTCACTGAGGGCCAGTTGCTTAGGATTATTGAAGGGCTTGGTCCGAAGAGATGTTCGCAGACAGCAATGGCTGTAGTTGAGTGGGTATATGAAGATAAGGAAAGGGGACAAAATAAAAAGCAGGTAATTTTGATTGCTCATATGAAGATTTTGTACTGTTGTTTGTGCTTGTTCTTATGAGTTATTTTATTGTGAGATAGTCACTTTGTTCTAGAAGAGTTATAGGTTCAGAAGCTTAGATCATAATGCCGCAGTAAAATATTCATCTAAAACGATTTGATACAAAAACAAGGATTCTCATGGTCAGTTCCACTGCATAACTCATGAAGTTTTTCGTACTTCATAGTGAGTTGAAAAATTAATTTGGTACATAAAGTTAGTTCTTGATAGGACTTGATAATGATGGGGGTAGACTTGGTTGTGAGATTTACTGGCTCTATATTATTATAATATTTACTCTTACTTCCAATAAGTTAAAGCTAAAAT
Source organism: Humulus lupulus (assembly GCF_963169125.1). Taxonomy (NCBI): domain Eukaryota; kingdom Viridiplantae; phylum Streptophyta; class Magnoliopsida; order Rosales; family Cannabaceae; genus Humulus; species Humulus lupulus. Next base: position 184,381,362 of record NC_084793.1, on the reverse strand, counting down.
ACGGATATATCTTGTAGGTTTGTTTACACAAAACTCATGGAAATTCTAGGGAAAGAAAGGAAGCCAGACCATGCTCTTAATGCTTTCAATCTAATGCGTGTAATGATCAAGAACTTTTGGAAATTTTTAATTCAGATTCCACTCTGTATATGATAATGTTGGACTCTCTAACACTAGATCATCCAGGGAAATCATCATATATATCCTGCCATGGCTGCATATCATAGCATTGCTATCACACTAGTTACATTGTTTTTGCTTATGGTGAGGGGTCTCTGGTCTTTTTTTCTTCCAAACTCTGGACACGCAGGAATTTTCCGTCTTAGTGACTTACTTTTTTTAATATCAAACAAATAACTTATCAATTCCCACATAGGCCATTATTTATTCTCCTTTTCCTATGGGCATGTTTATCTGCTTACCTATCTCCTTTTTTTCTTTCCTATTCTGGAAATCTTGTTGATTGGTTATTTTAATTTAAGATTTGGAGTAATAAGACCTGGTTGGCATCTGCAGGTGGATTATGCATGTACCCCTGAAGAAGTACAGCAACATTTCCAGTCATGCAGGACGATAAACAGAGTCATAATTCGCACAGCAAGTTTGGCCAACCAAAGGGTTACGCTTATGTGGAATTTGTCGAAGTAGAAGCTATTCAGGAGGCAATCCTTCTGAATGAATCTGAGCTACATTTCCGCCAATTAAAGGTTCACATCATCAATACATTTTTTTTCTTTTTACTTTAAACTTCAAGTATTGGAACCATGTATTCAACTGGACAAGATCTTTTAATTGTATTAGGTTTTTTTAGTCTGCTGGTTGCATTACGATAGCATAAATAATGTGAGTTATTATTCTTCTCCCACAACTATTTCTTTTTGTTAGTAGCATCGTATTATTCATGAGTTATTATTAAGTTGTGTTTTATGTGTGAATCGTTTGTCAAGTGGTTGTTTTCATCTATTTTTCCTATATTTATTATTTTTAGTAATAATATAAGATGGGTGTTTTGATTTTTGCTACTTTATTATTTTTTTATAGAAAATATAGTGAACTAATAGTTGTGTTGAGAATCGATGTCCCATTCTTTTAGTTTAGGTTTGATGATTGCATGTAGTGCCTTTTTGTATGAACTTGCATAATATTTAGTTAACCATATTGGACTATTAGAAATTTGTTTGACTGAATTTGCATGTTGGAAGTATGATAATCAATGATTCATGAAATAAGTAATGTGAGATTGAATTATTATACAGTTGAATATGAAGGTTGTATTGAGATACAAACTTATTAAGTATATGGGTTGTATTGAGATATAGACTTATTAAGTATGTTTTTATGTGTGAAAGAAGGAAAATATATTACCTAATTTTGAATTAAGTACACTACTATAAAATCAATTTTGGCTGGACCATGATGTATTTTTTCTCTTCTCATTTTTTTTGGCTTTTACTTGGATCTTTAATGGTTTTTGTTTTGTTTTAATATGTGTGTTGGTGTGTACGTGTGAACTTTACTATGTTTGGCTATATGGAGACCTTTCAAGGACGTTATTGGCTCCTAGAGTTGGAAAATGAAAGACAATCATGACCTATCAATTACATAGTAAAATATTTATATATATATATAGAGAGAGAGAGAGAGATGGAGAGAGATATTTAGTAAAATAGTCAATTGTCCTCGTCAAACATCGTCATTAGAGTGCGGCTTTTATATGATGGATCATGAAGTGCTATTGCTTGAATGAGACACTCATGCGATGACTAACTAGTAATTTAAGTGTATTTATAATTATTGAACTACAATTCTATTGAATTTAATTTTTGACTTAGTTTTTTATTTTGTGTTTTGTAGTGTGGTGGGAAGAATACATATACACTTGGCGAAGTTAATGAAACTCGAAATGAATGGGCGGGCAAGCTTCTTGAGTGGACGAGTCATAGCTAGAGTAACTTTTGAAATTAGAATTAAAAAGTATACTAATTGTAGTTTTTAGTCAGCACTTACATAGTTATTGCAAAGTGTATATTTTGATATTGTAATTTTTAGATTTGGAACATACTGAGTTCTATTGATTTTGTCTGCTAGTTTATTCTGTTTGAACTATGTTGTAATTACACAGAAAATTATGAATGAATATAGTGGTTGAAAATAGAGAAATGAAAAAATTTTCCATATTCTACATGGGACGTCGATCTCCAAAAAACTGTCATCTTATGCATTGCAGGGAACAATGCTTGCACATAAATTGTCATTTCATGTACTGCAGGAGGATGACACTTGAGTAGGAACTATCGTCTCATTTACTGTAGTGGATGACGCTTGCATAGAAACTGTCATCTCATGTACCTCAAGAGACAATGTTTGTATATGAACCATTGTCTCATGTATGACAGGAAATGACACTTTTATTTAAACCGTCGTTTCATGTTTTACATGGTATGGCATTGCATGAGACGACGGCATTAGAACCGACGTACGAGAGTCCATACGACGGTTTAAAACCATCGTCCCATGTCAATTTTGTAGTAGTGTTTGAATCTATAAAATCTAATTCCCATACAAAAAATTAGGTCATTTATATAATTTTTACTCAGTGAAAAGTGTTCCCAATCATGGCTATCCAAAAGCTATTTTGAACTTCAAAAAAATTTCGCCAAATTTTTTAAAAATCATGTCTCTTAGCCCTTTTTTATATTTTTCTTTTAAACTTTACCAATTGTGTTACCAATATCGAAAGAGTGTTCTTTCCAAAAATCAGCAAAAAATACATTAATTTACCTATGGAACTTGTTGTCGAAATTCGGCTATAGGTACAAATTTTAAAAGCCATTTTTCCAGATTGCACAACAATTTTGTAAAAGTCATAACTTGGCTATTTCAAAACTTTTTTGAACTTTTCTACACACTATGAACATCTACTCTTCCTAAACTACACAATGGAAGTAATAAAATATAGAAAAAAAAATTATATAAGTTTTTCTTGACCCTTCGGAATTCAAGACTTAAATATTTTCTCACATAAATCATAAAATGTCTATGGAATGTTGGGCTCCATCACTAAACCTCAATTCAAATACATGAATGCATGATCAACAAACATTTAAGCATTATTACATTACTCATAATGAATTTAAACACATCAAATTACACAAACAAATCAGATTATACAAATATCATACATAAATATAGTTAAAGTGACCATATACCTCTTGTAGACTACTTGGTTGTTGACCTCTAGTACTTCTATCTCTTGTTCAAACCTTGAATCTACATATTTACACTCCCCACAAAATAAATACACAGTTTATAATGTCTAACAAATGGAACTAAAAGATTAAACTTAACAACTTTGACAAAGTAAAAGTCTAGACATTTTACCTTTGGTGTTCTTTCCTTTGATGGCCTTTCCTAGCTTTAACAAATTACCACATGGTTTAGAGCTTTTTGTATAGAAGGGAGGAGATGAGAGAATGAGAGAACTGGTGAGGATTTGTGTGAAAAAATTTAGAGCACTCAAAGAGGTACTCGGCCAAAGCTAGAGAGAAAAGGTGAGAAACTTGAGAGAAAAGTTTGATGAAATGGAAAAATGAAGACTTTCTTTCAATTTATGTGGTGTAAAATTAAAAACTTGAAATGACCAAAATTTTCTCCTAGGTGTCACCCACTTAACCCCAATTAAGCCTAATTTTTTTAATTAAACTCAATTTAGCTAATTAAACTTATTCTTAATTGTATATTTTCAAAAAAAGTTACCAGGTGGTAATTTTTTTCATACCTCGCCAAATTGAGACTACTACAAATATAAGCTTTCTTTGCGGTTTTGTTTTTCAACCTTACATAAAAAAAACGCAGAGAAAAGGTTGAAATGACTCTCAAATATCACATTTAATACCCACCTAAAAAAATTATATTTTATTGCAGCTTTTATTTTTTTTTTAAAAACGTAGTGTAAAAAGTAGGAACGTGGGGAATAGAAACTTTTTCTCATCGATTTTTATGAAAAAACCACTGAGAAAAGTAGTGCAACTTTTCTCTATGGTTTTTTTAAAAAAAAATCGCTGAGAAAAAGTCTCCTTTCCCTCTAACTTCGCCCCGACCCTTCATTCTCACATTTTCAATTGCGAGCGAGAACAGAAGAAACCTTCTTCCCCAGCCACTCTAATTACCATTCTCACATTTTTTTATGTGTTTTTTTTCTTCCACTATTAATGCTTTAAATCATGTATACATAAAATTGATATATTTTGAAGTTTTAGGGCAAAAATGAAGAAATTGTTAATGAGGTTTTAATGTATGTTTTATAGGTTCATTTTTTTTTTACATTTTTTTTAATGTTTTTTAATATTTGAGGAAGATTAGAAGACATTTTTAAGCTTCAAAATATGTATAGATCACTTAAACTTGACTTTTTTTTTTTATAAATATTTTAGTTTTTTGGAATTTTTTATATTTTTTAGATAATGTATTTGTTTTTTAATATTGTTAATATTAATTATGAGTGTGTTTTTCATTATTGAAACATATATTAATTTTTTAATTTTTTAAGTTAATTTTTGTTAATCATTTTAGGAATCCAAATTTATTATTAATTTATCACTAATTTTGTAATTATGGTTTAGTAAATTTAATTTTAGTTGTTTAACTAATTTATTAGAAAATTACTAGTTAAAATTTGACTTTACTTGTTTTAATTTCATAAGTAATTTTTAATACTCTAAATCAAGTCATTTACCGTATTTACTAATTATTGTTTAAACTTTTATTGTAGCAAATATATTTACTTGTTTGAATTTGAAGGGTGTTAAAAAAATTTAATATTCGTTTTTAAGGTGAGTAATAATTACTACTTAATGTTTTATTTTTCTTTTTGATATTATACAAACTATTATTAGAGGAGTTTGACTATATTAGATATTCATCCGTAGTGAAATAGGTTCTAAGATGAAATTGTGTATTGCAGAGAGAACAGAAGGTTGAGAACATGTGTGTCTTAGTGAAGTATGTTTTGTGAATTCTATGTGCTCCGCTGGTTGATGGAGGAAATTATGCATGTTGATTGTTGTGTTTTGTTTGAATTTAATTTATAGGTACTCATAATATGGGATATGTTATAGAAACAGAGGAAACTCTGCCTAATTTTTTTTATGATATGTTATATTATTAATTGAAATGTTTTTGAATATGTAATATGCGTGATTGAATCTACATATGCATTTGGGAAAGCATGCACCCAAATTTACGACAACTATACAAATTTTTTGACACTGAACATCTTTCTATCGGAAATGATGATAGTAAAAATAATATAATGGATCTTATGGCCAAATGGATGATGACTATGGATAGACGAAGCCAAATATATTTCATTTCTTGGATTGTTAAGTAAGAACAAACTACCTAAAATATTATCATTACTAGCATTGGATTTTAATCATATAATAATTATCATTTATTATTATTTTAGCCGACATTGTATGTTGGTGCTCGTGATGATGTGGGGGACAACCATAATTCTGGACCCATAATTCGCATGTTCTTATTAATTGTTCTTATGTATGTATACCAAACTACTTACGTATATATAAATGACATCTTTTAATTAGTAATGATATGTGAATGTTTTTCTTAATTTTAATTTATACATTATGTTTATTGAGATAATAAGTTATAAAATTAAGTATATAATAATATGTTAGATGTTATATTATTATATAAAATTTAGTTATATAAAATATGGTATTTTATATTAAAAAAATTTAATATAATTTGGTATTGAATATAGTATTATTAATATAATTCTATTGGTAATTTCTTTATGGTTTATTTAAAAAAACTGCAGTGAAAAGTATGACTTTTCTCTGCGGTCGAATACACTACAGTTCTCATTACTCCCAAAAACCGCACTATATTAAGGAAAAAATTATAAAAGAAAACCCTATTTTATAGCAGTGTGAAATCTTAACCTAGGGTAATTAAATTAAATAGACATTGCCATTTAATTTAAGTAGTCACACTCCTATATTTTTAACTCATGTAATTTAATTAACCAAAATTTCATTTTTAGCTAAATGTGCATTTTTCACAAAAAATACATTTTTAATGATTTTTCTTACAAAAATCAAAATTTTTGACCTTAATATAAATAACCCAATAATTTTATACCCAATAATATTGTTCCATAATTATACTTCTCCAATAATATTTTATCCAAAAATTTACTCGATTAGGGTTTCCATTTCGGTCCGGAACCGAAATGCTCGGTTTGTCTCAAAACTACACTTTTCACACTTTGGCTAACAATAAAAAACATTAAATTTGATTATCAACCATATATTATTACTAAAAATAAAATTCATCCATAAATCATGTCTCGTTCTTAGATACTAGTAGGTGACCAAAACGCAGGGCGTTACAACTAAAACCTTAGAATAATTTTATATGATTATTGGGCTATCAACGATTACTTTTGAAAGATTATAGAGTATCATTTTATGTGTTGGAGATACACATTAATCATTAATTATATTTTGGACTATGGTTTATAGTTTGTGTCGATATCATGTGATTAATAAAGGTTTAGAATATAGTTTAAGCTTTTAATTATTTAAATGACTTAACAACTCATTATTGGGAATAATGGGTGGTTATTGGAAGTTATTTATGGATTACTAGTATTAAATAAGTAAGACTATAGACTAACGGTATTTGTTCACATGATTAGTGCTCTTAAACACCATAGTTTCGACCACTTAGTGAAGATGGAGATAAAAGACCTGGGTAGTTACCAAGTGATAATAGGCTGACAAATGGGTGGTTACCATTTCCTTCTCACTCGGTCATTTTGAAAATCAAAGGGAATAAAGAGAGAAAGAAAAAAAGTAAGTAAGAATGGAAAAAGAAAAAGAAGTTCATTCACTAAGATTTTTCAGCAAGGCTATAAACATCACCAAGGGTAACCTTTGATCCTCTTTTCTTTGATGATTTTGGTACAAGATAGTTTTTTAGGTATCCTTTATTATGATTGTAGAAATTACAGGCCAAGGAGAGAAGGAGAATATCAATGTTTCAGGTATTGGAGGTAAAAATGAGTTATTGATTTTTCCTTTTCATTTTGATGAATTATCTTGATGTTTGAATTTAGATGTGGGTTATAACTATTTCAGGAGTTTAATAAAGATGATCATAGATTTTGGTGGAATCTTTGGGGGTGTTACTAAATCTTTGGGAAGTTACTTTTTGAAGCACAACCGCTGGCTTCCATGGTAGGTTGTTGGTGGTGAGGGTTGTGTAAGGGGTCAAGTCAGGGTACAAGCACCTTAACTAAGTGTTGTGTGAGCGTGAGTAGCACGAGGCCCTTCGGGCCTTTGGTGCGTGTTGTTGGGCGTGCAAGCACTTTGGCCTACCACTGGGGTTGGTGAAGATAATGTAGGAAATTGTTTTCCAATATGCACAGTAGAAGCGCAATAGGTGGTAGGCCCAGTATTAAATTTTTTTTATTTACAACACATTTTTAAATATCAAATCCATTAATATACATACATCAATCATAACACATAAAAGGAGAAGAACTAACAAGTTGAAGATTTATACCTCTGAATCGTTCTCTATACCTCAAGATATGTGTGGGCATGTAGAGAAACAATGGTTTTTTTTTTTTTTTTGTCATTCACAAGATATACTCAACACATGAGATCTTGTGAGTAGGCTTAGAGAAAATTAGATTTTTTAGAGAGAAAATATTACCATACATTTTTCTCTTAGCAAGAGTTCTCAATAATGAGGTGCTCATCAATTCTAGAAACTAATAATACTTATTTATATTATTATTACAGGGTGTTTTAATTATCACTTTATAATTTAAAATAATTAAATCAGATTAAATCATTAATTCTATTAAAAAATAATAAAATAAAGAAAAAGGCTAAAATTTGAGTCTACACTTGTTGTACACGCCAGATATAGTCCAAGCACAACACCTAGTATTTAACACATGTCACCATATGATAGCCTATGTCCCAACCTCTTTTAAAAATTTCTTTAAAAAATAATTACTTACAATTATCTTTAACTAATTCAATTATTCAAACTATATATGAAACAAATAATTGAATAATTGATAATCCTAATCCAATTAGAATATAAAGCCCCTAGTTGCCTATCTTTATTAAAATAATAATTTTAATAATAACTTCATGATTTTGTAATCTGGCTGGAAATACAATGGGTCTTTACTTAAAACAAATGCAGAGTTTGGATCAAATGTTCAAAACAAAACAGAATTTGATGCAGTGTTAAAAATAAATAAGTACATCCCACTGATAAATTTACATAACGAAAGACATTAAGGTACTATGGCGTTCCATATTTTTTTCTTGTTCAATGGCTCTTTGTAGCATATATACATAATTATGGAAAACTTACTCAGCTCATCATGCGTGCCAAACAAGTCCACCTAGTGTTTATCTACAAAGGGGGAAAGTAAGGGGGTGAGCTAAAACCCAATAAAGAACAACTAACAAGACATACAAGAATAAGCGACGCATACATTCTTAACATACTTTTCTTATAGCAATCACTATCAACATAAGTCATAATCGTACATCATAAGTTCGTAATCATAACCATAAGATCATTTTCATCGTGAGCATAAACATACAATGTAAGATCATAAGCCATAATCATAAGCATTCAACATAAGATCATGACTCCCGTCATGTCCAATGATCACAGGTGACTTTGGTCACTTTCATGCCACCCTTTTGGCCATGAATTTCACTGGCACCTTTTTTGCCAGAATCTTACGCATGTCTGCCTTTAATAATGCTGCAGCACTAGGTTAAGAAAATACAATCACATCTATACATATCTCATAACAAGAGTTCATTCAAGAACATAACAGAAAATCTAGCTAACTTTCTTACATTCATAACACTCTTTTGGTCAACTTTTGTGACACCCTTTGTGTTGTAGTCATAACATCAGTCACACAACATATACCTTATCATAAAAAATTAGTAACATTATAGCAATCCAGTAATAAATACTATCTAACTTTCTTACCTCAGGTTCAAGCACAAAACCCAAACAACACAGGACCACTTCCTCAAAATATTAAACATAGCAAGTTCAATTTGGTCTCAATCGCAATTCGTACTCACACAAGCATACCACAAAAGTTTGCATGAACTTGTATACTTTCTAAGTGCCTATGATGAAACGTATAGGTCACAAGAATTTCACAAAACTCATAATTCATGAAATACCACTTATCATGTTACCATTTATACATAAAATCATCGATTAAATCATATAAGAATTTTAAGCAATCCCAACTTTGAAATTCTAGACTTTGCCTAAATGTACAAAAATGTTACTCTTTGTTTTGCAAATTTTTTTTACCAAAACTCATGTTTCACATTACTTAAAATTCATGACGTGTTTGGAACAAATTTCTTTCAAAATATCTCTAAGGACCTAAAATTTGTTAAAAGGACTAATAATTCTCACATTTTATTGAACCCAGTTCTAAGCATATTTTAAAAATCATTTTTCTCAATTTTTAAACCATACAAATCTGCATGTATTTTATTGAAGAAAAATGAGAATCACATTTTACTTATGTATATTCTAAAATGTAATTTTTTTAGGACATAAAATATGCTCTTTTAAACCATTGATAAATTACCATAAAATATAAACCCAAAATCACAAGTAATATTTTATTTTTAAATGTTCATGCTCATGTTAAATCATTAAACCTAACATGTTTCTATATTTTCATGCATTTCAAATAATTCAATTATCATGGATCAAAGTCATAGTTTATTTTAAACCCCAAAAATAAATGCTTTGTTTGAATACCATGTCAAACATAAAGAAAAACAACTAAACCATGCTTCTTTTTTTTTTTACAATAGCAACTCATCATGCTTGCATATAGTTATACAAAAGACACAAGAGAACCCTAGGCCTAAAACAATGTCATGACCGAACCCTATATTGCATTTGCATTCTAGAATTTCCTTTTTTTCCCACATGTATCATCATTACAATACTAACATGCTTTTCTAATAATGCAATAAACAATATAACATCAACTTTCTCATTCTGCAATTTTACACCACACTCCCTAAACAACAAACATGCTTATAAAAATTCAAGAGAAATAAAATTAATCAAATAATATGACTAGGCCCAATCTGCACCCAACAATACCCTTTTGTTTTTCCAAAATTTAATTAAAACATAATCATGCTTCTAATCAAGAGATCATCACCATACACATATTTATCAAACCATATGATTAATCATAGACATATTTTCTCGAAACATCAAATACTAATCCATGACAATAAAAAAGAATCAAATTAATATAAATCAAGAAAAGGGTAGGGAATCCCATTACCTCTGTGGTAGTTCTCAAGAACACAAAGAAAATTAATCATTAGGACCCTGGGGATTTCAAAATACACCTCCAAAATAAAAGATGAGCAAATTTCTTAGAATTGAGAAGAAGAAACCTAATCATAGAGGATCAAAACTAAAACAAAAATCAAGATAAGAACACATACCTAGAGATTCTTGAAACCCCTTTCCTCTTCTCCTTATTTCCCTCATTCTTTCTTTCTTTCTTTTTCTTTCTCTTTTTTTCGTGCTCTCCTCCCTCTTTCTCTCAATAATTTGGCAGCCACCAAAATGGTTCTCCAAGGCTCACATGTCTTCTATTTATAATACTCTAGTGACCTAACCCTAAGGAAAAACTCAAGTGTGAAAAGCTCAAATCATATCACACAAAATAAGCTAAATCCCACCATTTCCTCTCCTTACACCTCACCTAAACCTTATCTACATGTAAACACAATAAAAAATATCAGCCTTGTCATCTTATGCCAAAATATGATAACTCGTTTTCATTTCCTTTTTATCTTCTTAATTTAGAAGAAATAAAAAATAAAACAAATCAACACACAGAGACACACATAATTTCAGCACACACATTTAATAAAATAAACAACTTACTCTAACCACATAATTTTGTCACACCAAATAAAAATGTAATACTAACAATAAAACAAATATTACACAATTATTCCAAATAAATCATTTAAAATCCTAATTCACGCAAAACAAATAATTCAATTATTTTCTAATAATCAAACAACTAAAAAAATTTGATCACCACAATCTACCCTCCTTAATAGAAATTTTGTCCTTGATATTATCCCTTACAAAAGAACACGAGGTAGTGTTCTCTAATGTCCTCTTCCAACTTCCAAGTTGCCTCTCTAGCTGAATAGTTCATCCACGAGACCTTAACTAGCGGAATCTTCTTGATTTTTTGTTCTTTTACTCCTATCTCTAACATTTGCACTAGTGTAACGACCCCAAATTCGCTATTAAGGCTTAAGGGCCTGGAGTAGTGTGCCTGGAGGGCATAATGGGATTCTGTGTGTGACTTTTATGAATTTAATGCATGATTATGATTTAATGCACGTTATATGACTATTTGATTAATTGTGATGCATGACTATGTGAATTAGTATGCATGTAGACCTGATTGAGCATAATTGTAATTTGGCCATGTTGGGCATGACTATGTTGATACCTGTGATCTATGACTCGAGACGGTCCTAGAATGAGCGGGTTAGCGGAAAGTCAAAGCGGGAACCTGTACCCGGCTTGGGTTAAGCCTGGGGAGTTTAAATGAGAAATTTGGAAATAGATTGAGGTTAATCTTGATGATGAGGAATGTAAATTTGATGGTTAATCAGGTATTGGGTAGCGAGCGGGAATTAATAGGAACACTTGAGGAATTAGTGGGAATTTGGGTAATATGACTAAAATGCCCCTTTATGGGCATAAAGGTTTAGAATTAGTAAGGGAGGGCATTTTGGTCATTAGGCTTGTAAGAGATAAATTAAAGAAGGGCTTTATACTTAGTGGATTTAGTAGAGAAAAGTTATAGGCTGAAAAGAAAGAAAGAAAGAAGAGAAAAGAAAAGAGAGGGAAAGCTGAAGGGTTTTGTCCAAGAACGGTTTGTGGCTCTCCCAACCTAATTCCTTCATTTTTCTTGGAGTCAAGCTCAGTGGAGAGCTAGGGTAGGCTGAGCATCAAGGATCCTAAGCTAGGCTTGAGGATTGGCAAGGGGTTAGCAAGATCACATTTGAATTTGAGGTAAGTTCTTGGGGATTTTCTGTTTTAGGGCTTGACTGGTTTTGAGTTGTGTTTTGAGCTAAATGGATGGGGTTTTTGGGGAAAACAGGTCAAGGTTGTGAAGGTGCAAGCCAAGGAGGTCTAGGGTTCGATTCAAGGTCGAAATTCCACCCATGGTATGATTTCTAAGACCCTATCCTTGTTGTTTGAGTGATTTTCTGGTTTTTGGGTTCATTGAGTTAGATTTTGAGTTGTTGGTTGCTTGAGCTTGGGATTGAGTTCATGGGGTGCTTGGGATGAGTGTGAGGTGTGGTTATGTGTGTTTTTGTGTTTGGAAAAGGTTTGGGCAAGATTGGAGTTGAAATGGGAGAAGAAAATCGCAAAATGCGATTTTGGGTTTAGTCTGGCTGCAACTAGCGCTACAGCGCTAGTCAGGGGGCGCTGTAGCGCTAGCCCCTGTTCTGGTGGGGTGGTTCTGCTTGTAGCGCTACAGCGTCCTCTTTTGAGCGCTGTAGCGCTGCACTGTTCACAGAGGGGATTTTTGGGCTTTTGTGAAGGGATTTTGACCTAGGGTTCGGGGCTTGATTCCGCCACTTTGTTTTGGGGATCTAGGACTTCCCGGGGGGTCGGGATTAGTCCCGAGGCTAGGTTTTGGTCTTGGGATTTGGTGATGACTTTGACTTATGGATTTTTCTTAGGTAAGCGCTAGGGCTCGGGTAAGATCGTGCTCAAGGAGTCAGGTTGATCAAGGCTACCGAATCTAAAGGTAAGAAAACCGTAACACCCGAGACTAGGGCATGGACCCACTGTGTGATTGCAGGGCATGGCCCTAGATTGTATTATGTGCAAGTGTTTAACCTTAAATGAATCATGATGTGTGTGAATGATTATTTCGAATGTACTATATGTGTGATTATAATGAAATGAACGGCAAGGGCCGAGTGCGGCGTAGGCCGGGTATGGCCGTGGGGCTGAAAGTAACACTCAGTACATGGGATGCTTATAGTCAGGGTGGGACCCAAGGGATACATGAGTTATCCTCGCGGTGAGAACCGAAACCCCAGGCTTTGGTAAGGCCTCTGGGGCGGCATGGCCGTACTTGTTTATTATGATGGTTTTCCTATTTATCAGTGAATTATGCCAGCTATATGATTTTCATATGTTATGTACTATTTGGGTTTTCTTGCTGGGCTTCGGCTCACGGGTGCTCCGTGTGGCAGGTAAAAGCAAGGAGTCAGTCAACCGGCCATGAGTATGGAGAGCATGGGGGCGGCGCGTACATGTTCGGCCTGCCCGACTGCTTTGGTTGGGGGCATTTTGTATATGGCTGTATTAAACCATTCTTTTGATATCTGATCAAGTGTAAATCTATTTTTGAGTTGTAAATATTTTGTAAACCTTAATTTGGGATCCCAGATGTTTTATACTTAACGTTTTCAATGAAGTTAAACATTTTAAAGGAGTACAGCCTTAAACTTTGATTTATCCACACTTTTGGTTTTAGAAACCACTTAGAGTCAGTCAAAAGCACGATTTCTATTTTAAACTCACTAAGTAACGGCTCTAAGGTAGTAGGGCGTTACAACTAGCTACTCATCATAACTCAAGTAATGCTTCAATTCCAATAGTTCATAACTCAGCATGTGGGAGGGAACGGGCACATACTTCCTCAACATAGAAATATGGAACACGTTATGTGTCTCAGCAAGTGTTGGTGGTAAATCCAATTGATAGGCAACTTGCCCAACTTTCTCCAAAATCTTATATACCTTGGGTTTAGCTTTCCCATATTTCCAAAACGCATAACCCCTTTCATAGGTGAGACCTCAGAAACACCCGATTATATACTGAGAATTCAAACTTTATTTTCTTAAAATATGCATAGTTTTTCTGTCTACTCTAAGCAGTCAGCATCCTCTGCCTAATCTTGGCGACTTCTTCAGTGGCCTCTCTCACTGCTTCTGGACGTAAAATATGTTTATCTCCCACCTCATCCCAATGTAGGGGTGTCCTGCATTTGCCATCCCGATAGTAGACTAGTAGCTATTGTTATAAGAGAATTCTATTAGAGATAAGTATCGACTCCATGATCTGGAAAAATCAAGTGCACAGAATCTCAACGTGTCCTCTAGAATTAGTATTGTTCGCTTTAATATGCCATCGGTTTAGGGATGGAAGGTCATACTAAGTTTAAGCCTCACCCCCATAACTTGTTGTAAGCTCTTCCAAAACTTTGAAGTGAACACAGACCCTCTATCAGATATTATAGATTTTGGCACTCCATGTAATTGAACAATCTCACTTACATATAACTTTGTATATTGTTTCGCAGTATAAGTTGTCTTGACCAGTAAAAAGTGAGCTTACTTGGTGATTCTTTCAATTAATACCCAAGATTATCATGTTTCTTTGTGGTTATTGGCAAGCCAACCACAAATTCCATGGCAATGTCCTCCCCTTTCTATTATGGGACACTAATGGGTTGAAGCAAACCTGCTGGCCTCTAGTGTTTCGCTTTAACCTACTGACAAGTGAGACACCACATCGCAAACTCTGTTATGTCACACTTCATTCCTAGCCACAGTATAATTCTTTTAAGTCATTGTACATCTTGGTAGAACCTGGATCCAGGGAGTAAAGGGTAGTGTGAGCCTCTGACATGATGCTCTCATTCAGTTCCTATTCTCCTGGCACGAAAATTTGATCCTTATACCGCAACAATCCACCCTTGGACTTAGTGAAGTTGTTGACACTAGATGGGAATAGTGCCCTTAAAGCAATTGTAGTTGACAAATGTTTTAAATGAAATAAATAATTGAATTGACTTATTATATATATATAGACTATGTCCGATATTATATGATAATATTTAGTAAATATCAGAAAATTTCAAAGTTTATTTAAGTGGTCTTAATCTCATATAGTTGTGAGAGGATTGAGATTAAGATAAACTTGAAACAGTTTGCAGTAAAATAAAGTTATGGAATCTTTAGATTAATTACTGCTATTACGGTCCACTAGTATTATGAATACATGTGACCTAGATCCGGGTTACTGTTGGGAAAACTTATACATGATCTTCTTTATTTTCATGTAAATCTTATATTAAACAAATTAATATAAGAAAACCTAGAACATATTTCTACAATTGAATTCAAACAGAAATAATGATAAGAACACTTACATTATATACAATGGAATGAATAAGTCATTCCTTCAGTTTCTCTAA
The DNA here is from genome assembly GCF_963169125.1 of Humulus lupulus. Classification (NCBI taxonomy): domain Eukaryota; kingdom Viridiplantae; phylum Streptophyta; class Magnoliopsida; order Rosales; family Cannabaceae; genus Humulus; species Humulus lupulus. The sequence continues at coordinate 184,365,977 of NC_084793.1, read as the reverse complement.
CCCCTGTATCCTTTCTGTCACAGGGTATCACCAAGAAACTGAACCATTCTTCAATTTTCTTCATAGCCTTCCAAAGTATCCTTAGAATCACCTAGACTAAAGTGGGAAATTCTCAACACATGAGATAGATACAAAGAGAAGAAGAGAAAATAATATTGAGGCTTAGAAAAGGACTTATGTTGTAGGGATAATCTAAAACCTAGAGTATCGAGAATTGATCTTCTGATCTCAAAAACTTATCAAGCGATTTCAACTCTCACTTAGCATTCCTTTTCTAGGCTCAATTAGGTCATTTATTTAATTAAAAAGTCAACAAAATAATAGCCAATAATCAGCCCTAGTTCGAAATTCTCATGGGCTTTTGGACCGTGAAATTTCTCATTTGATTATAAGCCCATTGGACTTAAAATCAAGGCTTGTATTATTTTCTATTGATTTAATTAATTAAATAATTATTTAAATCCTTTATCAAATTAATTATTTATAATTTGAACCTTTATTTAAACTTATTATTAATTTAGATACCAATTTATCTTAATTAATAAATCTGTCCTAATTTATCTTTTCTTCTCTAAATTACATAACTCTGTGAAACTATCCAAAATTGACCTGGTCAAATTTGATCATTCTAATTGATAATTAAATCAATTAATTGAGACTATCTAGATGATTTTATCCAAGGTACAGCGGGGACCATGGGCCTATGAAATCAAGCTCCAATAAGTTATCATAAATTTAACAAATAAATTTACTGACTTATTAATTCATTGTGACTCCACTAAAGACTCAGAATTGCACTCTTGAATTCATAGAACGCTCTATAAGCAATATAGATACATTATTAATTATCCATAGTTACAACCATAATTGCCACTTAATCCTCTATAGACGGTCTACAATGAGATGGGACTAAAATACTATTTTACCCCAAATTGTATTTTATCCTTAAAACACTTAGTATCTTGTAAATGATATTTCAGTAAACTAATATTAATTACTGAAATGAGATCTCTACCCTTTAGCACCTTGAACCAAACTAAAAGGAAAACACTGTTTCACTTCTTCATCGAAAGCTATAGATGTTCATATCTATGATTAACACTCCCACTCAATTATACTATCGAGTTCCCAAGATGTAAGTATTGGTTAGTCCGTATGTATACTTATCCTGTCTACTGTCAATATCGGTCCAGTCCGATGTAACAAATATACCCGATCTTATCTACTTTGCTAATGTTCTAGAAAGAACATAACACTACAATGTGTAAGTAGATCATATCGTAGATTGGCAAGTTAGTGTAAATCATGTGCACTGACTAATTTTAGGACTAACTTATTTTGAACATATAATCATATTTGTATTCCATTGTGATTACGTCAATATAAATATGGTAAGCTATATGCTTAGGATTTAATAGAAGTTTATATTAAAAAAATAATCATGAAAATAAAACATGTGAGCAAAGCGATTGACCAGGTGAAAAAATGATTTCTATTCTTTTATTGATAATAAATGAGAATACAAAGAAATTGGGTTTTAATTAGGGCATAAAACCCCAACAAACTCTCACTTGCACTAATTGAAACTAATGCCTTAATTCTACTAATCTCATTTCTTTGATATGCTTATCAAATGTAGTTTCTGGTAGTGTCTTTCTAAACGGATTGGCAAGATTGTCTTCTGATGCAATCTTCATAACCTTCACATCTCCCCTGGCCACATATTCTCGAATAATGTGATACTTCCTTTCTATATGCTTACTCATCTTGTGACTTCGAGGTTCTTTCGAGTTTGTTATCGCTCCTATGTTGTCACAAAACAACGCAAGCGGTTTTTCCATTTATGGAATAACACCAATATTTAAATAGAACTTTTTTTGCCAGACTGTTTCCTTAGCTACTTCTGACACGGCTATGTATTCAGCCTCCATGGTGGAATCTGAGATCGCAAACTGCTTTACGCTTCTCCGTATCACAGCTCCACCCCTAAGTGTAAACACCATTCCAGAAGTAGACTTCCTGTCATCGACATCAGTCTGAAAATCTGAATCAGTGTAGCCTATAGGGTTCAAAACACCACCCTTGTAGACTAAAATATAATCCCTAGTTCGTGGGACGGTAGACGCCCTTTCTTGGAATTTGTCATTGAGAAATGTTCAGGCACTTTATCTATGTAAGCTGCTTGAGATAGAGCTAAGAGTTTGTTCATTCTCTCCCTAATGATCTGGATACCTAGAACATAACTAGCTTCACCCAAATCCTTCATCTAGAATTGAATATTCATCCAATTCTTCACATCTAACAATTTCTTAACATTGTTTCCAATGAGTAAGATATCATCTACATAAAGAACTAGGAATACCACTATTTTATTTGCCTTCAGTTGGTAAACACAAGGCTCATCAATATTTTGTTCAAAGCCATAGGTTTTGATTATTTCATCAAACCTAAGATTTCAGGAACGAGAAGCTTGCTTAAGTCCATAAATAGACCTATTCAACTTGCAAACTTTTCCTTCTTGTCCAGCTACTTTAAATCCTTCTGGTTGATCCATATAAATGACTTCGTCAAGCTTTCCATTAAGAAAAGTTGTCTTGACGTCCATTTGCCAGATCGCATAGTCGAGAGCGACTACTATGGATAGGAGGATACGAATGGACTTGAGCATGGCTACCGGACTTAAAATTTCCTCATAGTCCACGCCTTATCTTTGGGTATAACCCTTTGCCACTAATCAAGCTTTATAAGTTTCGATATTTCCATCAACACCTCGTTTCTTCTTGTAGATCCACTTGCACCCAATGGCCCTAAAGTCACTAGGTGCTACCATAAGATCCTAAACGGAATTTGAGTACATGGACTCCATTTCCTGTTTCATGGTCTTAAGCCATAGTTCCTTTTCAGGGCTAGCCATTGCCTATTTCAAAGACAATGGATCATCGTCACTAGTGTCACCAACAACAATATTGGTTTCATCATCCAAACCATAGCGAACTGGGTCCCTAGAAATCCTCCCACTACGACGAGGCTCTATGACTATTTGCTCAGGAACAGTGGTACTTTCTTCATTTAAAATGACTTGCGTCGGTTGGACATGAAGAGTGGGAATTTCATCATCAACTCGCGTTGATGATGATGGAACATTGGTTGGAGTCAATTCTTCCACCATCTCTTCTAAAACTACTTTGCTACGCGGTTTGAAGTTTTGGACATAATCATTTTCAAAAAAGTAGCATTCGTAGAAGTAAACACTTTCTTTTCTGAATGACTATAGAAAAATCCACCCCGAGTGCCTTTAGGATAGCCAACAAACATGCAAACTTCAGTTCGCGGTTCTAGCTTTCCTTCATTTTTCCTCAGGACGTGGGCGGGCACCCCCAGATTATAAAATGACGTATGCTAGATTCATGACCATTCTAGAGTTCTAAAGGTGTTTTGGGGATTGATGGTACGACATTTAGAATGTCGTTCGCAGTTTCAATTGCATGTCCCCCAAATGAAGTTGGCAAAGTTGAGTAACTAAGCATGTATCTAACCATTTCCAATAAAGTTCTGTTATGGCATTCTGTTGCACCATTTTGTTGCAGAGTACCTGGGGCAGTGAGTTGTGATAAAATCCCAAGTTTAGTTAAATGATCTTGAAACTGTATATCCAAATATTCTCCACCCCTATTAGATCGCAAGATCTTTAACGTTTTACCTATTGGTTCTGCGCCATAGCTAAGAATTCCTGAAACTTTGAAAATGTTTCTTATTTCCTATGCATTAGGTGCAGACATGAGTATCTAGAGTAATCATCAATGAAAGTGATGAAATACTCAAAACCACCCCTGACTTGTACATTCAAAGGTCCACAAACATCTGAATGAACAAGTCCAAGTGGTTCCTTGACCCTATCACCCTTTGGAAAGAATGGATGCTTGGTCAGTTTGCTTTTCATAGACAGGTAATTCACCAAAGGTGAGTTCCCTCAAAGGCTCGTCCCTTGTAAGTCTTTGAATTCTATCAGCCAATGTGGTCTAGTCTCAAATGCCATAAATACGTCATGTTATCGTTATCGGTCTTTTGATGTTTATTGGTCCTAGGTTTAGCTACTTTGGATAAATCATTTATAAGAGCGAGGGGTTCATTAGGTCGCAGAATATAAAGCTCGTTTTCCAAATCGGCAATACACAATTGTGATTCATTGAAAGAAATAGATATATATTAAAACTTGTGAAAGTCATAACAAATTGTTCTCATTGCAACATGGAAACTAAAATTAAATTTCTACTAAAATCTGGAATAAAAATACATCTTACAAAATTAAGTATTTATTTTTGAACCTCAAGCGAGCTCTTTCTCTAGCTTGGACTATAACGAATGCTCCGTTCCCAACTCTAAGCTTTAAGCCGCCTTCGTCCACTTCCTCCCACGATTCAAGAAGCTGTAAAGAGTTACAAACATGGTTAGTAGACCTAGAATCAATAATCCAAATGGATTTATCATTCTCTAAAATACATGTTTCAAAGATAAATGAACTATAATCATTGCCTTTGTTTTTAGCTACTTGAAACTTAGGGCAATTCTGTTTCCAATGCCTCTTCTCTTTCTAGTGAAAACACTTACCTTTACCTTTATTGTTTTTCTTGTTCTTCTCCTTAGGCGTCTGTGCACTTGGTTGTGCACTCATCTTTGCAGCCTTCGCAGGCTTGGGGTTATTGTTTTGTCCACCTTTTCTCTTGTTTCCAGCTTTCGAAGACGAAGCTTTGTTAGCTTCAGCCGTAGCTGGATCAGCAGCAGCAATAGTACTTGTCTTCTTTTCTCCTCCCTTACTTGGTCCACCCATGATAGACTCAAAAGTGTGAAGCTCGTTCATGAGCTGCGTCAGACAATAGTTGAGTTTATTCAACACATAGTTGGTGGTGAATGGCAGGAAAGCTGGAGAGAGACTGTTGAGGATTGAGCTGACTTGAGTTTCCTCATCTATTGTTGCTCCTTGCAGTTCAGCTTCCTGAAAGTAGTTTGTCATTTTGATCAGATGATCGCGAACATGTTGAGAAGGTGTCATTCGAACATTAGCATATTTCTTGGTGGCCTCAAAATGAGTCTGCGCTGACTAGGCACCAAACATGTCTTGGAGCTGATCTATGATTTTGTAGGTCGTCTCGACATGTAGTACCGTGCCTTGTTGTTAGCTGCCTGCCAACGCTCATACTTATCCCTCAAAGACTTTGTAGCTCCTTTGGTTGGAACTTCCGGGGATTCCTCAGTCATGACGAACTTGGAATTGTCACCAGTCAACACAATATTGATGTTTTTCTTCCATTTAAGGAAGTTTTCTCCAGTGAGTTTCTCCATCGAAAGTTGTGAAAGGATAGGAGTAGACACAACCATACTGAAAACTACATATTATCAATAAAATAGAAATCAATCACATTTTCTCAATAAAACTTCTATTTATACAAATTTCAAGAAATAGCACAACATATACCAAAAATATGTAAGATATGGAAAAAATATCAAAATAATAATATCTCTATTTCTTTAGGTTTTCAACTATTCTATGATATCGTTGTCCCGGTTGGCGAGAGTAAAAAAATATCATTAGTTAAATAGAGTTGTAAACTCATTTAATAATGGACACAATTATTAACAACCTACTATTCGATCAAAACAAGAAGAAAAAATATCTTATTTTATGAGCTAGACCCGCGGTTTCGATAATCAATAGATTTAGTCCTAGTAGTCACCGTAGGGGTGAGTCTAGTATAATTTGACCTATAATTATCTATCTTCTAAAATTTAACCTTATCAAAACAACTAATGAACACCTTCCGTAGGGGGTGAATCAAAGCGTCTCGAGACCCCATTAAGTTATTGATTTTGTTAAGCCAACGGTGGAGATCGAATATAATTATTAAAAATAAGCTCATTATTAAAATAGTATTTTTTTTATTACTTTTCAAAAATTAATGACTATGGTTCTCCAAAAAATGACAAGATAAAAATTTTAAAACCAAAGTCTTATTATTTTTTATTAATTCTAAAGTGTCACATTGAAATAAATTCAATTAAATTAGAATTAATTTTTTGCTAATAAATATTTGGGTTTAACTAATATAATGAACCTATCCAATTAAGTCCAACTCAGGCAAATGGGCCTTAACAATTCGGCTTGCATGGAGGAGGGCTGGGTGCACTATGTCGTTCCCACTACTAAGCCCCCCTAACTTCCACACAAGGTCCAAAAGACAGATAGTTAAACATTCGTTTATTAATTGTTATTAATTGATTAGGCCCAATATAGTCATGCAAAGCAAATGGGTCCTCACAAATGGAATCACCGACAAAAGAGGAATTTAAACTTTACATTTTCTAATGGGCCCAAATAAAACCTATCATTTTATAAATGTTTTATTTAGCAAAATCCATATATTAAGCAAACATATGGGCCACTATATGCATATAAGCCCAATTGCAAAAATACCATATATAGTACAAACAGACATGTTATAATTGGATGAGCCTAATCATGTTACTATATGAGCAAGTCTATGAATTTATGGAAAAAATACCACAATTTATTTCATTTGCAAAAATACCACAATTTATTTTCTAGAACTTATCCAAAATTCGAATTAATTAAATTTTACAAAAATATAAATAAGTCAATTTAAATGAAATTTATCAACAATTAACCAAAGTTAATTTAAATCTCATTTATTAAAAAATATTTTATTAATTGGTTTGAAAAACGTGATATTTTTAAAAATTTAACTAGTTATAAATTTTTAAAAACAAATATCATCTGCTATTTTTGAAAAAAAAAAATATCTTAGACAGTTAAACAAATTCAAATATCTATAAAAATATCTTGTCAAAAAAATTCAAATTTCAAATAATTGAAATATTAAAATCCATAGAATATTCAAATATTAATATCATAAAATATCAGATTTAAAAAAAATATATCATGTATTAAAAAATGTCTTTAATATGTGATAACTTAATTCTAATATTTTAATATATAAAGATATTTAAAATTAATTAGTTAACTTATTTTTAAATTTGAATTTGAATCTTTGTAGGAAATATCTATTTTTTAAAAAATCAAACAACAAAAATATAATATTTCAAAAAATATATTTTTAAATAATACAAAAGATCTGATATTTTTGTATTAACCAACATTCAAAATATGAATTTTAAGAAAAAAAATTCATCGCAGGTTGCGGCCAAAGCCTGAAAATTTAAGAAAAAACATTCCTAGGGCGCGGCCTATGAAAAAATGGTCGCGGCCTAAGCCAAAAATTTTAAGAAAAATTAATCGCAGGACGTGGCTTGTGATAAAGTGGCCGTGACTAGAGCTCGAAAAAAAAATTAATAAAATTTTGTGTAATTTTTCAATCCAAAAATGTTTTCTAAATCATTTTTACTATGTTTTATATCAAATAAAGCATTTATAAAAATTAAATGCATAGAAAACACAACAAAATAACCCAATTTTGCTAATAATCACATAAGAATCAATATGCTTCATAAAAATCATGAAATCCATTCAATTATTCAACACATCAAATAATTACATTTTTACCATGTTCATGCATGAAAATAAAGATTAGCAAATGCTCTAAGGCCAGTTGTTGGGAAAACTTATACATGATCTTGTTTATTTTCATGTAAATCTTATATTAAACAAATTAATATAAGAAAACCTAGAACATGTTTCTACAAATGAATTCAAAGAGAAATAATGAAAAGAACACTTACATTATACACAGGGGAATGAATAAGTCCTTCCTTCAGTTTCTCTAACCCATGTATCCTTTCTGTCGCAGGGTATCACCAAGAAACTAAACCGTTCTTCATTTTTCTTCATAGCCTTCCAAAGTATCCTTAGAATCACCTAGACTAGAGTGGGCAATTCTCTACACATGAGATAGATACAAAGAGAAGAAGAGAAAAGAATATTGAGGCTTAGAAAAGGACTTATGTTGTAGAGGGAATCTAAAACCTAGAGTATCAAAAATAGATCTTCTGATCTTCTCAAAAATTTGTAAGTGATTTTTATTCTCACTTAGCATTCCTTTTATAGGCTCAATTAGGTCATTTATTTAATTAAAAATTCAGTAAAAGAATAGCCAATAACCAGCCCTAGGTCGAAATTCTCATGGGCTTTAGGCCCGTGAAATTTCTCATTTGATTATAAGTCCATTGGACTTAAAATCAAGGCGTGTATTATTTTCTAATGATCTAATTAATTAAATAATTATTTAAATCATTTATCAAATTAATTATTTATAATTTGAACCTTGATTTAAACTTATTTATTAATTTAGATACCAATTTATCTTAATTAATAAATCTACCCTAATATCTTTTTTCTTATCTAAATTACATAACTCTATGAAACTATCCAAAATTGACTTGGTCAACTTTGATCATTCTAATTGATAATTAAATCAATTAATTGAGACTTTCTAGATGATTTTATCAAAGGTACAGCGGGGACCATGGGCTTATGAAATCAAGCTCCAATAAGTTATCATAAATTTAACAAATAAATTTACTAACTTATTAATTCCTCGAGACTCATAATTGCACTCTTGAATTCATAGAATGCTCTATAAGCAATATAGATACGTTATTAATTATCCATAGTTACAACAATAATTTTCACGCAATCCTCTATAAATGGTCTACAATGAGATGGGACTAAAATATTATTTTACCCCTCATTGTATTTCAGTAAACTAATATTAATTACTGAAATGAGATCTCCATCATTTAGCACCTTGAACCAAACTAAAAGGAAACTGTCATTTCACTTCTTCATTAGAAGCTATAGAAGTTTATATCTATGCTTAACACTCCCACTCAATTATACTACCGAGTTCCCAAGATGTAAGTATGGGCTAGACCGTAGGGTAAGCTGGTAACGAACAAGTCAAAGAACTCAAATAATACAATCAGTTAGTATACTGACCACTCAGAATTGAGATTGAATTGACCTATGGTCAACTATATGATATGACTAGAATAGATAATAACGGTATGTTTACTTATCCTATCTAATGTCAATATTAGTCTAGTCCAATGTAACAAATACATCCGATCTTATCTACTTTGCTAATGTTCTGGAAATAACATAACACTACAATGTGTAAGTAGATCATATCATAGATTGGCAAGTCAATGTAAATCTTGTGCACTATCTAATCTTAGGACTAACTTATTTTGAATATATAATCATATTTATATTCCACTGTGATTACGTCACTATAAACATGATAAGCTATATATGCTCAGGATTTAATAGAAGTTTATATTAAACAAATAATCATGAAAATAAAACATGTGAGCAAATTGATTGACCATGTCAAAAAATGATTGCTACTCTTTTATTGATAATAAATGAGATTACAAAGAAATTTTGTTTTAATTAGGGCATAAAACCCCAATAGTTACTAGTGTAGTAGGACACTTTAGTGGAGGTACTTTATATATAGTGATATATAGAACTCGACCAGATATGATTTGTTAATACTTGTTTAAACAACGTTTCAAATGTATTAATCGAACACATCAAACGATGAGCATATACACAATGATCTTAATCCTGAGGTTGCTATGAACTCCTATATTTGTCATCTGATCCTTTGATTCATGCATTAAGGTTTGTCAGAATGATTAGTCTAAGAACAATTGTTTTGGAGACTCAATGATGTATATGGCTGGGGACGTAGTTTAACAGATTTGAAACCTATACCTTTTTATAGATTGATTAACGGTTCCATATTGGGTTGGCTTTTGGAATTGAAAATGTTATGAGCGCTCACGTCGCAAACTTGTTATGACACAACCTTCACTAGTAAAGTCAATGGTGCACTAGGAAAAGATATAGCAAAAAGAGTACAACGATAATTTTCTTCCCTTATAATTATGAACCATGAATAGAGGATTAACGTTGTATGTAATGATTTTATCAATGGACACTTTATTCTTTAATAAAATACTCAGTAAATATATCTTTGTAATTATCAAGAGTTCAATGTCATATTTATAGTGGAATAATCATGAGATTACTAAATATGATTATTTAATCAAAGATCTTTGACTAATAATGTAATATTTATTGGAGCTTGATATTATAGGTCCATAAGTGCCTAGGGTGGCTTGATCAACACCATTTCAAGGTAAGAGTTGATACCAGGGTATAACTGTAATTTGGTAATTTGAGAAGAATTTTATTCTTCGAGTCAAGTATACAATTATATGATAATTAAGGTTAACTAATTAATTATTAATTTTTGAAAATATATTTATTAATTTAAATATATAAATTTTCAAAATTCATATATATAAATAAATAAATAAATTTTTGAAATTAATTATTTTATTTTAGTGGGAGAAAATAAAATTGGTAAGTCAAAAGTAGTTTATGATTTATTGAATTTTAAATGATGATAATAATGATGATCGTCAATTTGAATTTTGAATTTAAAATTTAAATTTTGAAATATGGTTGTCATATTTTCCAAAAAAAGATTAACCCCCTATTTTGTGGGAGATTGGTTTTAATTAAATAATTAAATAATAGAAAAAATACAAAATCCATGAAAAGAGAATAGTGGGTCACGCATGACACAGTCCAAAGACTGTGCCATGTGTGTACCACATATACTGATATTGTATCAGTGTAGTTTTTGTTTTCTTTATTTAATTATTTAATAATTTGAAAATAGTTTTTTCAAATTTGGTAAGTTAGATATTTACCTAAATCAATTCCTATCATCATTATGATATTATTATTATTATTATATTACTATTATTATTAGGAATAATAAGGTAATAGAAATATCTCTATATATATGATATAGAATAAAGAGAAGAAACACACACGAAATTGAACAATACAACACAATACACAATTCAGAATAGTTCTCTGAGTTTTTGTCAGACAAAACTCTTTATTTTTCTTCTTTATTCTAGCCATTCTCAGACTATAATCCAAGTTCTCATGTGTTGAGAAATACTTGTGATTCCTGCCCACACACATCTTGAGGTGTAGAGAACACTTTAGAAGATTATGGTTTAAGTGCTCAAAGCTTTGGATAGGAAGATCGATAAAAATACGAAAAGACACAAGTACACTTGATAGGCTTCAAGAGGTAATAGTTTGTGTTCTTGAATTTTTGTGTTTATATGTTGTATATACATATATATGTTACATGATTAATAATATTGTATGTTAATGTTTCTGGATTGTTTTCTTGTTCATATAAACTGCTTATATGAGTGATGAAATGTTTTGATTGTTGTTGTTCCAATAAACAATGGGCCCACTACGCCAATTTTGATGCGTGCTCTGAATGTTTTTTCCAACATCACTCCCTTCCATGATTTGTGCTTCCTACCTAACCAAAACCTCATCCTGTTTCTGCTTCTCCTTTATCTTCTCATGTAAAGATGATTGTAGAGTTAGACTTGACAAGCTTCCAGTAACTAATTCAATTTCAGATGCTACTATTTCTTTCTGGAATGGTACCTCTATTGAACTTAGTGCTGAGAGAGTCCCATAACTGTGTCTACTTACGGCATTTGCCACCATGTTTTCCTTGCCTAGGTGATAAAGGATCTCGCAATCATAATCATTTACTAACTCCAACCACCTTCTTTGCCTCATATTCAACTCCTTCTAAGTGAAGAAGTACTTTAGGCTCTTATGTTCTGTGTATATCTCGCATTTCTCTATGTAATGGTGGTGCCTCCATATCTTAAGTGCAAACACTACCACAGCCAACTCTAAATCACAGGTATGGTGTCTCTGTTCATACTTCTTCAATTCTCTTGAAAAATAAGCCACTAACTTAACGCCTTGCATCAATACACATCCCAAGCCATTCTAGGAAGCATCACAGTATACTAAAAACTTTCCTTCTTTAGTTGGTACACACAATACTAGAGCTGATATAAGCTTATTCTTCATGGTCTAAAAGCTCTCTTCACACTTTTCAGTCCAAGTGTATTGTTGATTCTTTCTTGTCAAGTTGGATAAGGGTGCAACAATCTTAGAAAACCCTTTAACAAATTTTCTGCAATACCCCACCAATCCTAAGATACTTCTAACTTCTGTTGCATTCTTAGGTTGAGTTCAATCCCAATTAGCCTCGATCTTACCTGGGTCTACCGCTACTCCCTCCTTAGACACTATATGGCCCAAAATCCTACCTTCTCTAATCAGATTCACATTTCTTAAACTTTGCATACAACTAGTGCTCTTGAAGCCTCTTTAGTGTAAATCTTAGGTGTTCTTCATGTTTTTCCTCAGATTTGGAGTAGATCAATAAACAATACCACAAATTTTTCTAGAAATTCCTTGAAGAATCGGTTCATCAAATCCATGAAAGTTTTTGGAGCATTTGTGAGTCTGAAAGACATCTCTAGAAATTCACAATGCCCATACCAGGTCTGAAAGGCAGTCTTTGGAATATCTTCTTTCCTCACCTTCAACTGATGTTACCCCGACCTCAAGTTGATTTTAGAAAATACTATCGCTCCTTGAAGTTGGTCGAAGAGGTCATTGATTCACAGTAGCAGGTACTTGTTCTTGACTGTGACTTTGTTAACTTCCCGATAATTAATACACATCCTCATGCTCCCGTCCTTCTTCTTATCGAACATCACTGAAGCACCCCATGGTGAATAACTTGGTCTTATGAAATCTTTTTCCAACAACTCCTATAGTTGTAGTTTAAGTTTTTTTAGCTCTATCGGTGCCATTTTGTAGGGTGCCTTTGATAGATGCACCTTTGGAGTGTAACCCATTATTTTCAATCAATGGCTTAACTCAAGAGTGTGCCTTATGGTGAGTCAAACTTGAAATACAACACTAATTATATTCTCATAAGAGAAGTAACCCTTGAGATAAAATAAACATATTCGGAAGTCTTTCCTTAGGGAGGCCACAAACGGAAGCTACACGAGGCTCTTCCTATGCCTCTCGGTGTTCAACCAATAATGGAGACCATGGGATTGATTGTCATAACTCCCTCTTCCACTCACTATTTTGGAAAAATGTGTTTTTCACGAACTCAATATTTTTTAATTTAGTTGTAAAAATAATTTAATTGTTTTTACCAAATGATATTCTAATAATTACTAATCTAATTAAGCAAAACAAAAACAAAATTGTGCCATTAATTCTAATTCTAATTTTTCTTTAACTAAGAGAATATCATTTTTATTTTAATAAAATATTTTTCATTAAACCAACAAATTAAACAACGTTAATTTTGATTTACCATCTTAACTAATTAAGACTAAATTTATTATTATATGAATTATCACATATAAACATATAACAAAAAAAATATAGCACGTTCCTAATAGCATGTTTCTACATGAATGTAATGCATGCTAATTGCAAACTGTGTGGGTATATAAATGGCATGTTATAATACATGAAAAAATATTAAACACTTTATTCACATTCAAACATTTATAATAAATAAATAAAACCGAGTATGGTAACTTTTGGGTATTTCTAAAAAATTACAACACTTGCAAAAAATACATGAAAATATAACCTAGACTAACTAAGGCCTGATAAAAACACTTTGATCTTAAACCTTGAGATGTAGTCTTGTTGAGCCAATGCCACCATTTTCCATATCCATTTTGAATTATACAACTTTTAAATTATTTATAACAAACTTTTAAAATAATTAAACTTTGAGTTTTAACACCCAAAAGTTTATAAGGCCCAACTTGAATTTGGATAATTTAATTCAAAATAAAATTAAAATTCAAGATAATTTTAATTTTGGATATTTTAATTGAAACAATTTTAATTATGGAAGAGAAGTACTAAAATATTTTTAATTAGGGAAAATAATCAACATTATTTCAATTAAAGAAATTTCCAAATTAAAACCATTTTAATTTAATTTCTGATTTTTAATTAAAAGAATAATTAAAAAAAATTATGGTAACAACACACTAGGGTTTGTTTGATACAAATCCTAGGTTGTACCAAAAAGGGGCGGCGACTGGAGGAGGCTCAGCTGGGAGTTGGCGTGGGCACAGTTGGCGTGGAGGCAAAGCAGGTGTGCATGGCTGCAGGCTGGAGCGCGCAAGGGCACGGTGTAACATGCCAGCCTTGAGGGTATGCTACAAGCTAGGTTGGTGCTCAGTCAGATGTGAACGCGAGGGTGTAGGCCGGTGAGCATGTTGATGCCTAGTTTGTACGATAGTGGCATTTTCATAAATATCTTCAATATTGCCCAGAAAAGGACAGGACTTGGTAGGTTCTATATTGAAGAGTCAATGAACGCAATGGGGCGATCGAATTTGGGAGATTCGGAGAATTGACGAGCTGAGAGCCAAATATGTCTCCCGAGCAAAAATCATATATGTTCCTTGTAGAATGCTAAAAGCTCAGAAGACTCTGTTATATTATTTTATAATATAATGTAATATTATATTATTTTATACTATAATGTTTTAGATTAAATAAATGTGACAAAGAGTGTCATATATTGTAACATATAATAGAGAGTTACAATATTTAGATATGTGTGACTATCAAAATATGTTATATATTTGGTATTACAAATTGAGCCACAAATTTGTAACTTCCAAATATTGCCCATTATTGTGTAGATTTAATGTTACACAATATTGAGATGAATTTCTTAAATTCATATGTGAAATGGCTGTTAGAGATATGATTATAACCCCAATAATGTGCTTTAGGGGTTACAAATCAATTGGGAGTGGATTGGAACCGTTTGGAAAAACAGCACATTTTTGTGTGCTGAAATTGGTCAGTGACTGCAGCCACTAGATGTTGGTGGCCACGGCCTGGGGAACAGAGACCAATGGCCATGGCCACCGATGCTCCTGGTCACAGCCACAGGTGCTTAACTGACCAACTTTTTTCAGTTTTTTCCAACCTTTTTGAACAGCTCTAGAAACCCAAATAACTCTCAAATCTCATTTTTAATTCCATAAACATTCAATTAATCATTGGTAACAGCCATGGGGGTTGGTGGAATTTGAAATTCAAAGGGTGTCTCTAAACACTATAAATAGGAGCCTATTGCTCACTTGTAAGACACAATTGACAAAGAGTGTCACATATTGTAACATATAATAGAGAGTTACAATATTTAGATATGTGTGAATATCCAAATATGTAACATATTTAGTGTTACAAATTCAGTCACAAATTTGTAACTTCCAAATATTACCCATTATTGTGTAGATTTAATGTTACACAATATTGAGATGAATTTCTTAAAGTCATATGTGAAATGGCTGTTAGAGATATGATTTAACCCCAATAATGTGTTTTAGGGGTTACAAAATCAATTGGTAGTGGATTGGAACCGTTTGGAAAAACAACACATTTTTGTGTGCTGAAATTGGTCAGTGGTCGCGGGCACAAGATGTTGGTGGTTGCGGTCTGGGGAACAGAGACCAGTGGCCGCGGCCACTGATGCTCCTGGTCGCGATCACAGGTGCTTAACTGACCAAATTTTTTCCAACATTTTTCAACGGCTCCAAAAACCCAAATAACTCTCAAATCTCATTTTTAAATCCATAAACATCCAATTAATCATTGCTAACAACCATGGGGGTTGGTGGAATTTGAAATTCAAAGGGTGTCTCTAAACTCTATAGATAGGAGCCTATTGCTCATTTGTAAGACACAACTTTTCTATCCATTAGAGCACTTGGCTAGAAAGCACCTAGAGGCTTGATTATTCCAGAAAGCATTTCTAAAATCTGTGAGAGATCCCTTAATGCTTGAGTTAGGGGGAAATAAGCTTTTGGACAAAGGTTTCAAACCTTATTCAAGTTGGTGATCCCCAACACTCTTCACTTTGGTTGTGTGAGTGAGAGTTTTTTGTTATGTGTTCTTGTTCTTATATTTTTCTTCTATTGCTTTTCTTCTCATTATTCTTGTTCTATTTACTTGTATTTTTGTTTAGAGTTATAATCATTTTATTTCTTTTGTTTCAAACGCTTTTACTTTATTTGTATCCTTTTGCTTAGAGTTGTATTTCTTCATTCTCTTTTTCTAATTCTTCTATTCTTTATTTGTATTTTTAGTCATAGAGTTGTACTATTATTTAATCAATAATTATTTATTTGTAATATTTTGTCTAGCGCTGTAGTTTTCTTACCAATTTCCATTGAGGCAAATTACATTTTCCTAACATTCAAAAGCTTACCCTTTGTTTGTTTCAATGGAAGGTGAGACTATCATGATTATGAATCAAGGCCTAGTGAGGTTGGATAGGTTTGATGGGTCCAATTTCACTATATGGCAAGACAAGGTAAGATTCATTTTGACCACTCTCAAGATCACCTACATTCTAGAGTCCACTCTAGAACCTCTCCCAACGCCATTCGACAAAGACATTCCCGGGGAGGTGGAGAAAAGAAGGAAGAGGGAGGAGGACAATCTCCTTTGTAGGGTTCATAACCTCAACGCCCTTTCCGATAGGCTCTATGACCTCTACATTGAGACCAAATCAGCAAAGGAGATATGGGATGCACTTGAGACAAAATTCAAGGAGGAAGAGGAAGGTACCAAAAAGTTTTTGATATCTCAATATTTTGATTTCAAGTTTTTTGGTGATAAACCTATTCTTCCTCAAATACATGAATTGCAAATAATTGTTAACAAATTGAAAGTTTTGAAGATTGAGCTTCCCGAGGCCTTTCAAGTTGGTGCTATAGTGGCTAAATTACCACCAACTTTGAAGAGCTATAGGAAAAGAATCCTTCATAAAAATGAGGATTATTCTTTGGAGGAAATCCAAAAGCATATTCAAATCGAGGAGGAATCGATATGTAGAGATAAACTTGTGGAATGGTCTAATGGAGAGACTTCCAAAGTAAATGCGGTGTCACAACCAAAACATCCCCAAAACAATGGGAAATGCAAGAAGGGTAACGAGACATCCTTGGGTCCAAGAACTAGCCCAAACAAGTTTAAGGGCAAGAAAGGTCCTTGCTTTGTGTGTGGGAAAAAGGGTCACTATGTTAGAGAGTGTAGGCATAGAAAATACCAACAAGGACCTAAGGTAAATGCAACTAAAGAGAAAAACATAGTTACTACCCTTAGTGAGGTGAATGCGGTACAAGGCAAGGTGAAAGGGTGGTGGTATGATACATGTGCCACCGTCCATGTCACCTATGACAAATCATTGTTCAAGACCTTTGAAGAATCAAAGGGCAACCATGAGATTCAAATGGGCAATGAGGGCAAATCCAAGGTACTAGGCAAAGGTACCATTGAAGTCTTTTTCACCTCCGATAAGAAAGTTACATTAGTGAATGTACTTTATGTTCCCGAAATGAGTTGAAACTTGGTAAGTGGTGATTTGCTTGGAAAGCCCAGCATTAAAGCCGTTTTTTAGTCTGGTAAACTTATTCTTACCAAATCAAATGTATTTTTGGGAAAAGGGTACTCTTGTGAGGGTATGGTTAAGTTGTGCACCAATGATGTAACTTTCAATGTTATCAATAAAAATGTTAATTCTGCCTATATAGTTGAGTATGATTATTTATTTTTGTGGCATCTTAGACTATCTCACATAGGTTTTTCAACCATGAAAAGAGTAGTAAAGTGTGGTATGACTACATGCAATATTAAAAACTATGGTAAATGTGAAACATGTGTTAAGGCAAAAATGATTAAGAAACAATTTCCTAGTGTAGAAAGATCATCTAATTTACTAGATTTAATCCATAGTGATCTTTGTGAATTAAATGATATTTTAACTAGAGGTGGTAAAATGTATTTTCTTACTTTTATAGATGATTTTAGTAGATATACATATGTGTTTCTTTTATTGCATGAATATGAAACTTTTGATGCTTTTAAAGTATATAAATTAAAAGTTGAAAATCAACTTAATAAAAAGATTAAGGTTCTAAGAAGTGATAGGGGAGGAGAGTACTTCTCTAATGAATTCAATACATTTTGTGAAGAAAATGATATAATTCATGAGTGCACTACACCTTATACACCACAACACAATGGTGTTGCCAAAAGGAAAAATAGGACTTACCTAAAGATGATAAATTCTATGTTGGTGTTTTCTAAGTTAAATTTCAACTTATGGGGTGAAGCGTTTTTAACCGCTTGTCACATTCTTAATCGAATACCGATGAAGAAAAATGAGATATCTCCATATGAGTTATGGAAAGAAAGAAAACCCAACATAGTGTACTTCAAAGTGTGGGGGTGTCTTGCATATTACAAGAAAAACGAACCTAATAGAACAAAGTTAGGTTCAAGAACCATAAAGTGTGATTTTGTTGGTTATGCTAACAATAGTAAAGCTTATAAGCTATTAGACTTAGAGTCTAATATTGTGATTGAATCTAGAGAAGTTGAATTTTTTGAGAACATGTTATGTGACAACAATTCTCAAACTTCAACATCTCTAAAGGAGAATTTGTTATATGAGAACAATTCTCAAGCATCTACATCCAAAAATGATTCTCAAGAGGAGAATTACCAAAGGAATGTAAAGCAACCTATTGAACTTAGAAGAAGTCAAGGGCTTAGAAAGGAAAAAAGTCCAGTATTGGATAAGATATATTCTCAACAAATTTCTTTCTACATGGTAGAAGGAAATAGAGAGGAAGTCATTAGGAAAATTCCTATTGTACTTCTTGTTGAGGATAATCCTAAGACTTATAGAGAAGCCATCAATGATGAGATGGATTCCATTCTTTCCAACAACACTTGGGAATTAGTAGACCTCCCACTGGGGTCTAATCCAATTGGGTGTAAGTGGGTATTTAGGAGAAAATACTACACTGGCGGCACTATCCAAACCTTTAAAGCTAGATTAGTAGCTTAAGGGTTTAGGCAAAAAGCGGGCATTGATTAATTCGATACCTATGCGCCTGTTGCAAGAACAACTTCTATAAGAATTTTGTTCGCTTTGGCTTCTATGCATAACTTGTATGTTCATAAAATGTATGTCAAAACGGCATTCCTTAATGGTGACCTCAATGAGGAGGTCTATATGGAACAACCTGAAGGGTTTGTCCTACCAAGATATGAACATAAAGTATGTAGACTTGTAAAATCCTTATATGGATTGAAACAAGCTTGTAACGCCCTACTTCCTTAGAGTCGTTACTAAGTGAGTTTGAAAACGTGCTTTCAACTCGCTAATTGAGATTTTAGGTCAAATAGTGTAATTAAGCCATAAACAGAGGAAAAACTTTAGAAATAATAGTTTCCATAGAAAATCATAAAAGTTTTACACTTGGGATCCCAAAATACAATTTAGAAGCATTTACAATACATAAACTGAACCAAGTCGACTAAACGACAAAATCTAGGTTTATTTACAATCTTCTCCCAAAATCCTCTGGCTGTGGCAGCCAGGCTGGCCAAACATGTACAGGCTGGCCTCACGCCTGCTACACTCATTGTTGGTTGGCTTTCTCCTTACCCTTACCTGCACCACAGAGCATCTGTGAGCCGAAGCCCAGCAAGAAAACCCACAAACAGATAACATATGCAACACATATAACAAGCTTATAAACAGGCCACCAACGGGCTAAACACGTACGACCTAGCCGTCCCAGGCGTTTACCAAGCCCTGGGTTTGCGGACCACGCCGTGAGGATATCCCAGGTATCCTTTTTAGGGACTCACCCTGGCAACTCGCATTCCACGTGCTCAACGCTGCTCCCGGCCCCTTGTCACTCTCAGCCTTGCACTCAACGTGCCCAACATCGTTCCCGGCCCTTCGCCGTTCTCGGCCTACACCGTTCTCGGCTCTTGCCGATCATTCACATAATAGCATACATAGCATAACAAGCAAGTACAGAATTCTACCATATTCAATTAAAGGGCTACGCCCCACAGTTCAAACACAATGGGATCAGCCCTGCATACCAGTCCTATTCAAACAAGGGGCTCAGCCCTGCATACAAGCTCTATGTGAACAAGGGTTTTCTTACCTGAGTCCCGAGCTCTCCGAGCACCAATGTCCCAAGCACAGTCCTCTAACTTGAGCCTCGCTGAAACCCTAGTCACAACATATTAACAATATCCATCCATCAAGTTCTAATCCAATAAATAACTTTGAGCCATAACCCTAACCTCCAGGACCTTGAATTCTATCAATCCGGGTGATAAAATCCATCCCGAGCCTTTACCATTGAATTCCCAAGCCTAAACACCCTTAAAAATGCAGACTAGCACTAAGAGTCGCGACCCCACCCTCAAGAGCTGCGGCTAGCCTCAAAACAGAGGCTAGCACACCCCTGCAACACACACAGGCCACGGCGCACCCCTCCTAGGGTCGCGGCCCTCACCTCCGAACCAAGATTTTCTCACCATCTTTCTACACCTTTCCTCAAGCCAATTCACCCAAAACTTGGCTAACAATCCTAGATAACCAACACAATTATTTCAACTCAATAACAGCACCAAAACCCCATTAAAATCTGCTCCAAAAGCCAACTAAGACACTTAAGACAAATCAAACTTAACCAACATGCAAACCTTAACAAACCAGCAACAATTCTCATCATAACCTTTATAATTAAAGCTTACCTTTGCTGAATCCAATCTCTGAAGTTGATCCTTAATCCCCAAGCTCCTAGCTCCCAAGATTACTCAGTTGAAATCCTTCTAGCTTCTAGCTAGTTCCTCCAAGTTCTCCTCAAGCCTCCAAAGAGAAGATATCCACTTGCTTCGAGAGATAGAATGAGTCGGTTCCTTAAGTGTTCTGTATAGTTCTAAGGTTTGTTTTATTTAACTTAATCTATGTGGTTACCTCAAGGCTCGGGGTACCAAAACGTCCCCGAGGACAAAATGGTAAATTTCCCCAATATTCCCTCCTAGACATTCTATCCTCAAATATATCTCCAAATATTTATTTTCATGTCCCGATAATCCCATAACACACCTAGTACCCAAATTATCCCTCGACTCGCCCCAAGTCAGAATCTCAACCCCGTTGTGACTCTCTGGCTAACCGATCCCCAAGACTGTCTCGGATCGTGCTGCACAGACATATCACACATATATATAACATTTATCACATTTATCACACTTATGCCCCTAATATCCAGACGGGGCCCACATGCACATTTAACTCAATTAAACATGCATCATTATCATATATATACATAAATCCACATATTAACATATTAAATCACTTATTGCCCTCCAGGCACACTAATCAAGGTCTTAAGCCCGATTAGCAAATTTGGGTCGTTACAACTATCCCCTCCTTACAGAAATTTCATCCTCGAAATTACCTGAACAACTCGGGGTACCGCTCCCTCAACTCTGACTCAAGTTCCCATGCCGCCTCCTCAACCTTGTTGTTTCTCCACAGCACTTTCACCAAGGCGATGGTCTTGTTCCTCAAGACTTTATCTTTTCGGTCAAAATCTGAACCGGCTTCTCCTCATTGGATAAATCCTGATCAAGCTCCAGATTCTCAAAACTTAGAACATGCGTTGAATCTGACATATACTTCCGGAGCTTGGATACATGGAAAACATCATGGACCCCTGATAAAGCTGGAGGCATCGCTAACCTGTAAGCTACCTCTCCAACTCGTTCCAGAATCTTGAAGGGACCAACAAACCTAGGGCTCAACTTGCCCCGAACACCAAACCGTTTCACACCCCTCATGGGTGAAACCCTAAGGAACACATGATCACCAACCTGAAATTCCACGCTCCTACGCTTCAGGTCTGAATAACTCTTCTGTCGACTCTGGGAGGCGAGCATACGCGCTCTGAACTTCTCAATCGCCTCATTGGTCCTCTGAACCATCTCCGGACCCAGATACTTCCTCTCACCTGTCTCATCCTAATGAATAGGTGATCTACACTTCCTTCCATAAAGCATCTCATACGGAGCCACTCCGATGGTCGCCTGATAACTGTTGTTATACGAGAACTCGATCAAAGGGAGATACTTACTCCACGATCCCCCAAAGTCAAGTACACAGGCTCGCAGCATATCCTCCAATATCTTAATCGTTCTCTCAGACTACCCATCCATCTGAGGATGATAAGCGGTACTAAACCGTAGCTACGTGCCCATAGCCTTCTGCAGACTCTCCCAAAACTTGGAGGTGAAGGTGGGGTCTCTGTTGGATACTATCGACCTTGGAGCCCCATGAAGTCGAACAATCTCCTTCACATACAACTCAGCGTACTGCTCCATAGTATAAGTTTTCCTAACAGGCAAAAAGTGGCGGACTTGGTATACCTATCCACAATCACCCACACCGAGTCATGTTGTCCCACAGTTCTCGGTAAGCCAACTACAAAGTCCATAGTAATATCTTCCCACTTCCATTCTGGGATCCCCAGAGGCTGCAGCAACCCCGCAGGCCTCTGGTGCTTAGCCTTAACCTGCTGGCAAGTTAAGCACTTAGCCACATAATCCACCACATCCCTCTTCATGCCCAACCACCAATATAGAGCTCTCAAATCTTGGTACATCTTCGTCGTACCCGGGTGCAAAGAATAAGGAGTGGTATGCGATTCATCTAACATCTCTCGCCGAATATCAGAATCCATCGAAACACAGATCTGACCCTTGTACTTCAATAACCCCATCTCAGAGATGGAGAAGTCCTTTGTCGCTCTGACTAAGGCACTCTCCCTATGACCTCGCAGATGGGAATCTTTCCCCTGCACTTCCTTGATCCTCTTAAGGAGTGTAGACTGAAGAGTGATGTTGGCCAACTATCCAACCACCAACTCTATACCTGCTCTGGTCAACTCCTCAGCTAACTTGTCAGATATCTGCCTTGAACTGAACAACCGCCCTGGGCCCTTCCGACTCAATGCATCAGCCACTACATTAGCCTTCCCATGATGGTATAGGATATCACAATCATAATCCTTAACCAACTCCAGCCACCGCCTCTGGCGCATATTCAGGTCCTTCTATGTAAAGAAATACTTTAGGCTCTTATGGTCGGTGTATATCTCGCACTTCTCACCATAAAGATAATGCCTCCAAATCTTAAGTGCAAACACCACCGCTGCCAACTCCAGGTCATGCATAGGATATCTCTGCTCATATTCCTTCAACTGTCTCGATGCATAGGCTATCACCTTACCAGATTGCATCAACACGCACCCCAAACCCTGCCTAGATGCATCACAGTAGACCACAAACTTCTCATTCTCGGTTGGCAAGCTTAACACTAGCGCAGTAATCAATCGCCGCTTCAGTTCCTTAAAACTGTTCTCACACCTGTCCGTCCAGACATACCTTGTCTTCTTCTTTGTCAGTTCTATCAATGGCATAGCTATTCTAGAGAACCCCTCAACAAACCGCCGATAATACCCTGCTAAACCCAGAAAGCTTCTCACTTCAGGAACATTGCTCGGTCTAGGCCAATCTCTGACCGCCTCAATCTTACTTGGGTCAACCAGAATCCCCTCGTTACTGACGATATGGCCCATAAATGTAACTTGTGGCAACCAAAACTCACACTTACTGAACTTAGCATACAACTTATGCTCCCTCAACCACTGTAGTACCAACCGCAGATGCTGCTCATGCTCTGCCTCTGACTGGGAGTACACTAGTATGTCGTCGATGAATACGATCACAAACTTGTCTAGATAATCCTTGAAAACCCTATTCATCATGTCCATAAAAGCTGCTGGGGCATTGGTTAATCCAAAGGACATAACTAGGTTTTCATAATGTCCATACCTCGTCCGGAAAGCGGTCTTTGGTATGTCCTCCTCTTTAATCCTCAACTGATGGTAACCTGATCGGAGATCTATCTTGGAAAACACAGTTCTTCCCTGTAACTGGTCAAATAAATCGTCGATCCTAGGCAGTGGATACTTGTTCTTGATGGTTAACTTGTTCAGCTCCCTATAATCAATACACATCCTAAGGGACCCATCCTTCTTCTTAACGAACAATACTGGAGCACCCCATGGCGAGAAACTCGGTCTAATGAACCCCAAATCAAGTAACTCCTGCAACTGAATCTTCAACTCCTTTAACTCCGCCGGAGCCATTCTATAGGGTGTCCTAGACACTGGCTCCGCTCCTGGTACCAACTCTATAATGAAGTCAATCTCCCTCTGCGGCGGCAACCCCAGCAGATCCACTGGAAACAAATCCGGAAACTCACACACCAATCTAGTCTCACCCGGTCCAACTGGCACCACCCTAGAAGTATCCACAACACTTGCCAGGAATCCTATGCATCAGGTCCCTAACCCTTAAGGCTTAAATCATTGGTACACGCGGTCCACTAACTGACCCCACAAACACAAAGGGTACCTCCCTTTCTGGCTCAAAAGTCACCATTCTACACTTGCAGTCAATCGTTGCCCCATACTTGGATAGCCAATCCATCCCCAAATTCATATCAAAGTCATCCATCTCTAAATCAATCAGATCAACAGACAGTTCCCTACCATCTACCTCTACAGGCAATGCTCTAATCCACTTCCTAGAGACTACCAATTCTCCTGTTGGCAACAAAGTCTGAAATCCCCTAGCATACACACCACTAGGTCTACAAAGCTGATCTATCACCCTAGCAGATACAAATGAATGGGTAGCCTCTGAATCAAACAATGCAGTATACAGAGAACCAGCACTAGAGATCTGACCTATCACCACTGAGGGGCTAGCCTCCGCCTCAGTCTAAGTCAAAGTGAATACCCTGGCAGGAGCAAGACTGTCACTCTGCTTCTGCTCCTCCTTCTTAACTTGAGGGAAATCCCTCTTCAGATGGCTGGCACTCCCACAAACAAAGTAGGCCCTGATCCTACACTCACCCTGGTGTCGATGCCTGCACCGCGGACACATCGGAAAACTGCTCCAGTTATCACTGCCACCCTGACGGCCAGTGGAAGCACCCCGCGCCCTCCTATCTAAACTGGGAGGAACAAAGGAATCTGGGGCCTTCCTCTTCTGCTCACTAGAACCATCACCACAACTGAACCCAACAAAAGGAGGCACTGTCCTCCTGGCATCGCGCCTAACAGCATTATCCTTCCAAATATGATCTTCGGTCCTCTCAGCAGTAAAGGCCTTGTCCACAACTTGGCCATAAGTAGTAGTCTCTGGATCCAAGGTAATATTCACATCACGGGCGATCCTCACATTTAACCCCCGCACGAACCTATCCCTTCTTGCCACATCAGTCGGCACTAGATCTGGCGCAAACTTTGCAAATCTATCAAACTTTATTGCATGCTCAGTCACTGTCGACTGATTCTGGGTCAGGTTGATAAACTCATCAACCTTCGCAGCTCGTACTGCCACACTAAAGTACTTCTCATTAAACAGGTTTCTGAATTCTCCCGAGGTCATAACTAATACATCCCTTCTCTGAACTACCACGTCCCACCAGATGCGGGCATCCTCTCTGAACATGTAGCTAGCACAGGCTACCCTCTCATTCCCCTGAACTCACATAAAATCCAGAATTGAGGCAATCATATTAATCCACTGCTCTGCCCGTAGTGGGTCTGATCCACCCTCGAAGGTGGGAGGATGTTGCTTCCTGAACCTCTCATACAAAGGTTCCCACTTATTCTCCATAGCAGACTGCACTAGCACTGACGCTGCAACCTGCTGCACTGGCAGCCCAGTAACCTGAGGCAGAACCTGCTGCCTCAACTGTCGCAACTCTTCCTCTGTTCGCTGCAGTCTCACTTCCATCTCGGCAAACATCTCTTGCCAATTCTCTGGGGCAGGTGGAGGGTCCTGACCCTGGTTGTCATCCTCGGCCCTACTACTGCGAAGTCTAGCTGATTGTCGAGGCATCTCAACAAATATGCCTGCAACCAACGACGCTGTTCCTCAGGCATGATAACAACATCCAAAAACCACCTCCCAAACACATCAGTCATCCATAATAATATCTCATATAACATATAACACACAGCGGGCCATGCCCTAGCATCATGCATATGTTAACTCATTCATCATGCTCTATACAATATAAGCAGGCAAACAGGACATTCAAACACATTTTCAAACATATTAGCCAATCTTACCAACCAACCCTAAGTTGAGCCTTTCACTGACAGCGTGTGTACATGTTCGATCAATCTCCAGAACAAATAACCTTGGCTCGCTCTGATACCAAGTTGTAACGCCCTACTTCCTTAGAGTCATTACTGAGTTTGAAAACGTGCTTTCCACTCGCTAATCGAGATTTTAGGTCAAATAGTGTAATTAAGCCATAAACAGATGAAAAACTTTAGAAATAATAGTTTCCATAGAAAATCATAAAAGTTTTACACTTGGGATCCCAAAATACAATTTAGAAACATTTACAATACATAAACAGAACCAAGTCGACTAAACGACAAAATCTAGGTTTATTTACAATCATCTCCCAAAATCCTCTGGCTGTGGCAGCCAGGCTGGCCAAACATGTACACGCTGCCTCACGCCTGCTACACTCATGGTTGGTTGGCTTTCTCCTTACCCTTACCTGCACCATAAAGCATCTGTGAGCCGAAGCCCAGCAAGAAAACCCACAAACAGATAACATATGCAACACATATAACAAGCTTATAAACTGGCCACCAACGGGCTAAACATGTACGGCCTAGCCGTCCCAGGCATTTACCAAGCCCTGGGTTCACGAACCACGCCGTGAGGATATCCCAGGTATCCTTTTTAGGGACTCGTCCTGGCACCTCGCATTCCACGTGCTCAACGCTGCTCCCGGCCCCTTGCCGTTCTCGACCTTGCACTCAACGTGCTCAACGCCGTTCCCGGCCCTTCGCCGTTCTCGGCCTACACCGTTCCCAGCTCTTGCCGATCATTCACACACTACACCAAATACCCATTTCCATAACACATGAATATAATACTAATAAAAAAGAGTTATGTAAAAGTATTATATTGGGAACTTAATGAAAAAAAGGGTGGTAATTTATTTAGCCATCCCGCCACTTAGCTTTTTTTTTCATTTCCTTCAACATTTCTTCAACAAAGAACAGAGACCCATTTCCTTCAACATTTCGACACAAAGAAGAGACCCATTTCTTCGGCTTGGTACGGTCTTTGAACTCCTCACTCTCTCAAATCTCCTCAAAGGAGCCGGAGCAAGTGATGAAGCTAAGGGGAGGATCAGTGCTCGGGAAGAAGACGATTCTGAAGAGCGACCACTTTCCTGGCTGCCAGAACAAACGATTGTCTCCTCAAATCGATGGTGCTCCCAACTACCATCACGCCGAATCTTTACATGTTCATGGCATTGCAATTCATACCATGGATGGGATCCAAAATGTTCTCAACCACATTCATGGAAAGGAGGCTCAAGTTCTTTGGATGAACCTTCGTGAGGAGCCGGTAAATTCCTACATAGATCCATTACTTGTTAGGTTCTTCAGTTTCTATAACCAAATTCGAATTCCTAGGCAATTTCATTTTAGCTGTGTTTTCAAGTTCGCCTAACCTAAATTTTGGACTCACGAGCCTTTTGATGCTTTGACCATGCAAAAAATTTGGACCAAATAGTCCACTACTGCAAGTGGTTGTTCTCAACCAAAAAAATTTCTTTCTTTTCTTCAAAGAGGTAGTGTACATTAACGGACGCCCTTTTGTATTGCGTGATGTGGAAAGGCCTTTCTCAAACCTGGAATATACGATATGTTGTTATAAATTCCAGCCTTTTTTCGCTTGCAATTTGAGTTGTATGTTTTACTCCTATGTTTCTAAACTCCAAACATTATTGCCTTTTTATTCATGAACTCTAACATACGTCTTTAAGGCTATACCACTTTCTTCTTTCATGTAAGCAGGGTTTAGAGCTTTGGCGAAGGCTTTTCGAAACTTGAGAAGCTGAGCTTAATCTGGTGCTCTAACGTCTCAAGTTCTGGCTTAATTGCACTCGCCAAGAAGTGCTCATTTTTAACAGCTTTAGATTTACAAGTGATTTTTTGGTCTACTATACTTGAAATTTGAAGTGTTTTATGTGGGTCTTATCTGTTTCTGTTAAAATAAATGAAAATATATTCATCGTTTACCTCATTTTTCCCAAGTTTTTGTGACATATCATTTTGGTATGGTTTTCTTTAAGGGTTGCTATGTTGGAGATCATGGTCTAGCTGCTGTTGGTCAGTCTTGTAAGCAGCTTGGGGATTTAAATTGGTGATTTTGTGAGGCCTTAACAGATGTGGGTTTAGTTGAATTAGCTCTTGGTTGTGGGAATTCATTGAAAGCTCTTGGTATTGCTGCTTGTGCTAAGATAACTGATGTCTCACTGGAAGCAGTGGGCGTACATTGCAAGTCTCTTGAGACCCTTTCTTTAGATTCTGAGTTCATACTCGTTTTACTGTATTGTTTGCTCTTGGCATGGAGAAAGGCAGTCACAATGTAAGGTTTTTATAATTATAACAATTCTAGATATTATAATTTGATCTTTTTCTCTTGTTTTGTGAATTTTTTCATTTGATTCATTCTGATTATTTGAATGTTTTCTCTTGTTTCGTTTATGCCAATGATCCTTTCCCCAACTCAAGGGGTTCCTTCACAAAATCCAGAGTGGAATGGGTATTAGGTACTTTCATACTAAGAAACTTATCTGTTACTTTTTAAAGTACCGAGATTTAATTAACTTTTATTTCTTTGATGCTACTAGTGAGTATTTTAAGGATGAATTTAAAGCATGTACACTCTTATTTTATTTTTATCTCACTTTCTTTTTATTGAATTCTATTACTAAACTCAATGTATTATTGTCATATAGAGATTTCATCTCCTCATCCATGGCTGTAGGCCAATTTTTTCTGTCCTTACAAGCAATAGCACCTTTCTTAGATTTGTTCTCATTCACTTTCATTTCTGAATTCAACTGTTTTTTTTGTGGAAAATTCATATGCTTAGATTTGGCACCTTGGGAGAGTCCAAGCTGTCAATTATGGTGACTATTTTGGCCTAATTTAACTCCTAGTAGGATGATCGGCTTGTAATTTTTTCTATTAAATTCGGTTTTGCAGGCTGTAATTGAGGCCAATATCATTCACCCGCTTGTACATCTTCTCCAACATTCAGAGTTCGATATAAAAAAGGAGGCTGCATGGGCCATCTCTAATGCCAGTTCCGATGGCTCTCATGAACAAATCCAGTATATACTTGTGCTTCCTTTCTTGTTTACACATGCACTTCTGTTACAACCAAAAAAAAAAAAGAGAAAATATATAAAATTTGAGTTGACTCGTGTAATTTAATATATATATATATATAGATATAAGAACTTCTGGTCCTAATGCACTTCTGTTGTAGAAAGATTCATCTAATATATAGCTATTATAGTTGTAATGCATTTGGCATGACATTTCACTAACATGGACATTGCCTTGCAGATTTCTTGTTAGCCAAGGTTGCATCGGCCCACTCTGTGATCTCCTAAACTGTCCAGATGCAAGGATTGTAACTGTAACTGTATGCCTTGAAGAAATAAGAATTTCTATTTAATGACACATTTGGTATATATATTGTTATTAGCTTGTTGTTGTAAGTTGAAAGTGCTTGTTTGTCATAAAAACTTCTTTGTTCCCTTTCTTCTTTTATAAACTCCTTGCTCATTCACTTCGCTTATTAGGAGTTTTTTTCTTTTGTTTCATGCTACTTATTAGGAGTTTTTGTTTTTCTAGTTACTGTACTTATTAAAAGAGGTATTTTTGAGACTATATATAAATATAAATGTGGTATATTATTGATGGCTCTTATTACTCTTATATAAATATAAATGTGGTATATATATAAATCTATTCATGCATATGCTAAGAGTACAACAGCATAGTGTTATAAAAATATTTTATATTCTTTCATATGTTTACTATTTGTACTTCATTTATGATAACTAGAAGAACAAGGGTGGACATAGATGGATCCTGTATTGGTTTTAGAGAACCAAGGGGGCCAATTTTCGGTACATTTGTTTATGAGGAGGTATTTTATTAGTTCTCTTAAAGGTCTACTTAGTTTAGAATACTGTGTAAGGTATACAGAAATGCAAAATGATAATATATTTATAGCCATGATAATGACAATTGTAAGACAAAGTAAAGTTAAAAAAAATTATGATCTCATACTTTGAAATATGGCTTACTTTTCTTTTCTATTATTTCCTTCTTCTTCAATAATCAGTTATCATGCTATGGATTTCATTTTTTTTTAAATTAATTGTTTTTAGGGAACTGCATAGATATAAAGAGTATTTCAACTTGATTAAAAATTGGTTCCAATTCCAAATAACATTTTTTACCTCTGAAGAGCATTAAAGCTGAAGCCAAAGAAGCATGAGATTGAGAATTGTTTTCTGGGGAGTGGTTTTGAGGTGATTTCTGTTGGAAGAAAAAAGCTTGTTCGTTCTGTTCCAACAGAGTTGAACAAAGACCATTTCATAGTTGGTGAAATGGGTGAAGCTGAGAACAGTTCAGTGCTTAGAAGAACACTCAAGAGTCTTTGTGTTAGTAATGGTTGGTCTTATGGCGTTTTCTGGTGTTTCGACCAAAGAAATCCCATGTAAGTTTTTTCTTTTTGTTCGTTTTGTCTTTTCTTCTTTACACCACACTCCTTTTGTTCTTTTCTTAATCAATTCTATAACTTTTTTTAAAATTTTAAAATATTTTTCCCAGTCACATTTGAGATTTGTGTACCCATGGTTTTCTCAAATCAAGCATAGTTCTTTCTTATTTTCTTTTTAAAAGAATAACTCAAGTTGAGAAAATGAAAATGCTTTACATGGGTTTTTTTTTTAAATTATTTGGAGAGAAAAATAAAAAATTAATGTTGCTCAAAACCCATATTTTGTTTTTCTTAATCTGCATTTTTCACTCTGAGATCAAGCTTTGTGAAATTTCATTTAACCATTATAATAAGTTAGCATCATTAAGAAGATAATGGATTTGCAATATGTATTTTCTCAATATTAATTTAGCTAACTGTGAATTATGCTCTTTGGAATGGTCTCAGGCTGTTGTCTCTTGAAGATGCCTACTTTGAGGACCCAGTTGGAGCTGTCATTGAAAATATGCTATTAAAAGTCCATGTGCTTGGAGAAGGGTATGCCCCTAAACATTTGTTTTTTTCTGTATAAATGTGCCAAATGCATTAGAGAAAATATTTGTTTCTTTTCTCTAAAAAATAATAAAGTTGATTAGAGGAAAATAGAGGGCTAATGTTTGTTGTTTGTATATGTGTCAATGTAGAATTATTGGTCAAACTGCTTTAAATGGGAAGTACCAATGGATTCAAGCTGATGGGCGAAGTGAGGAATGGAATTCTTTCAAATCTACTGAAAATAAACACACATTTCAGGTATTTCTTCTTTCTTTTTCAGTTTTTAGAGTTGAAATCACATACATATGTTGAATTTTTTGAAGTTAGAATTCTTGTTATGTTTGCTTATTTTGTCAATTTTCTTTCACTCTACAGGATGATTCTGAGGTTTGCTATTAGTTTTCCTCTAGAATAAAGGTACAATTTTTTTCTTTTTGAGTACTTTAATTGAGATTAGTATGGTAGAAACTTGTGTTATAAATTTTATGGTTTCTTCTCATATGTTGTCAAAGTTGTTCAATTCTAGCTCACAACTCAGAATTATTAACAATCAAACTCACTTTGCAGACCATTGTGGTAGTACCGGTTGAACCATGAGGACTAGTACAGTTTGGATCTACTGAGAAGGTTAGATCACTTCTATGAATATTTATGCTTAACCGTTCGATTAGTGTTCTGTGATTGAGCTGTTAATTGATTAATGCTCTGCCATTGTTGTTACTGCTGCAGATATCTGAAAGATTGGACTTTGTGGATCAAACAATGAGGCTCTTTCAGGAAACCGAAAATCTTGATGTGTTTAGCACATTGGAAAATGCTAATTCATATGAAAAAGTATAAACCTATGACATAAATGGATTGTTTGCTTCCTTAATCTCATCCCAAAATTTGAGTAACGAGTTCACTCCAGTTTTTGGTGATGACAATTACAAACAGTTGGGGGAAAACAATTGCTCTGCATTGAACTCTAATCAATGCTCACCTTCTGTATCTGATATTCATTGCAAAAAATGAAGTTATTAGTCTGTTTTTCTGTTTGAGTTCAAATTATATTTTCTGTTTTTGTCATACAGTTATTAGTTAACTCCTGATATATTCTTTCCACTGCCTATGCCTGTTTTTATTCGTTGTTACTGGTTTCGAATTCAGGTATGTTAGCAGCGACTTTGGTAACCATCCTCTGTCTCATCTAATGGGTTCTGTCTTTGGCTGCGTATCCAATAAGAAGTGGAGCATTTTATAGATGTCTGATCCATGTCATCTGATATGATTGCCAGGATGATTTGATACGCTGAACAGACTAAGAACATCTTAAGTAATTGAGTTGCTGCTGTTGACAATTTGTGGTATCTAAAAGATGGAATACATGCTGTAGTCTTGAAAAAACTTTCAGAAAATGGTAAGAGCTATGTGGGTTTTACAGTTTTATTTTTGTATGATACTTCGAGCATTGATCTGTAGACTTATCTCAGTTTTTGGTTCAAAGTTTCAATTTTGAATTTTTCTTCTTTGAATTAAATTTGGTATTAAATCTGTAGACTAATTAGGCTCTTGGGCTTTCATTAAAATTTTCAACCTTTATTTTTAATACTTGTGCTCTGTAACTGTAAATTTTCTATATATAGGGAGCTTTGGAAGACAAACTATCCGCAACAGAGAGCCAACAAAAACCTTAGACACAGTATTAAGATGAGTAAGAATTTGACCTTATTTATTGATCCTTTATTTATATATATTTATCTTTCTAGTGGCCATCATTTACAGTGACAAACCTAAATTGTTTTTCTTGTTGGTCCCACTTACTAATGTTACTCAAATACTTAATGTTTGATATAAACAACCAAGAAGTTTCCAAACTTATGTTCTCTCATTGATAATTCAAATTGATTCGTGCTTTAAACACAACTGGAAATTTCTAGACTATAGACTGTAGATCTATGACTTCATATTTTCAAACAGTGGTTTTGACATTGGTCATGCCATTGCTGTTAATTTTTTGCTAATACGTTGTCATGGTTCATGCAGTTGTTCTCAGTAAAAAATTACACTTGTAATTCATGTTCTGAATTTATTGTCAAAAAGTATGTTACATAGTGTGATGTAAGCTGAACCTTTTAAAAATCTATATCAAATAAATCATGTGGAAGTTAATACAGTCCATCTGTTGCTTTTAGAAAATGTTATTCCTCTCTTTTGTACATGTGTTTAAGTATTATATATGTATACAAACAATTTTTTTTTTCTTCCTATACAACATATGTAAATATGTAAGAATAGTTCCTCTTTACATTTTCAGTGGATAAATTCTTCTTGGTTGTGTGTTTGGGTTATTAAATTTGAGTATAAGTTTTGGTCTATTAAATTTTAGTTTTTCTTGTTAGTGCTTTAAAAGCAGTTGAAATTCTGGAAGCATATGAAGGGACACTAGAAGATGATTTTCCTCCTGATAATGAACGTTGTGAACATGGGGAAATGCTTTTGTATAAGGTATTCTAAGTGGTATCTTCTGTATATTGTTTCTTATATTATATATTAATGTAGATCTTATAGGTGACTAGCTGTCTATTATGTTGATTTTTAGGCTTGCTTTTTTATATGGATTTTAGTTATTGTTAGGTTTTGTAGTTGTCTAGAAGTTTTGTGTGTATTGGAGCTGTTACTGGCTATTTATGTTTCAGGTTTTTCCCCACCTATTCTTGTGGTCTTTTTTTTAGGTTCCCTTGGTTTTCCCCACAGAAGTTTTTGCTTGCCTTTCAGGTAAGCTTTTGTTTAAGCGTGTGGCTGAGAAGCTTTTATTTTGACCCTCTTTTTGTCTTGAGCTGCATAAGGCCAACTGGTGACTAAATTGTCTTTGGAGTGCAGGTTGTAAAGCAACTACTGGGGTTGAACGCTGAACACCCAGATACACATCGTTGTTTAGTATGTATCTCTGTTATCTATGGCCATCGTGTTTGTATATGTTATTAGTTTGTGGTGATCTGTCTATTCCACTCGAACTTATTGTTAACTGCTCGAATAAGAGGAATAGCACGGGCTTCATAAAGGACCTCTAACAGCCATATTCACATTCTACTTGTTAATTTGGATGCCATACTTGATGCCCTATTGGCTACTTATGTTCTTAATAATAAAAGGACTTTTTTTTTACAATGTGCAGGTATATTGAGATGATTTCTTTGGAGCAATTCTTGACAACATTTGTAGTTGAGGCCTTTACAATGGAAGAATGTATTTCACTAATTTTTGTATACATATCTTGTTTTGTATTTAGTGATAAAGGAATCTGAATTGGGCATAAATTATGTTGTAATATGATTTCTTAAGCCTAGACTAGTAGACTAAATATTGTAATTACAGTTTGAGTAATTAATAAAAATCTATTTATGTTACCTTATTTGGCTTCAACTTTCATATTTATTTTCCTAGTTTTGTGTAAGTAAAAAAAGATTATGTTTCTCTAAGCTAATATAACACATGTGTTATACTAAAGTGTAGTATAACACAAAAAATGTGTTATACTAAAGTGTAGTATAACAAAAATTTATAAGTATTGAAATAACATAATTAAACACTTATCTATTTATTAAAATAACACAAAAATTGTGTTATAACACATCTGTATAACAATGATAAAGTGTTATGTAAAGTACCCTGACCTATGATAACATAGTCGGTCTTAACACATCAAAAAGTGTTATGGTATGTTTTGATAACACATTTTTGGTGTTATTAAAATCATTTTTTCTTGTAGTGACATAATAGCATACATAGCATAACAAGCAAGTACAGAATTCTAGCATATTCAATTAAAGGGCTACGCCCCGCAGTTCAAATACAATGGGCTCAGCCCTGCATACCAGTCCTATTCAAACAAGGGGCTCAGCCCTGCATACAAGCTCTATGGGAACAAGGGTTTTCTTACCTGAGTCCCGAGCTCTCCGAGCACTGATGTCCCGAGCACAGTCCTCTAACTTAAGCCTCGTCGAAACCCTAGTCACAACATATTAACAATATCCATCCATCAAGTTCTAATCCAATAAATAACTTTGAGCCATAACCTTAACCTTCAGGACCTTGAATTCTATCAATCCAGGTGATAAAATCCATCCCGAGCCTTAACCATTGAATTCCCAAGCCTAAACACCCTTAAAAATGCAGACTAGCACTAAGAGCCACGGCCCCACCCTCCAGAGTCGCGGCTAGCCTCAAAACAGAGGCTAGCACACCCCTGCAACACACACGGGCCGCGGTGCGCATGAACTCCTCGGCCACCCTCGGCCGCGTGTGCACAGGGGCCACAGCGCGCCCCTCCTAGGGCCGCGGCCCTCACCTCCGAACCCAGATTTTCTCACCATCTTTCTACACCTTTCCTCAAGCCAATTCACCCAAAACTTGGCTAACAATCCTAGATAACCAACACAATTATTTCAGCTCAATAACAGCACCAAAACCCCATTAAAATCTGCTCCAAAACCCAGCTAAGACACTCTAGACAAATCAAACTTAACCAACATGCAAACCCTAACAAACCAACAAAAATTATCATCATAACCTTTATAATTAAAGCTTACCTTTGCTGAATCCAATCTCTGAAGTTGATCCTTAATCCCCAAGCTCCTAGCTTCCAAGATTACTCAGTTGAAATCCTTCTAGCTTCTAGCTAGTTCCTCCAAGTTCTCCTCAAGCCTCCAAAGAGAAGATATCCACTTGCTTAGAGAGATAGAATGAGTCGGTTCCTTAAGTGTTCTGTATAGTTCTAAGGTTTGTTTTATTTAACTTAATCTATGTGGTTACCTCAAGGCTCGGGGTACCAAAACGTCCCCGAGGGAAAAATGGTAAATTTCCCCAATATTCCCTCCTAGACATTCTATCTTCACATATATCTCCAAATATTTATTTTCGTGTCCCGATAATACCATAACACACCTAGTACCCAAATTACCCCTTGACTCGCCCCGAGTCGGAATCTCAACCCCGTTGTAACTCTCTGGCTAACCGCTCCCCAGGACTGTCTCGGATCGTGCTGCACAGACATATCACATATATATAACATTTATCACATTTATCACACTTATGCCCCTAATATCCAGACGGGGCCCACATGCACATTTAACTCAATTAAACATGCATCATATCATATAAACACATAAATCCACATATTAACATATTAAATCACTTATTGCCCTCTAGGCACACTAATCAAGGCCCTAAGCCCGATTAGCAAATTCGTGTCGTTACAAAGCTCCTAAGTAATGGCATGAGAAATTCGATCAAGCCATCATGTCTAATGGTTTTAGGCATAACAATGGAGACAAGTGTTTGTATTCCAAAACTTGTAAGGGATGTGTGATCATTGTTTGCTTATATGTAGATTACATGCTTATTCTAAGTGATAGCATGAAAGGGATAGAAGAAACGAAGAGGTTTCTATCATCAACCTTCAAGATGAAAGATCTCGGAGAAGTTGACACCATACTTGGTATCTGTAACACCCTACTACCTTAGATTTGTTACTAAGTGAGTTTAAATCGTGCAATTAACTCGCTAAACGAGGTTCTTAGAACAAAAGTGTGACTAAGCTAAAATCAAAGTCATAATCTTTGAAAATAATCTCATTTCATTGAAAATTATAAAAGTTTAACATTTGGGATCCCAAAATACAGTTTAGAAATATTTACAACTCAAAATATAATCACAGTCGACTAAACGTTAAAATCTAGTTGTATACATTCATTTCCCAAAAATGCCCCCGACTGTGGCAGTCAGGCTAACCAAACATGTACACGCCGCTTCACGCTTGCCATACTCATGATTGGTTGACTTTCTCCTTGCCCTTACCTGCACCACAGAGCACCCGTGAGCCGAAGCCCAACAAGAAAACTCACAAATAGATAACATATGCATATCAACACTTATCAATTAAACAGGCCATCTATAGGTTAAACACATACGGCCATGCCGTCCCAGGTGCTTTACCATGCCCTGGATTCGCGGTCCATACCGTGAGGATATCCTAGGTATCCTTTAGGATTCAACCTAGCAACTCGCACTCCGCGTGTTAAACGCTGCTTCCGGCCTTGGCCCTTTGCCACACTCAGCCTTGCACTCCACGTGCCTATCACCGTTCCCGGCCCATTGCCGTTCTCGACCTCTGCCGTTCTTAGCCTACACCATTATCGACCTTCACCGTTCATAACTCAAGTCGTTCATTCAATATATTCACACATAATAAAACTAACCAACAATCTAGGCATGTATAAATCCACTCAAAGGGTCATACCCCACAACACAATCTTATAGGGTCGAGCCCTGCAACACATGCTCTATGGGAACAGTGGTTTTCTTACCTGTATCCCGAGCTTCTTGAGCACTGAACCCTCGAGCACGGTCCTCTAATCCGAGCCTCTCCGAGAACCTAGTCACAATGCAAAAATAGCATCCTCATTACTAACCAATTCAAGAACATCTCCCAGAACCAAACCCGAGCTCTCGGGACCTCCCGGACCCCCACACAAGGTGGTGGAAGCATCCCCCAAGCCCCCTGGGAAAAAGCCTAAAAACTGAATTTTCCCCTGCCCAGAAATGGCCTAGGGCCGCGGCACTAGCCCTCAAGGGTCGCGACGCCTAGCGTGGCCTCCTTCCCTGTTACAACCTAGCGCCGCGGCGCCCCTTCGCGAGCCCAGAAATCTAGGTTTTCCCTTGCATTTTCCCTGAGCCAAAACACTCCCAAATCATTCCCAATGCATGCCTAAGCCTTAAATTCAATTTAAAACCTCAAATAACCCATCTAACAACTTATAAACACCAACAACAATCCTAAATACACAATCAAACTCAAGAATCACTTAGTGGTTCAAAATTCTCAAAACCTAAACCAGCCTTCAGAAATTCTAAACCAAACCAGAAATAAATTCCAATCAAACATAGAATTCTTACCTCAAATGGTGATTCGTCCTTGAGCTGCTTCCCAACCAAATTCCTATTGGGGTTTTATGCCCTAATTAAAACCCAAATTCTTTGTAATCTCATTTTATTATAAATAAAAGAATAGAAATCATTTTTTGACTTGGTCAATCACTTTGCTCACATGTTTTATTTTCATGATTATTTGTTTAATATAAACTTCTATTAAATCCCAAGCATATAGCTAATCTTATTTATAGTGACGTAATCACAGTGGAATATAAATATGATTATATGTTCAAAATAAGTTAGTCCTAAGATTAGTCAGTGCACAAGATTTACACTGACTTGCCAATCTACGATATGATCTACTTACACATTATAGTGTTATGTTCTTTCCAGAACATTAGCAAAGTAGATAAAATCGGATGTATTTGTTACATCGGATTGAACCGATATTGACAATTGATAAGATAAGTAAACATACCGTTATTATCTATTCTAGTCACATCATATAGTTGACCATAGGTCAATTCAATCTCAATTCTGAATGGTTAGTATTCTAACTGATTGTACTATTTGAGTTCTTTGACTTGTTCGTTATCAGCTTACCCTACGGACTAGCCCATACTTACATCTTGGGAACTCGATAGTATAATTGAGTGGGAGTGTTAATCATAGATATGAACATCTATAGCTTCTGATGAAGAAGTGAAACGATGGTTTCCTTTTAGTTTGGTTCAAGGTGTTAAATGATAGAGATCTCATTTCAGTAATTAAATTAGTTTACTGAAATATCATTTACAAGGAACTAAGTGTTTTAAGGATAAAATACAATGAGGGGTAAAACGGTATTTTAGTCCTATCTCATTGTAGACCATCTATAGAGGATTGAGAGGCAATTATGGTTGTAACAATGGATAATTAATAGCGTATCTATATTTGTTATAGAGCGTTCTATGAATTCAAGAGTGCAATTCCGAGTCTATAGTGGAGTCACGAGGAATTAATAAGTTAGTAAATTTATTTGTTAGATTTATGATAACTTACTGGAGCTTGATTTCATAGGCCCATGGTCCCCATTGTACCTTGGATAAAATCATCTAGATAATCTCAATTAATTGATTTAATCATCAATTAGAATTATCAAAGTTGACCAGGTCAATTTTGGATAGTTTCACAGAGTTGTGTAATTTTGAGAAGAAAAGAGAAATTATGGCGGATTTATTAATTAAGATAAATTGGTATCTAAATTAATAAATAAGTTTAAATCAAGGTTCAAATTATAAATAATTATTTTGATAAAGGATTTAAATAATTATTTAATTAATTAAATCAATAGAAAATAATACAGGCCTTGATTTTAAGTCCAATGGGCTTATAATCAAATGAGATATTTCACGGGCCTATAGCCCATGATAATTTCGACCTAGGGCTTCAAAATAGCTATTATTTTATTGATTTTTTTAATTAAATTAAATGGCCTAATTGAGTCTATAAAAATAGTGCTTAGAGAGAAGTCAAAACACAAGTTTGATAAGTCACAAGTCAAATTTTATGATAGTTTTAGATTCTCTCTAAACACAAGTCCTTTTCTAAGCCTCTTTGTTATTTTCTCTTCTTCTCTCTATATCTATCTCATGTGTTGAGAATTGCCCACACTAGTCTAGGTGGTTCTAAGGATACATTGGAAGATTTTGAAGAAAATAGAAGATCGGTTCAGTTTCTTGATAATACTCTGCGACAGAGAGGATACAAGAGTTAGAGAAACTGAAGGAATGACTCTTTAATTCTGCTGCGTATACTGTAAGTATTCTCTTCTTTGTTTCTCTTTGAATTCGATTTTAGAAACATGTTTTAGGCTATCTCGTATTAATTTTTTTAATATTAGATATACATGAAAATAAACAATGATCCTGTCTAAGCTAATCCTACAATTCCAAGCTTATTTCAACTCATCCAACTGAACCTAACCATAATTCACCCCAAGAATCCACCAAACTAAAACACACCATTTTAACTATCAATTCTTGACATTCTTAATTGAATTTTACAATATAATTACTCATAATTCTCTTACCTCAGTGAGTAAAGCAGTCCTCTAAATTTCTGGCCTTAACTCCCTTCTTGACTCCACAAAATTCAGAATCCCCCATTTCCTTCCTTTCTTGATTTCTCTCTAATTTTCAGCAAAAACAAGGTTTTGTCTAAGTGTAAAACGTGAATAGCTTCCCTTCTCAGCTGTGGTTATCTACATCCAAGCCAAAAGACCCTTTTTCCCTTCCATCTAACTCTCTTTCTAACTAAACCACAAGGGCATCTTAGACCTTTCCCCTCCCTTACAAATGTACCATTTTTCCCACCTAGAGTAGCTATCCTTAACGGTTACCAATGGTTACCCAAGTTACCAAAATGTACTAATCATTACTTACAAATTCCCAAACTCAAGTTGTAATACTCCCAAAATATCCCTAGGCTCCTCCCGAGCCGGGTATTTGACCCACGTTGTGACTTTCTAGCTAAACAGATCCCTAGGACCGTCTCGGAACGTGCATCATAGATATATTACCATTATATCACATAAATCACATTTATTACATTTATGCCCTCAACAGGCTAAGATTACCAATTCGCCCCTAACAATCAAACAGGGCCCACATGCATATTTATTCCACCTAAACATGCATTCTAACCACATATTCATTAAATTCACATAGATTAACACAGTATAGCAATTATTGCCCTCTAGGCACACTAATCAAGGCTCCAAGCCTTATTAGCAAATTTGGGTCGCTACAACTATCCCCTCCTTATAGAGATTTCGTCCTCGAAATTACTTGAACAACTCGGGATACCGCTCCCGCATGTCCGATTCAAGTTCCCATGTCGCCTCCTCAACTTTGTTGTTCCTCCACAGCAACTTTCACCAAGGCGATGGTCTTGTTCCGCAAAACTTTATCTTTTCGATCAAGAATCCAAACCGGCTTCTCCTCATAGGACAAATCCAGGTCCAGCTCCAAACTCTCATAACTCAGCACGTGAGTTGAATCTGATACATACTTCCGGAGCATGGACACATGAAAAACATTATGAACCCCTGATAAAGCTGGAGGCATAGCCAACATGTAAGCTACCTCCGCAACCCGCTCTAAAATCTCAAAGGGTCCGATAAACCTAGGGCTCAGCTTGCCCCGAACACCGAACCGTTTCACTCCTCTCAGAGGTGAAACCTTAAGAAATACATGATCACCGACCTGAAATTCCACACTCCTGCGTTTCAGGTCTGAATAACTCTTCTGGCGACTCTGGGAGGCGAGCATTCGCGCTCTGATCTTATCAATCGCCTCATTGGTCCTCTGAAAAATCTCAGGACCCAAATAACTTCTCTCACCCGTCTCGTCCCAATGGATAGGTGATCTGCACTTCCTCCCGTATAGCATCTCATACAGAGCCACTCCAATAGTCGCTTGATAGTTATTATTATACGAGAACTCAATCAGAGGAAGATACTTACTCCAAGATCCCCCAAAGTCTAATACACATGCTCGCAACATGTCCTCCAGTATCTGAATCGTCCTCTCAGACTGTCCATCTGTCTGAGGATGATAAGCGGTACTAAACTGTAACTGCGTGCCCAGAGCCTTCTGTAGGATCTCCCAAAACTTGGAGGTGAAGGTGGGGTCTCTGTCAGACACTATCGACCTCGGAGCTCCATGAAGTCGAACAATTTCCTTAACATATAATTCAGCATACTGCTCCACAGTATAAGTCGTCCAGATAGGCAAAAAGTGGGCTGACTTGGTGTACCTATCCACAATCATCCACACCGAGTCATGCTGTCCTACGGTACTTGGCAAACCAACCACAAAGTTCATGGTGATGTCCTCCCACTTCCACTCCAGAATCCCTAGAGGCTGCAGCAATCCCGCTGGCCTCTGATGCTCAGCCTTAACCTGCTCACATGTTAAACACCTGGCCACATAATCCACCACATCCCTTTTCATGCCCAACCACCAGTATAAAGCTCTCAAATCTTGGTACATCTTCGTCGTACCTGGATGTAAAGAGTAGGGAGTGGTATGCGATTCATCTAGAATCTCCCGCCGGATAACAACAAATCCAACCCTGGTACTTTAGTAACCCCATCTCCGAAATGGAAAAGTCCTTAGCCACTCCAACTAAGACGTTCTCTCTGTGACCTCTCAATTGGGAATCCTTCCCCTGCACCTCCTTGATCCTCTCAAGGAGTGTAGACTGAAGAGTGATGTTGGCTAACCGGCCAACCACCAACTCTATTCCCGCTCTAGTCATCTCCTCAGCCAACTTATCAGATATCTGCCTTAAACTGAATAACTGTCCTGAGCCTCTCTGACTCAATGCATCAGCCACCACATTAGCCTTCCCAGGATGGTATAGGATATCACAGTCATAATCCTTAACCAATTCCAGCCACTGCCTCTGACGCATGTTCAGATCCTTCTGAGTAAAGAAATACATCAGGCTCTTGTGATCGGTGTATATCTCGCACTTCTCACCATAGAGATAATGTCTCCAAATCTTAAGTGAGAATACCACCACTGCCAACTCCAAATCATGCGTAGGATATCTCTGCTCATACTCCTTTAACTGTCTTGATGCATAGGCTATCACCTTACCATCTTGCATCAACACGCACCCCAAACCCTGTCTGGATGCATCACAATAAACTACAAACTTCTCATTATCTGTTGGCAGACTCAACACTGGTGCAGTGATCAGTCATCGCTTCAATTCTTTAAAATTGTTCTCACATCTGTCCTTCTAGACATACCTTGTCTTCTTCTTTGTCAGTTCTGTCAAAGAGGTAGCTATTCTGGAGAACCCCTCAACAAACCGCCAATAGTATCCTACTAAACCCAGAAAACTCCTCACCTCAGGAACATTGCTCGGTCTAGGCCAATCTCTAACTGCCTCAATCTTACTTGGATCAACCAGAATCCCCTCCTTACTGACGATGTGACCCAGAAACGCAACTTGCGGTAGCCAAAACTCACACTTGCTAAACTTAGCATACAACTTATGCTCCCTCAACCGCTATAGAACCAACCACAGATGCTGCTCGTGCTCTGTCTCTGACTAAGAATAAACCAAGATATCGTCGATGAATACAATCACAAACTTATCCAGATAATCCTTGAAAATCCTATTCATCATATCCATAAAAGCTGCTGGAGCATTGGTTAATCCAAAGGACATAGCTAGAAATTCATAATGTCCATACCTCGTTTAGAAAGCGGTCTTTGGTATGTCCTCCTCTTTAATCCTTAACTGATGGTAACCTGACCGGAGATCAATCTTAGAAAACACCGTACTTCCTTATAACTGGTTAAATAAATCATCGATCCTAGGTAGTGGATACTTGTTCTTAATGGTTAACTTATTCAGCTCCCTGTAGTCAATACACATCCTAAGAGATCCATCCTTCTTCTTAACAAACAACACCGAAGCACCCCATGGCGAGAAACTCGGTCTGATGAACCCTAAATCAAGTAATTCTTGCAACTGAATCTTCAATTCCTTTAACTCTGCTGGAGCCATTCTGTAAGGCGTCCTAGATACTGGCTCCACCCCTGGCGCCAACTCAATAACAAAGTCAATCTCCTGCTGCGGCGGCAAGCCTGGCAGATCTGCTGGAAATAAGTCTAGAAATTCACACACCAATCTAGTCTCACCTGGTCCAACTGACTCAACCTTAGAGGTGTCCACAACATTTGCTAGTAATCCTATGCACCCTTCCTGCATCAGGTCTCTAGCTTTCAATGCTGAAATAATAGGTATTCGCGGTCCACTAGACATCCCCACAAAAACAAAGGGTACCTCCCCTTCTGGTTCAAAAGTCACCATCTTACGCTTGCAGTCAATCGTTGCCCCATATTTTGCTAGCCAATCCATTTCTAAGATCATATCAAAGTCATCCATCTCAAGCTCAATCAGATCAACAGACAG
This sequence comes from Humulus lupulus, assembly GCF_963169125.1. NCBI lineage: Eukaryota > Viridiplantae > Streptophyta > Magnoliopsida > Rosales > Cannabaceae > Humulus > Humulus lupulus. The sequence goes on along the minus strand of NC_084793.1, from coordinate 184,322,017 downwards.
TTCCCTACCATCTACCTCTACTGGTAATGCCCTAATCCATCTCCTAGAGACTACCAGTTCCTCAGTTGGCAACAAAGTCTGAAAACCCCTAGCATACACAATACTAGGTCTACACAACAGATCTATCACCCTAGCAGACACAAACGAGTGGGTAGCTCCCAAATCAAACAATGCAGTATACAAAGACCCAGCACTAGAATTCTGACCTGTCACAACTGAGGGGCTAGCCTCCGCCTCAGTCCGAGTCAAAGTAAACACTCTGGCAGGAGCGAGACTATCTCCCTGCTTCGGCTCCTCCTTCCTGACTTGTGGGCAGTCCTTCTTCAAATGATTAGCACTCCCACAGACAAAACAGGCCCTGATCCTGCACTCACCCTAATTTCATCGTCTACACTGAGGACACACTGGGAAACTCCTCCAGTTGTCACCCCCGCCCTGGCGGCCACTAAAAGCACCTCGTGCCCTTCTATCAGAACTGGGAGGTACGAAGGAATCTAGGGCCTTCCTCTTCTGCTCATTGGGGCCACTACCCCGACTGGATCCAACAAAAGGAGGCACTGTCCTCCTAGCATCGTGCCTAACAGCGCTCTCTCTCTCTCCATATCTGATCTTCAGCCCTCTCAGCTGTAAGGGCCTTGTCTACTACCTGTGCATAGGTAGTAGTCACTGGATCCAATGTAATGTTCACATCGCGGGCGATCATAACATTCAGCCCTCACACAAATCTATCTCTCCTTACCACATCAGTCGGCACTAAATATGGCGCAAACTTCGCCAATCTATCAAATCTCACAGCATACTCAGTCACAGTCAACCGGTTCTGAGTTAGGTTGATGAACTCGTCAACCTTTGCAGCTCAGACTGCTACACTGTAATACTTCTCGTTGAAGATATTCTTAAATTCTTCCTAGGTCATGACTGCCACATTCCTTCTCTGAACCACAACATCCCACCAAATGCGGGCATCTTCTCTGAGCATATAACTAGCACATGCAATCCTCTCATTTCCCTTAACCTTCATGAAATCTAGGATAGAGGAAACCATATTCATCCATTGCTCTGCCCGCAGTGGGTCTGGTCCACCCTCAAAGGTGGGAGGATGCTGATTTCTGAATCTTTCATACAGAGGTTCCCACCTGTTCTCAACCATAGGCTGAACCAGCACTGGCGCTGCACCCTGCTGAATTGGCAGCCCAGTGACCTGTGGAGGGGCCTGCTGCCTCAACTGACGTAGTTCTTCCTCCGTTCTCTGCAATCTCGCTTCCATTTCAGCGAACATTTCTTGCCAATTCTGTGGGGCAGGTGGAGGGTCCTGAGCCTAATTGTCATCCTCGGCCCGACTGCCGCGGAGTCTAGATGATTGACGAGGCATCATAACTATATGCCTGCAATCAATGACACCGCTCATCAGGCATGATAACAAAGTCCAAAACCACCTCCCAATCACAACAGTCAACCACACCAGCAGTCCAGATAACATATAGATAACATATAACACACAACGGGCCATGCCCTGGCATCATGCATATGTCAACTCATTCATCATGCTCTATATGAATTAAGTAGGCAAATAGGGCATTCAAACACATATTCAAGCATATTATTCAACCATACCAACCAACCCTGAGTTGAGCTTGACATTGACAGCGAGCGTACATGTTTGGTCAATCTCCAGAGCCAATAAACCTTGGCTCGCTCTGATACCAAGTTGTAACACCCTACTACCTTAGAGTCGTTACTAAGTGAGTTTAAATCGTGCAATTAACTCGCTAAACGAGGTTCTTAGAACAAAAGTGTGACTAAACTAAAATCAAAGTCATAATCTTTGAAAATAATCTCATTTCATTGAAAATTATAAAAGTTTAACATTTGGGATCCCAAAATACAATTTAGAAATATTTACAACTCAAAATATAATTACAGTTGACTAAATGACAAAATCCAGTTTTATACATTCATCTCCCAAAAATTCCCTTGACCGTGGCAGTCAGGCTGACCAAACATGTACACGCCGCTTCACGCTCGCCATACTCACGATTGGTTGACTTTCTCCTTGCCCTTACCTACACCACAGAGCACCCGTGAGCCGAAGCCCAGCAAGAAAACTCACAAATAGATAACATATGCATATCAACACTTATCAATTAAACAGGCCATTTATAGGCTAAACACATACGACCATGCCGTCCCAGGCGCTTTACCATGCCCTGGATTCGCGGTCCATACAGTGAGGATATCCTAGGTATCCTTTAGGATTCAACCTAGCAACTCACATTCCGCGTGCTAAACGCTGCTTCCGGCCTTGGCCCCTTGCCGCACTCGGCCTTGCACTCCACGTGCCTATTGTCGTTCCCGGCTCATTGTCGTTCTCGGCCTCTGCCGTTCTTGGCCTACGCCATTATCGGCCTTCACCATTCACAACTCATGCCGTTCATTCAATATATTCACACATAATAAAACTAACCAACAATCTAGGCATGTATAAATCCACTCAAAGGGTCATACCCCACAACACAATCACATAGGGTCGAGCCTTGCAACACATGCTCTATGGGAACAGTGGTTTTCTTACCTGTATCCCGAACTTCTTGCGCACTAAACCCTCAAGCACGGCCCTCTAATCCGAGCCTCTCTAAGAACCTAGTCACAATGCAAAAATAGCATCCCCATTACTAACCAATTCAAGAACATCTCCCAGAACCAAACCCGAGCTCTTGGGACCTCCCGGACCCCCACACAAGGTGGTGGAAGCGTCCCCCGAGCCCCTTGGGCAAAAGCCTAAAAACTGAATTTTCCCCTGCCCAGAAATGGCCTAGGGCCGCGGCACTAGCCGTCAAGGGTCGCGGCACCCAACGTGGCCTCCTTCCCTGTTACAACCTAACACCACAGCGCAAAAGAACAAGGTCGCGGTGCCCCTTCGCGAGCCCAGAAATCTGGGTTTTCCCTTGCATTTTCCCCGAGCCAAAACACTCCCAAATCATTCCCAATGCATGCCTAAGCCTCAAATTCAATTTAAAACCTCTAATAAACCATCTAACAACTTATAAACACCAACAATAATCCTAAATACACAATCAAACTCAAGAATCACTTAGTGGTTCAAAATTCTCAAAACCTAAACCAGCCTTCAGAAATTCTAAACCAAACCAGAAATAAATTCCAATAAAACATAGAATTCTTACCTCAAATGGTGATTCGTCCTTGAGCTGCTTCCCAACCAAATTCCAAGCTTATTTCAACTCATCCAACTGAACCTAACCATAATTCACCCCAAGAATCCACCAAACCAAAACACACCATTTTAACTATCAATTCTTGACATTCTTAATTGAATTTTACAATATAATAGTAAAGCTGTCCTCTAAATTTCTGACCTTAACTCCCTTCTTGACTCCACAAAATTCAGAATCCCCCTTTCCTTCCTTTCTTGATTTCTCTCTAACTTTCAGCAAAAACAAGGTTTTGTCTAAGTGTAAAACATGAATAACTTCCCTTCTCAGCTGTGGTTATCTAAATCCAAGCCAAAAGACTCTTTTTCCCTTCCATCTAACTCTCTTTCTAACTAAACCACAAGGGCATCTTAGACCTTTCCCATCCCTTACAAATATACCATTTTTCCCACCTAGAGTAGCTATCCTTAACGGTTACCAATGGTTACCCAAGTTACCAAAATGTCACTAACCATTACTTACAAATTCCCAAACTCAAGTTGTAATACTCCCAAAATACCCTTAGGCTCCTCCCGAGCCGGGTATTTGACCCCGTTGTGACTTTCTAGCTAAACGGCTCCCTAGGACCGTCTCGGAACGTGCATCATAGATATATTACCATTATATCACATATATTACATTTATGCCCTCAACGGGCTAAGATTACCAATTCGCCCCTAACAATCAAACGGGGCCCACATGCATATTTATTCCACCTAAACATGCATTCTAACCACATATTCATTAAATTCACATAGATTAACACAGTATAGCAATTATTGCCCTCCAGGCACACTAATCAAGGCTCCAAGCCTTATTAGCAAATTTGGGTCGCTATAGTATCAAAGTGAAGAAACATAGTGGTGGTTTTGTGTTAGGGCAAGCCCACTATGTTGAGAAAGTATTGAACAAATTTAACCATCTCAAGGTTAAAGATGTCAATACTCCATTCGATCATAGTGTAAAACTAGAGAAGAATGAAGGAAGAGCAGTGGCTCAATTGGAGTATGCTAGTTCTATAGGGAGTCTTATGTACGCTACCCAATGTACTAGACCTGATATAGCATTTGTGGTAAGTAAACTTAGTAGGTTTACAAGTAATCAAAGTGTGCATCACTGGAAGGCGATTGGAAGAGTCCTAGGTTATCTCAATAAAACCAAAGGATTAAGCCTTCACTACTCCAAATTTCCTTCAATCTTAGAAGGATATACAGATGCAAGCTGGATATCCAATCTTAGGGACATCTTGTCCTCAACTGGTTGGGTATTTACACTTGGTGGGGGCACAATTTCTTAGGGTTCCAAGAAACAAACCTATATATCTCATTCCACTATGGAAGCAGAGTTTATACCTCTAGCTACTACCGACAAAGAGGCCGAATGGTTAAGGGATCTATTGGTAGAGATACCCCTAATCAAAGAGAATGTATCCACTATATTGATACATTGTGATAGCCAAGCGACATTGGCTAGAGCATACAACGGAGTGTATAATGGGAAGTCTAGACACATTAGTCTAAGACATGGATTGTTAGAGAATATATTTTTATACTCAGTGGAAATATGGAAAAACCAAAATACAACTCTATACAAAAATACAATAGACAAGATAATATTGATTAAAGAAATATTACAACTCAATTGCTCAAAATACAAGTAAATAGAAAGATGTAGAAGAAGAAGATTACAAACTCAAAACAATAATAATACAAGTAAATAAGATCAACAAGATCAAAAGAATGAAAATAAAACCAATAAAAAGAACAAACTCTCACACAACCAAAGTGTAGAGTAGTGGGGATCACCAACTTGAACAAGGTTCAAAACCTTTGTCCAAAAGCTTATTTCCCCCTGTTCTCTAAGCACTAAGGGATCTCTCTAGGAAATAGCTCTTTGGAATAATCAAGCCTCTATGGTGTATTTTCCAACCAAGTGCTTTGTGGATGGAAAATGATGTGTCTTACAAGTGAGCATTAGGCTCTTATTTATAGAGTTTTTTCAGGCACCCTTTGAATCTCAAATTCCACCAACCCCCATTGTAACGCCCTACTTTCTTAGAGCCATTACTAAGTGAGTTTAAAATGTGCAATTAACTCGCTAATCAAGGTTTTTAGAATGAAAGTGTGATTAAATAAAAAGTCAAGGCTGTAATCTTTGAAAGCACCCTATTTCATTGAAAACTCCGAGTGTCTTACATTTGGGATCCCAAATTATGGTTTATAAAATATTTACAACTCAAAACAGGTTTACAGATAATTAACCATCAAAAACACAGTTTGATACAGCCATTTCTCAAAAATGCCCCAGCCAAAGCAGTCGGGCAGGCCAAACATGTACGCGCCGCCTCACGCTCTCCGTACTCATGGCTAGTTGACTTTCTCCTTGCCCTTACCTGCAACACAGAGCACCCGTGAGCCGAAGCCCAGCAAGAGAACTCACACAGCACATAGCATATGCATAATATATAACCATTATATCAGATAATCCAACAATAAGCACTCCATGTGCTAAGTGTTATTCCCGGCCCCACTGCCGTTCCCGGCCTTCGCTGTTCTCGGCCCTTCGCCGTTCTCGGCTCCTTGCCGTTCCCGGCTCCTTTGCCGTTCATTCTACTATAACCACATATAGGATAACTCAAACAGCATTCAAACATATAATAATACAATCGAGGCTACATCCTAACAATAATACAATCTAGGGTCGTGCCCTGCTACAACACTATGGGCCCATGCCCTGATCTACGGGTACTACAGTTTTCTTACCTGTATCCCGAGCATAAACAGTGCACCAACGTCGTGAGCACTGTAACGACCCGAATTTGCTAATCAGGCTTAGGGCCTTGATTAGTGTGCCTGGAGGGCAATAAGTGGTTTTATATGTTTATATGTGGATTTATGTGTATATATGATTATGATGCATGTTTAATTGAGTTAAATGTGCATGTGGGCCCCGTCTGGATATTAGGGGCATAAGTGTGATAAATGAGATAAATGTTGTATATATGTGATATGTCTGTACAGCACGATCTGAGGCAGTCCTGGGGAGCGGTTAGCCAGGGAGTCACAACGGGGTTGAGATTCGGACTCGGGGCGAGTCGAGGGGTAATTTGGGTATTAAGTGAGTTATGGGGTTATTGGGACATGAAAATAAATATTTGGAGATATATTTGGGGATAGAATGTCTAGGCGGGAATATTTGGGAAATTTACCATTTTGCCCTCGGGGACGTTTTGGTACCCCCAGCCTTGAGGTAATCCTTTAGACTTAAGTCAAATAAAACAAAAAGGGAGAATTGTTTAGAAACTTGAGGAAACCGACACATATTTTCCTTTGAACTGAAGATAGCTCTTGTCTCTCTCTCTCTTTCACTCTCTAAGGCAAAACTCAAAGGGAACTCAAAGGAATTGGCTAGGAATTAAAGGGATTTCAGCTGGGATACTCTAGGAACTTGAAGCTTGGGGATTGGGGATCAAACTCAGGGACTAAGCTCTGCAAGGTAAGCTCTAATTACTAAGGTTTAGTCTTAAATTTCTACTGGTTATAGGGGATTGCATGTTGGCTAAGCTTGTTTTATCCTTGGATGTTCTAGCTGAGTTTTGAAGCATATTTTAATGGGGTCTTGATGTTGTTTCTGAGCTGGAATAACTGTGCTGGATATTTGGGAATGTTAGCCAAGTTTTAGGATGAATTGTCTTGGGGAAAGGGTTAGAAAAATGGTGTAAAAATCTGGGTTCGTTGTAGAGCGCCGTGGCCCTAGGAGGGGTGCGCCGCAACCATGGGAGGCCGAGAGGTTCATGCGCACCGCGGCGCCTGGTGGGCGCGCCGTGGCCCGTGTAGGGGTCAGTGAGGTGCTAGCCTCTGTTTCGAGGCTAGCCGCAGCTCTTGTGAGTGGGGCCGCGGCCCTTAGTGCCAATCTGAGTTTTTAAGGGTATTTAGGCTTAGGAACTTAAGGGGTAAGGCTCGGGATGGATTTTATCACCCGGATTGATAGAATTTAAGGTCCCGGAGGTTGGGGTTATGGCTCGAAGTTATTTACTGGATTAGAATTTGATGGATGGACATTGTTAATGTGTTGTGACTAGGGTTTCGGCGAGGCTCACGTTAGAGGACTATGCTCGGGGCATCGGTGCTCAGAAAGCTCGGAACTCAAGTAAGAAAACCCCTATTCCCATAGAGCTTGTGTGCAGGGCTGAGCCCAATGTATTTGAATGGAATTGATATGCAGGGTCGGGCCCAATATGTTAGAACTGCAGGGCGTAGCCTTTATCTGTTTATGTTGGATTTCTGTACTTGCTTGTTATATTATGTGTGTTATTCTAAGAGTGAACGGCAAGAGCCGGGAACGGTGTAGACTGAGAACGGCGAGGGGCCGGGAACGGCATTGGGCACGTTGAGTGCAAGGCCGAGAATGGCAAAGGGCCAGGAGCAGTGTTGAGCACATAGAGCGCGAGCTGCCAGGGCGGGTCCCTAAAAGGATACCTGGGATATCCTCATGGCGTGGTTCGCGAACCCAGGGCTTGGTAAACGCCTGGGACGGCTAGACCGTATGTGTTTAGCCATTGGTGGCCTGTTTATATGCTTGACTTATGTGTTACATATGTTATATGTTTGTGGGTTTTCTTGCTGGGCTTCGGCTCACAGATGCTCTGTGGTGCAGGTAAGGGTAAGGAAAAGATCAACCAACCATGAGTACAGCTGGTGTGAGGCGGTGTGTACATGTTTGGCCAGCCTGGCTGCCATAGCCAGAGGATTTTGGGAGATGCTTGTAAATGAATTTGAATTTTGTCGTTTAGCCGACTTAGTACAGTTTTATGTTGTGAATATTTCTAAACTGTATTTTGGGATCCCAGGTGTCAAACTTTTATGATTTACTATGAAAGATTACTATCTCTAATGTTTTTTTTTCCTTTGTTTACGGCTTAATTGCACTATTTGACCTAAAACCTCGATTAGCGAGTTAAAAGCACGTTTTTAAACTCACTTAGTAACGGCTCTAAGGAAGTTGGGCGCTACAAGCACAGTCCTCTATCCTGAGCCTCTCCAAAAACCTAGTCACAACACATATAAAACACTCTTTAATACTAACCAATCCAAAAACACTTCCTGGGACCAATCCCATACTCCCGGGACCTCCAATTTCCCTAAACAATGCAACAGAAACATCCCCCGAGCCCCCGGGGCAAATGCCCGAAATTGCAAAATCCCCCTACCCAGAAATGGCCTAGCATCGCGACGCTACCCTTGAGGGCCGCGGCGCCCAGGAAGTCAGAAAGTCCCCCAGCTCCTGATGCAGCCTTGCGCCGCAGTGCCAAAGAACAAGGCCGCGGCGCCCCTTCGCGAACCCAGAAATCCGGGTTTTCCCCTGCATTTTCCCTGAGCCAAAACACTCCCAATTCAACCCCAATGCATATCTAAACCTCAAAATCAATCCAAGACCTCAACTAAACCATCTAACAACCTATACACCAACAACAAGCATAAACACATAATCACTCCCATAAATTACACTTTGGTTTCAAATCTCAAAAGTTTAAACCAGTAAACCAGAAACTTAAACCAAAGCTTATAAAACTTAAACCATGCTTCAAATTTCTTAAACCACAACAGAAACAAACCTCAAAATTGCATAGAATCCTTACCTCAAGTGGAGAATTCAACCTTAAGCTTCCTTGACTCCAACTTCAAGCTAAACCCTCTGGTTTCTCAAACTGAATTCTCAAACAAACCAGCCACAAACCATCTTTCAATTTCCAACCTAAATTCTATAAGAACTTGCTAAAACACAGAGATTTCAGAGATGAAACTTACCACTGACCAATCTTGATTTCTGTTTGGCTTCAATTGCCTCAAACGACCTTGATTCTTCTCCTAAGTCTCAAAATTCCCAACTCCCTTCCTTTCTTCCTTTTTTCCCTTAGTTCTCCTTTACTTTCAGCAAAAACTGAATTGCCTAAGTGAAAAAAACGTGAATGATCTTTCCCTTAGCTGAAGTTATCTAAATCCCTGCCAAAAGACCATTTTTCCCTTCCATCTAATTCCCCTTCTAACTAAACCTCAAGGATATCCTAGATATTTCACATTCCTTACAAATCTACAATTTTCCTCACCTAAAATTGTTACTATCAATAGTTACCAATGGTCACTCAAGTTACTCAATTACCACTAACCATTAACTCACAAACTCAAGGTACAAAATTCCCCACATACCCCTAGGCTCCTCCCGAGCCGGGTATTTAATCCCGTTGTGACTTTTAAACTAATTAGCTCCCTAGGACCGTCTCGGCACGTGCACCACAATAATATCACCACTCACACGTGGTATTAACCATATAACATATTTATTACATTTACGCCATCAGCGGGCTAAAATTACCAATTTACCTCTAACAAACAAACAGGGCCCACATGCCTATTTATTCCACCTAAACATGCATTCTAATCACATATTCATTTAAATTCATATTTTAACATGTTAATTCATTTATTGCCCTTCAGGCACACTAATCAAGGTTCTAAACCTTATTCTCAAATTGGGGTGTTACACCCATGGTTATTACCAATGATTAATTGGATGTTTATGGAATTAAAATAGAGATTTGGGAGTTACTTGGCTGTTGGAAACGTTCAAAATTGGATAAAATCGAAGTTTGGAAAATGTTGTCAGCCGCTCAGGGTGCGACCTGAAAAACATGAGCCGCGGCCCACGATGTTTTCTGCCTCTTGGTCGCGGCCTAAAAAACATAGGCAGCAGCCCAAGTCGTTTTTTCAGCAACCAATTTTCCAAATTTGCCAAAACGTTCCAAATTCATTCCCACTTGATTTTGTAACTTTCATACACATTATGGGAGTTAAAATCACATCTCTAATAGCCATATCTCTTATGGATTTTGAGAAATTCAAATCAAAATGTGTAATATCAAATCTACACATTATTGGGTAATATTTTGGAGTTACAAGTTTGTTTTTTTTTTGTAACTCCAAAATATGTCACATTTGCTACACACATGTGTCCAATTTTTGTGACTCTCAATAATATGTTACAAGGTGTGACGAATCACATTATGTCACATTATTTAATCTAACATTATATTATTTAAAATAATATAACATGGATATGTAAGAGGATTTATTCAAAGATGAGTCATCTCAATATCCTATGTGAGAACAAGTGAAAACCTGGTGGATCCTTTCACTAAGCCACTAACAAGGGATTTAGTGGCTACATCATCTCGAGGGATGGGACTTAAACTCCCTAAAGAGATTCATGATTGATGGTGACCTATCTTAACACTAGTTATTTAACTAGTGTTAGGTTCAATAGGTAACAACAAATCAGTCAAGTGAATATTAGTTGTACTCAAAACAAGTCTCATCAGAGATGTTGAGTACTTGTGAGTTACCAAGTTGAGGGTTAAAACCGAGAGGTTTTTTAATAGAATTCAGTCTTGTGAAGACAAGTATTTTTTGGTAAAAAAATACTGTAAGAGTTCTACTTATATGGACCTACGGGTGGTGCCGTACATGGCCATTAACGATGCAAAGCAAGACATAGAGCTCTCAAGTGAACATGGCAAAGGTGTGTGTGTTATCATCGATTTATTATCATGGAAAGATGGTTCAATGCCTAGTGCAACCAAATTTTCAACAAATTTTGTGATAATTACACTATAGTAAAATTCAAGTTGAAAAACACTTTACTTTATGCACCAATGCAATGACTCCTATAAGAGAGAGTTATTATTTAATCAAGTGGGGGATATGTTATATTTTTAAAATATAATGTTGATTGATTAAATAAGTGTTACAATAGATAACTATTTAATATACTGGGGGAATGTTATATTATTTTATAATGTAATGTAATATTATATTATTTTATAATATAATGTTTTAGATTAAATAAATGTGACAAAGAGTGTCACATATTGTAACATATAATAGAGAGTTACAATATTTAGATATGTGTGAATATCCAAATATGTAACATATTTGGTGTTACAAAGTCATTCACAAATTTGTAACTTCCAAATATTGTCCATTATTGTGTAGATTTGATGTTACACAATATTGAGATGAATTTCTTAAAGTCATATGTGAAATGGTTGTTAGAGATATGATTTTAACCCCAATAATGTGTTTTTGGGGGTTACAAAATCAATTGGGAGTGGATTGGAACCGTTTGGAAAAACAGCACATTTTTTGTGTGCTAACAGAGACCAGTGGTCGCAGCCACTGATGCTCCTGGTCGCAGCCACAGGTGCTTAACTGACCAACTTTTTTCAGTTTTTTCCAACCTTTTTTAATGACTCAAAAAACCCAAATAACTCCCAAATCTCATTTTTAATTCCATAAACATCCAATTAATCAGTGGTAACAGCCATGGGGGTTGGTGGAATTTGAAATTCAAAGGGTGTCTCTAAACTCTATAAATAGGAGCCTATTGCTCACTTGTAAGACACAACGTTTCTATCTATTAAAGCACTTGGCTAGAAAACACCTAGAGGCTTTATTATTCCATAAAGCATTTCCAAAATCTGTGAGAGACCTCTTAGTGCTTGAGTTAGGGGGAAATAAGCTTTTTGACAAAGGTTTCAAACCTTGTTCAAGTTGGTGATCCCCAACACTCTTCACTTTAGTTGTGTGAGTGAGAGTTTTTTGTTATTTGTTCTTGTTCTTATATTTTTCTTTTATTGCTTTCTTCTCATTATTCTTGTTCTATTTACTTGTATTTTTGTTTAGAGTTGTAATCATTTTATTTCTTTTATTTCAAACACTTTTACTTTATTTGTATCCTTTTGCTTAGAGTTGTATTTCTTCATTCTCTTTTTCTAATTCTTCTATTGTTTATTTGTATTTTCAGTCATAGATTTCTAACACTATTTAATCAATAATTATTTATTTGTAATATTTTGTCTAGAGTTGTAATTTTCTTACCAATTTCCATTGAGGAAAATTACATTTTCCTAACAGGCTCTTTGTAGGGGGAGCACCTGGTGTTAGTTCTCCACCACCCCCTAGCGCAAATGTGTCAAGTGAGCTACTACTAGTTAGGAGGGCTAGTAGGGCGGGCATACGAGGACCATGAAGGGACTTATATGTCTCCATGAGTAGGAGTACTCGTGGACATCACCGGGCAATCCCGATAATGCGTTGAAGTCTGCTACCAAAGGTTTATGGGTACGGTTCTCTTGGCTTGCTGGTATGCCGCTTGCATGGAACATGGCCCAAACCTCCGAGAGACGTCGTGACGCACCATGGCCACGAGTCTTGACATGAGATGGCACGGGAAGTCATTCATGGGACTTGCTGGCATACATGCATTGAAGAGTGCGCAATGCTTGAGAAAGATAGAGGTCCAGTTTATGCTCCTAGTCTGGCAGCTAATCTCGAGGACCTGCCAACTTGCGTGAAGGCATGGTGCCTTGAGGATTAAACCATGGACGTATAAGAGTCCTTGGTCTATGATGTGAGCTATTCAAATAGTATCAAATAGGGCATGATGAGAGGTATTGGCATGCCAGCTTAGTGTTGGCTCTTGGCCACACATGCTACGTTGGCTTGTGAATGTCTAGGTGAGCATCGGTGTTGGGATTTGCCTTGCCATAGTGAGAACCTATGGACAATGTGAGTGTCTTGGCTAGATAGCCTTAATGCATGGTTGCACTCGTAGATGCTTGAGAGCATGACTCAGTGGAAGTTGTTCGAGAGTTGGAAGTGTGCAGAGGCACACGGTCACGCGAAAAATGTGCCCATTGTTATTCGAATGGTTGGAAGGCTGACCTTTGCTCAGAGGAGTCAAGGTGTCGCACATGTATTTTTTCTATCAAAATGTAAGCCCGTGACAGTTGGTATCAGAGCTAGGGTCATCTCAAGTGGGGGTGAACCTGGTTGGCCCATCCTAGAGTGGATGTAGGCTGAAGAAGGATCAAGAAGGTCCGGATGCTTGGACAGATGTCATTGAGCCTTTTAGTCACCTAAATAGGATCAGTAAGCTGAGACGAGATGAGACTTAGTTGCTCTTCTTCGTGGAAATACTGGACATCCTAGAGAGGGGACAAGTTGTGGTTTCTTCGAATTAGAAAGTTCAGTGATGCTAAAAAGACAACTACCATAGGCGATTGTGGAGAGGTACTACATTAGAGTTAGGATTCATTGACATGAGACAAGGTTTGATCAAGTGGTCAAGGTTGTATGCTTGGTTTGCTAGTTTAGGTTCGCCTGAGTGACAGTGTACATCGCACAGAGCGATGTTGTTGAAAAGGGAACTTGTACGCAAGAGTGTGGAAGCATAATAGTCGTCTTCAAACGCTTTGTAGTCACAACAGTGGTCGAGAGTGGACAACTTTGGGGAATCAGATAAAGATGAACATGAAATGATTTAGTTGCTACTTGTGTACCAAATGGCATCACATGGAGACCAAGGTGGCAGTAGCCGCGGTTGTCAGAGGGTAATCATAATTGGAGGTGTTTGCATGTTATCTTATTTCGCCCAAGAAGGGAGGCGTCGAGACAATTGAGTGGGACGTGTTGCCTCACAGAGATGTTAGCTAGTGTGGGCAACACTGAGGCATCGTGGGAGATGCAGAGTTGTGGAATATATGCATCAAAGGCCAGCAGGGCCAAGTAGATCGCACGCAGTGGTCAGAATAGTACTAGAGTTTCTTGAGTGCTAGATGGTTGCGTCAAGGAAACTTAGTACTGCAATAGGGCTTAAGGAGGCCAAGATGGTGCTAGAGTTTAAATGTGGGCCGAATGGCCTTGCTATTGGGACTTAGTGACTATAGGAGCCTAGAAAAGCTGAGAAGTTGCGCTAGAGTTTGTATGTAGGTAGAGGGTTGCATCGAGAGAAACTTAGTTCTTCTTGGAAGCCCGGAGGGGTGAGATGCTAGGATGGATCAGTTGGATAGCTATGTGGAAAATGCACGCATAAGGGAATCGACAGTGGTGCTACATGAAGTAGTTGACTCGAGAGTTACATCTTGCGGGGTGCACTTCTAGATTTGTTGTGTGCATGAAGAGCTGGGGCGGTCAGATGTTGTTGTGTGTGGGCAAGTTGTCGAGGACGCCAACATTTGAAGTAGGGGAGAGACCTTCACGGTTCAAACATCCAAATAATAGATCAATGTTTCATTACAAAAGCATCGAGATGAGTTATCATGGAGATTGTTAGTTGTTCAGAATGTAAAGTCACTGAGACTTAGAGACAAAGACTGTAACGACCCAAAATCACTAATATGGCTTAAGGGCCTTGATTAGTGCGCTGGGAAGGCATAATTGGCTTAGGTGTGAATTTATTGAATTAATGCATGATTATATGATAAGAATGCTTGTATGATTATATGAATGTAAATTTGGTTAAATGTTATATCTGTGAGAACCACATTATTATGTGGGTAGATTTGCAATGTGCGACTTAAGGCGATCCTAAGGAGCTAGATAGCGGGAAAGTCACAGCAGGGCTTAATATTTGACTTTGGATAAGTCAAGGGTATTTTAGGTATCAGGTAGTTATTTAGACTATCGAGCTATGGAAATAAATATATGGAGATATATTTGAGGATAGGAAGCTTAGGCGGGAATATTGGGGAAATTTACCGTTTTGCCCTCAGGGACGTTTCCGGTACCCCGAGCCTCGGGATTGACTTAACTAGCTAAGATTAGACTAAGTTAATGAAAAGCAAAAGAATAAAACACAAATCGACCTTCTCAGCTCTTCTCTTCCTTCTATTCCTTCTCTTTTCTCTTTCAAGAAACCATTGGAATTCAAGGGAAATCAGCTGGAAAATTCTGTGTTTGAGCTGAATTCATGAAGGTTTAGCCTAGCTCAGACTAAGGGTCACTCAACTAAGATTAAATGTAAGAAAATTGCACTCGGTTGTGTATTTGTAATGGGACTAAGGACTCCCTAATATGTATGCTTGAAAGGATGGTATTATGCCATGTAAACAGTAAACCAACGGCCTAAGAGAGCCAAGGGTTACACTAGTGCACAGGGCGTGTCTTGGCCACTGGTAGCCGAGGACAGCTTATTATGCACTGAGCTCGGTTTAAGCGGGCCAAAGTCAGTGGGGTAAACAGAGGGTGCGGCCTAAGTTGTCGGCCCTGATTATTATGTAACTTGATTGTTATTAATGCTTGGTTACATCTTTGATTCTGAATATGTGCTATGTGGTTAATAAGAGTATTAAGTGTTTGATCATGTTTAAAGGTTTGCTCATCTGTTATTGTTGTTTGTGAAGCATATTATGTTTTCTTGCTGGGCCTTGGCTCACAAGTGCTACATGGTGTAGGTAAAGGCAATGGCAAACTCGATCAGCCCTGACTAGGAGAGCTCTGCGAGCTGAATGTACATGACCAACTGCTCAGCCGCCACGGTTGGAGAAAAGGCAGGAACAAGAGAACCGGAAATGTCTATTTTGCCTTAGTATGGTTGATGGTTGTCTGTATTTTGGAGATTTTGTAGACCAACTTTTAAACATTGTTTCTTTTTGGGGATCCCATGTGTAAAACTGTTTAATTATATAAAATGTATCTTTTGAGACCTAAACCCTTTTTAACCCTAGCACACTCATGGTTAGTGACACGTTTTAACTAAATGACTTGGTTAGCAAGTCCTGCACCTTTATAAATACACAGTATAGCAGTCTTGGCTATCCAGGGCGTTACAAAGACAGAGCTAGTTACCTAGGGTGAAAGTCGTCAGGACTTAGGTACTAAGGTAACATCACTGCAATGTTTGCCTAAGGTGAAAGTCAGCAGGACTCAAGTACTAAGGAAACGTAGAGATGTCAAGGGGCGAAGAGTCAGAATGACCGAGGCATTAGTTCAACATCATCTTCAAAAGTGATAAATGGAACAAGGGATCGCACGAGAGAAAGCGGTTAGCTTGCAAGCTATACCTTGAGAGGTACACCTCGAGAAGAGAAGTTATTCCTAAGTTGAAGTAGGGGAGCCCACTAACTCATATGTTCAAAGGGTCAAGTTACTTGTTCAGTTTTGGTGTGTGAATCTAGGGGGACACACAACAATAGACAGGTTGCACAGTGTGAAGACATGCATGACTGATGAGAGTGGGTCTGGTGACCAAGTGAAGCTACAGATAGACCGTATGCATGGGTGTAGGCTGAGACCAAGATTGGGCAGGTTTTGCAGCATGTTATGGGACAATTTTAGTGTTTTATGGGGACACATGTTAATGGGAACACAAGTTGAATGATTCGTAGAACGTATGCCAAAGGGAGATGGCGGATTAGGAAAACTTCAAACCTCAAGAGTGAGGTAGAGTGCAGTCAAGTTGGTCAAGATTCAACAGGCCGTCTAGAGTTAGGCAAGGTTGATTTGGGGGTAGAACTTGAGGCACGATGCTAAGAGTCAGCATGAGCACAAGCCATGAGGCAGTGTAGTGGTTTCAAATGATGTCAGATCATTGGTCACATTATAGAAGCTTAGAGGAGCATTTATGCTTATGGTCAGGAGTGGCCATTTCGCATCAAGCCATGGGCATGCAGTAAGGTCGAAGGGCCAAAATTCTGAGAGACTACTTCACGAAGTCTGTTTGCAAGGGTGCACTAGATACTGCATAAAGGCTACAGTTGGCACGAGTGCTGCGTCCAAGAGAGACGCATCATAATTTTGACCCACGACAAGAGTGTTAGGGTTGAGTTTTCCACGGAGTTGGCTTACGACATGTCCAGAGGGACTTGTTTAAGAGAGACATGTCTTCAGCTGAGGGATGTTTCATAGGTGCCGTTGGGAATAGCTGGTTTGCAAACCTCACCCTGAAGGGTGCACCTTGAATTCGTCCTTGTCAATAGGAGTTTGCATTGGACAGTTGGTGGGAAAGCTTCAATCAGAGGATGGGTTGGCTTTGGGGTCAGTGTTGCAAGGGCTACTTGGTTGACTGGAGGGACGTCGCGATGGACTTGGAGGAGTTTGTGTGCAAGGAGTATTCGAGTGCAGAGGCACTACTTCATGGGAGAATTTTGAATAGCGATGGTGGCATGGGGTCTTTGATCGAGTCCAAGGGTGGACGTGGGAGATCATCACCAACTGGGTGATTCTACAGTGGAAGAGGGACTAGTCTAGACTTAAGATTCGGAAGAGACATAGAGTGAGCTTAGGAGTCGAGGCAGGAAGATTGGCCAGCGCTTTGTCGATGAGGGCATCAACAATTGAAGTGGGGGAGAGTGTAAAATTCTAGCCTTGAGGGCATGTTACAAGCTAGGTTGGTGCTCGGTCAGATGTGCACGCGAGGGTGTAGGCTTGTGAGCATGTTGATGACTAGTTTGTACAGCAGTGGTATTTTCGTAAATATCTTCAATATTGCCCAAAAATGGACGGGACTTGGTAGGATCCATATTGAAGGGTCAATGAACGCAATGGTATGATCGGATTTGGGAGATTCGGAGAATTGGTGAGTTGAGAGCCAAATATGTCTCCCAAGCAAAAAGCATATATGTTCCTGGTAGAAGGCTAATAGCTCAGAAGGCTCTTCGTAGGGGGAGCACCTGGTGTCAGCTCTCCACCACCCCCTAGCGCAGGTACATCAAGTGAGCTACTACTAGTTAGGAGGGCTAGTAGGGCGGGCATACGAGGACCACAAGGGGACTCATATGTCTCCATGAGTTGGAGTACTTATTGTAACAACCCGAATTTGCTAATCGGGCTTAGGGCCTTGATTAGTGTGCCTGGAGGGAAATAAATGATTTAATATGCTTATATGTGGATTTATGTGAATATATGATAATGATGCATGTTTAGTTGAGTTAAATGTGCATGTGGGCCCCGTCTGGATATTAGGGGCATAAATGTGATAAATGCGATATATATGTGATATGTCTGTGCAGCACGATCCAAGACAGTCCTGGGGAGCGGTTAGTCGGAAAGTCATAACGGGGTTGAGATTCGGACTCGGGGCGAGTCGAGGGGTAATTTGGGTACTAGGTGTTATGGGGTTATCGGGATATGAAAATAAATATTTGGAGATATATTTGAGGATAGAATGTCTAGGAGGAAATATTGGGGAAATTTACCATTTTGCCCTCGGGGACGTTTTGGTACCCCGAGCCTTGAGGTAGCCACATAGACTTAAATGAATAAAACAAAAGGAAGAATTATTTAGAAGTTTAAGAACCGACACTTGCACTTCTCTTCTCAGCCAAGGATAGCTTTTATTTTCTTCTCTCTTTCACTCTCTAAGGAAAATTCAAAGGGAAACTTTGGGAATCAACTTGAAGGTCTAAGGAGTTCAACTGGGATTTAGGGAGCTTGGAGCATAAAGGGGCTGGTTCTAAGGTTTAATTCAGCAAGAGGTAAGCTTTAATTATAGAGGTTATGTTTAGAATTGCAGCTGGTTGTTAGAGTATGCATGTTAGCAAGTTTGAATTGTTCTTGAGTGATCTAGTTGAGTTTTGGGGTAGATTTTAATGGGTTTTGATGTTGATACTAAGCTGGAATGATGGTGTTGATTATCTAGGATTGTTAGCTTGGTTTTGGTGAGGATTGGCTTGAAGAAAACGCAGGGAAAAGGGTGAAAAATCTGGGTTTGGAGGTGAGGGTCGCGGCCCTAGGAGGGGCGCACCGCGGCCCGTGCTCACGCGGCCATGGGAGGCCGAGAAGATTCATGCGCGTCGCGGCGCTTGGTGGGCGCGCCGCGGCCCGTATGGGTGTCAGTGGGAAGCTAGCCTCTGTTTTGAGGCTAGTCGCGGCGCTTGTGGATAGGGCCGCGGCTCTTAGTGCTAGTTTGCCTTTTTAAGGGTGTTTAGGCTCGGGAATTCAGTAGTTAAGGCTCGGGATGGATTTTATCACCCAGATTGATAGAATTCAAGGTCCCGGAGGTTAGGGTTATGGTTTAAAGTTATTTATTGGATTAGAACTTGATGGATGGATATTGTTAATATGTTGTGACTAGGGTTTCGGCGAGGCTCAAGTTAGAGGACTGTGCTCGGTGAGCTCAGAACTCAAGTAAGAAAACCCTTGTTCCCATAGAGCTTGTATGCAGGGCTAAGCCCAATGTGTTTGAATGGAATTGGTATGTAGGGCTGAGCCCATTGTAACTGAATTGCGGGGCGTAGCCCTTTAACTGATTATGTTAGAATATTGTACTTGCTTGTTATGCTATGTATGTTGTTATGTGAATGGTCGGCGAGAGCCGGGAACGGTGTAG
Organism: Humulus lupulus; assembly: GCF_963169125.1. Classification (NCBI taxonomy): domain Eukaryota; kingdom Viridiplantae; phylum Streptophyta; class Magnoliopsida; order Rosales; family Cannabaceae; genus Humulus; species Humulus lupulus. The sequence continues at coordinate 184,302,644 of NC_084793.1, read as the reverse complement.
GCCGAGAATGGCGAAGGGCCGGGAATGGCGTAGCCCTTTAAGTGCAAGGCCGAGTATGACAAGGGACCGAGAGCAGCGTTGAGCACGTGGAGTGTGCGTTGCTAGGGCGAGTCCCTAAAAGGATACCTGGGATATCCTCATGGCGTGGTCCACGAACCCAAGGCTTAGTAAACGCCTGGGATGGCTAGGTCGTATGTGTTTAGCCCATTGGTGGCCTGTTTATATGCTTGATATATGTGTTGCATATGTTATTTGTTTGTGGGTTTTCTTGCTGGGCTTCGGCTCACAGATGCTCTGGGGTGCAGGTAAGGGTAAAGAGAAGGTCAACCAACCATGAGTACAACAGGCGTGAGGCGGCGTGTACATGTTTGGCCAGCCTGGCTGCCACAGCCAGAGGATTTTGGGAGATGCTTGTAAATAAACCTAGATTTTGTTGTTTAGTCGACCTGGTTCAGTTTAAATGTTGTAGGTATTTTTACACTGTATTTTGGGATCCCAAGTGTAAAACTTTTATGAATTTCTATGGAAATTATTATTTTCTAAAGTTTTTCTTTTGTTTATAGCCTAATTACACTGTTTGATCTAAAACCTCAATTAGTGAGTTGAAGCACCATTTTAAACTCACTTAGTAATGACTCTAAGGAAGTAGGGCATTACAACTTGGTATCAGAGCGAGCCAAGGTTATTGGTTCTGGAGATTGACCGAACATGTACACACGCTGTCAGTGGCAGGCTCAACTCAGGGTTGGTTGGTAAGATTGGCTAATATGTCTGAATATGTGTTTGAATGCCCTGTTTGCCTACTTATTTTATACATAGAGCATGATGAATGAATTAACATATGCATGATGCTAGGGCATGGCCCGTTGTGTGTTATGTGCTATATGAGATATTATTGTGGATGACTGATGTGTTTGGGAGGTGGTTTTGGATGTTGTTATCATGCCTGAAGAGCGGCGTCGTTGGTTGCAGGCATATTTGTTGAGATGCCTCGGAAATCAGCTAGACTCTGCGGTAGTAGGGCCGAGGATGACAACCAGGGTCAGGACCCTTCACCTGCCCCACAGAACTGGCAAGAGATGCTTGCCAAGATGGAAGTGAGACTGCAGCGAACAGAGGAAGAGTTGCGACAGTTGAGGCAGCAGGCCCCGCCTCAGGTTACTGGGCTGCTAGTGCAGCAGGTTGCGGCGCTAGTGCCAGTGCAGTCTACTATGGAGAATAAGTGGGAACCTTTGTATGAGAGGTTCAGGAAGTAGCATCCTCCCACCTTCGAGGGTGGATCAGACCCACTGCGGGCAGAGCAGTGGATGAATATGATTGCCTCAATTCTGGATTTCATGAGAGTTCAGGGGAATGAGAGGGTAGCCTGTGCTAGCTACATGTTTAAAGAGGATGCCCGCATCTGGTGGGACGTGGTGGTTCAGAGAAGGGATGTATCAGTTATGACCTGGGAAGAATTCAGGAACTTGTTTAATGAGAAGTACTATAGTGTGGCAGTACGAGCTGCGAAGGTTGATGAGTTTATCAACCTGACCCAGAATCAATTGACAGTGACAGAGTATGCAATAAACTTTGATAGATTGGCGAAGTTTGCGCCAGATCTAGTGCCGAGAGATGCGGCCAGGAGGGATAGGTTTGTGCGGGGATTGAATGTTATGATCGCCCGCGATGTGAATATCACCTTGGATCCAGCGACTACTACTTATGGTCAAGCTGTGGATAAGGCCCTTACTGCTGAGAGGGCCGAAGATCAGATTTGGAAGGATAGCGCTGTTAGGCGCGATGCCAAGAGGACAATGCCACCTTTTGTTGGGTTCAGTCGTGGTGGTGGTTCTAGTGAGCAGAAGAGGAAGGCCCCAGATTCCTTTGTTCTTCCCAGCTCAGATAGGAGGGCACGGGGTGCTTCTACTGGCCGTCAGGGTGGCAGTGATAATTGGAGGAGTTTTCCAATGTGTCCGCGGTGCAGGCATCGACACCAGGGTGAGTGCAGGATCAGGGCCTGCTTTGTTTCTGGGAGTGCCAGCCATCTGAAGAGGGATTTCCCTCAAGTTAAGAAGGAGGAGCAGAAACAGAGTGACAGTCTTGCTCCTGCCAGGGTATTCACTTTGACACAGACTTAGGCAGAGGCAAGCCCCTCAGTTGTGACAGGTCAGATCTCTAGTGCTGGTTCTTTGTATACTGCATTGTTTGATTCAGGGGCTACCCATTCATTTGTATCTGCTAGAGTGATAGATCAGCTTTGTAGACCTAGTGGTGTGTATGCTAGGGGATTTCAGACTTTGTTGCCAACAGGAGAGTTGGTAGTCTCTAAGAAGCGGATTAGAGCATTGCCAGTAGAGGTAGATGGTAGGGAGCTGTCTGTTGATTTGATTGAGTTAGAGATGGATGACTTTGATATGATTCTGGGGATGGATTGGTTATCCAAGTATGGGGCAACGATTGACTGCAAGCGCAGAATGGTGACTTTTGAACCAGAAGGGGAGGTACCCTTTGTGTTTGTGGGGTTAGTTAGTGGACCGCGTGTACCGATGATTTCAGCATTGAGGGCTAGGGACCTGATGCAGGAAGGTTACATAGGATTCCTAGCGAGCGTTGTGGATATCTCTAGGGTGGCGTCCGTTGGACCGGGTGAGACCAGATTGGTGTGTGAGTTTCCGAATTTGTTTCCAGTGGATCTGCCAGGGTTGTTGCCGCAGCGGGAGATTGACTTCATTATAGAGTTGGTACCAGGAGCGGAGCCAATATCTAGGACACCTTATAGAATGGCTCCGGCAGAGTTGAAGGAGTTGAAGATTCAGTTGTAGGAGTTACTATATTTGGGGTTCATCAGACCGAGTTTCTCGCCATGGGGTGCTCTGATGCTGTTCGTCAAGAAGAAGGATGGGTCCCTTAGGATGTGTATTGATTATAGGGAGCTGAACAAGTTAACCATTAAGAACAAGTATCCACTGCCTAGGATCGACGATTTATTTGATCAGCTGCAGGGAAGAACAGTGTTTTCTAAGATAGATCTCCGATCAGGTTACCATCAGTTAAGGATTAAAGAGGAGGACATACCAAAGACCGCTTTCCGAATGAGGTATGGACACTATGAATTCCTGGTTATGTCCTTTGGATTAACCAATGCCCCAGTAGCCTTCATGGATATGATGAATAGGGTTTTCAAGGATTATCTGGACAAGTTTGTGATCGTATTCAGCGACGACATACTAGTGTACTCCCAATCAGAGGCAGAGCACGAGCAGCATCTGCGGTTGGTTTTACAGCGGTTGAGGGAGCATAAGTTATATGCTAAGTTCAGTAAGTGTGAGTTTTGGTTGCCACAAGTTACATTTCTGGGCCATAGTGTCAGTAAGGAGGGGATTCTGGTTGACCCAAGTAAGATTGAGGCGGTCAGAGATTGGCCTAGACCGAGCAGTGTCCCTGAAGTGAGAAGCTTTCTGGGTTTAGCAGGGTATTATCGGCGGTTTGTTGAGGGGTTCTCCAGAATAGCTACGCCATTGACCGAACTGACAAAGAAGAAGACAAGTTATGTCTGGACGGACAGGTGCGAGAACAGTTTTAAGGAACTGAAGCAGCGACTAATTACTGCGCCAGTGTTAAGCTTGCCGACAGAGAATGAAAAGTTTGTGGTCTACTGTGATGCGTCTAGGCAGGGTTTGGGGTGCGTGTTGATGCAAGCTGGTAAAGTGATAGCCTATGCATCGAGACAGTTGAAGGAATATGAGCAGAGTTATCCTACAAGAAGAAGAGAAGAAGAATAGAATAGTGAAAAATACAACTCAAAGCAAAATATTACAAGTAAAGTAAAAGTGTTTGAAATAAAGAAAAGAAGATTACAACTCAAAACAAGAAATAGAAATAAACAAAAGAGAAGAATATGAAGTTGAAGTTGAAGAGAAATAGAATAGAAAGAAAGAACAAACAAACTAAATAGAAACAACTCTCACTCACACTACCAAAGTGAAGAGTGTTGGGGATCACCAACTTGAACAAGGTTTGAAACATTTGTCCAAAAGCTTATTTCCCCCTAACTCAAGCACTAAGGGATCTCTCACAGATTATAGGAAATGCTTTCTTGAATTATCAAGCCTCAAGGTGTTTCTATCCAAGTGCTCTAATGGATAGAAATGTTGTGTCTTACAAGTGAGCATTAGACTCCTATTTATAGAGTTTTGAGACACCCTTTGAATTTCAAATTCCACCAACCCCCATGGCTGTTACCAATGATTAATTTGATGTTTTATGGAATTAAAATAGAGATTTGGGAGTTACTTAGCTGTTGGAAACGTTCAAAATTGGATAAAAACCAAAGTTGGAAAATGCTGCCAGCTACTTGGGCTGCGGCCCTCAGTGTAAATATGCTACTTGCCCTTAGTCATTTTCCAGCAACCAATTTTTCCAATTTTCTAAAACGTTCCACATTTATTCTCACTTGATTTTGTAACTTCCATACACAATATGGGAGTTAAAATCACATCTCTATCAGCCATTTCTCATATGGCTTTAAGAAATTCATCTCAATATTGTGTAACAACAAATCTACACAATACTGGGTGATATTTGGAAGTTACAAATTTGTAACACCAAATATGTTACATATTTAGATATATCTCATATATCTAAATATTGTAACTCTCTAGTATATATTACAAAATGTGACACTCTTTGTCACATTTATTTAATCTAAAACATTATATTATAATATAATTAATATTACATTATATTATAAAATAATATAACAACAGGTAGGTAGTAGCTCGGGGCTCGGGCTCCAACATAATTTTTTACCCATAATTTTTAAATTAAAAATTACAAAATGGCTTATATATTTCAACGAGAAAGTTTAAGAACAATTCCTAAACCCAAAAGCACAATTATAAACAATCCTTAAGAATCTATCATTATGAAAATAAACATCAATCCATTCAAACATATATGGCATATAATATAAAAATGCATATAATCTCACACAACAATTAATAATATGTATAGATTAATTATCTACTCTAGTACCAATTGTTTGAAAAACATTCAGAGCACGCAGCGAAAATGGCGTGGTGGGCCCATTATTTATAACAATTTTATTCATTAATCATATAAACAGTTTATACGAGCAAGAAAACAATCAAGAAACATTAACATACAATATTATTCATCATGCAACATATATATAAATATAAATAATATTTATACATAACATTTAAACACACAAAAATTCAAGAACATAAGCAATTACCTCTTGAAGTCTATCAAGTGTCATTGAGTCTTTTTGTATATTTTTCGATCTTCCTATCCAAAGATTTAAGCACTCAAACCACGATATTCCGGAGTGTTCTCTACACCTCAAGATATGTGTGGGCTCATAGAGAACATGAGTTTGTAGTTTTAGGAATCACAACTATTTCTCAACACATGAGAACTTGGATTATGGTCTGAGAATGACTATAATAAAGAAAAAGAAGAAAGAGTTTTGTCTGACAAATACTCTAAGAACTATTCTGAATTGTGTATTGTGTTGTATTGTTATGTTATATATCTTCTCTTTATCTATATCATATATAAAGATATATTCCTATCACCTTATTATTATTAACAATAATAGTAATATAATAATAATAATATCATAATGATGATAAGATTTGATTTATGTAAATATCTAACTTACCAAATTAAGAAAAAAAACAATTTTCAAATAATTAAATAAATAAAATAAAAACAACACTAATACAATATCAGTATATATGGTACACGCATTGCACATCCTCTGGACTTTGTCATGCGTGACCTACTATTCCGTTTTCCGGGATTTTGCATTTTTTTTATTTATTTATTTAATTAAAATCAATCTCCCACGAAATAAAGTGTTTATATTCTTAAAGAAAATGTAAAAACCATATTTCAAAATTTAAATTTTAAATTCAAAATTCAAATTGATAATCATCATTATCATCATCTTTTAAAATTCAATAAATCAAAAAATTATTTTTGACTTATCAATTTTATTTTCTCCCGCTCAAATAAAATAATTAATTTCAAAAATTATTTTTTTTACTTATATATATGAATTTCGAAAATTTATATATTTAAATTAATAATTATATTTTCGAAAATTAATAATTAATTATTCAACCTCAATTATCATATAATTGTATACTTGACCCGAAGAATAAAATTATTCTCAAATTCCTAAATTACAGTTATACCCTTGTATCAACTCTTACCTTGATATGGTATTGATAGAACCACTCTGGGGACCTATGGACCAAAATATCAAGCTCCAATAAATATTACATTATTAATCAAAACCCTTTGATTAAATAATCATATTTATTAATCTCATGATTACTCCACTATAAATATGATATTGAACTCTTGATAATTATAAACATATATTTACTCGTGTTAAAAATAGACATGACACGACAGCAGCTCTCGAACTGTCATGCCATGTGAACTAAAACTTATATGAGACTACAATTCAGTTGAGACTGTCGTCATATGTCTTATTTTAACATGAGACAACATTTCTACATAAAATGTGGTCTAATGTCATTTAATTTTTTTAAATATTATTAATTAAATTTTCACGATTTAATAAACATTCTTAATATAGAAAAATAACATTAATTAATAATTTCTAATACTAAATGTCTTTATTAAGTAAATTATTTAAATAATTTATCCAAATATTTAATAATTTTTAATATTAGTTATTAATAAATTATTTATTATATTATATTTTTAATTAAATATATTTTTTATAAAATATAATTAGAGAGAGTTTTTTTTAGAAAAATTCATCAACAATATTTATTAAGATAATACAATACTAATATATATATTTTTACATAAATAATAATATATTTTTAAACTAATAAAAATAGGTAGTTTTATAGAAATAATATTAAATTGATCAAATAATATACTTCTTATTTTATATATTAAATTAAAAAAATAATGAAAATCTATAAATATATATATATATAAAGGAGAGCTTCAAGGAGATTATGTGGCACTCTAAAATCTCTTCAAAGCACTATTTCTATTTTCTCCTTTAATCTAATTTTTTATTCATTTTCTATTTTCTAAAATATCTTAACAATAAAAATATCATATATATATATATATACATATTAATTTGATTAAAAATTTATTTAGCTTAAATATCTTAACTACATAATCATTGAAAAATAGTACAAAAATTAATTAAAAATTACGTAATAGTTTTCGATTCTCTATATATCTATATTTCTTATTATATTATAATTATGTTTTTTATTTAAAAGTGAATAGTATTACAAAATCTATACATGTATATATATATATATAAATGAGAGCTTCAAGTAGATTATGTGACACTCTAAAATCTCTTCAAAACACTCTTTCTATTAATCTAATTTTTCTATTCATTTTCTATTTTCTAAAAAATCTTAACAATTAAAAATATCAAGGAGATTATGTGGCACTTAAAATCTCTTCAAAGCACTATTTCTATTTTTCCTTTAATCTAATTTTTTATTATTTTTCTATTTTTCTAAAATATCTTAACAATTAAAAATATCAATATATATACATATTAATTTGATTAAAAATTTATTTAACTTAAATATCTTAACTACTTAATCATTGAAAAATACTAAAAAATAATTAAAAATTACGTAATAGTTTTTAGTTCTCTATATATCTATTGACTGGCGATTTAGCCAACGACACCGAGTCACTAAAACGATAAATATTTGTAAGTCGAAACACAAGAACTAAACAAAACCAAGATTTATAGTGGTTCAGCCCCAGATATTGGTAATAACCTACTTCACTTAGTGCTTATATTAACGTATTATGAAACCTGCGATCAACAAACAAGGGTTTACTAAGTTTCACAAGATCCAAAAATTTACAAAAGTTTGTGTATATAAAATATTGATTCTCTCTCCAAAAATCCATCCCCCTTCAAAGAGTCTCTTGAGTCCTATTTATAGGCTCAAGAATCTACCTATGTGTCGACGGGCCCTTATACACATTGATTTATGCATATTTAAATAATAACATAAAACATACTATTTACATAAAAATAGGGTCAAATATATGACTTATAACTGTATTTGAAGTATGGCTTCATTTCCACGACTAGACCTAGTCACACATTCAACACATCTTCTACCATATGGTTAAGCATCATTCTTCTGGTCGTTGGTCGACCTTAATGCAATCACAAAGTAGTCACGTGCAACCTACGTGTACACTAATCTTGCCACGTCAACAGGTAGAATTTTTTAGGGTAAACATTTGTCCCCCAAGTTTATTTACTGTGACCATTATTTAATAAACTTACTCGACCAGAAACCCGGCTGACCTATCATATCTTTCAGTACCTTTTCGAAAAAGCAAGCAATTACGACCTTTACAATTTCCCATAAATATTTTGACGGTTATTGCAATTTCCCATACATAAAAATTCCATTCTCGTCATTACTCTTTATTAACTCCCCGGGCAGTATAAATATAACACTCTTCAGCTTTTTCATTTTTTTACCAAAACCTTTTCTCTCCTGAAGAATTCAGAAAAAACTTTCAAGAAAACTCAGAAACTTCAATGTGACCCGAGACATCTCCAAGCAACTTCGATCAAAATATTTGTGATTTCTCCTATAACTCGAACTCCAAGTAAGTTTTCGAATCCACCCTCTCATTTATATAGAATTTTTCATGTACTCTGGTCTTGATTCACGAATTTTTGAAATTGTGTTTCTGTTGTTCTTGAGAAATTTTTTGGGTAATCGGGTTTAGGCTAACATACATAGAAAAAAGTATGCTAGAATAGGGATTTTAGGCAATATAAAATACTAGAAATGCTTAAAAAACAATGTGGGGTATAGGAATATTGATTTTGGGTCCAAAATCGAAGTAAAAATTTGATTTCGAGTTTTTCAGAAAAACTAGGTTTTTCCCGCCTGTTCTCGGAGTTGAAAAGTTTTTCTGAAAAAATATTTCAGTTTTACTTTTTGATATATTTTTTCAAGCTGCTCGCACATTTATTGTGTTTTTATCAGGATGTTGTTGGTTGTATAAAAGCTTAACTTTTATACACGAGCAACATTATCCTTGCTTTTCTCTTTCTTCTATTTATTTGTCATAGGTTCTCACTTCCCCTTTACTCTTCTCAGATATTCATGCATGAACCCTGGGGAGGTGAGAGACCAATAGATGACAATCTTCTCGCTCTGCTGTTCGAGGACCAAGAACAACCTTCTTTGCCCTTTCCTGAGCCTTCATCTTCACAATCAAATCCTATGACCAGTCCTCCACCCAACCAACCAAACATGGGTCGTGTCAAATACACTACTTGTAGGAAAAAGAAAACGACCGATTACCCTTCTAACCAACTTGCAACCAATACCGAGGGTCCTTCAAAAGACCCTCAACCTCTAAATTTTTCACCACCCGACATTCAGCCCAAAGCCCATCCTCACGATGGCCCCTGAGTAGAAGTAGACTGGTATATCGCCTCTCCTAGTGTCATATCGACCAGGATGGTGGAAAAATACCCCAAGAAGTACGGGCTTCCTGGGATTACCCTACATAAACCCACACCTGACCAAAGGGAAAACATGCCTACAACGCCTGGTCGAGGTATCATATAGAGGCAGGGGCAATCTTGTCCTTGCATGACTTTTTCCAAGGGGTGGCCAATTATTTCGAGGTAGCCCCTTTCCAAATAACACCCAACGGATATAGAGTACTTTTAGCACTCTATATCCTATATAACCACAAAAAATGGTGTGTGCCTACTTTGTATGAGATCAACTACCTGTTCGATCTTAAATCCAACCCCAATCAAAACAACACGGAGTTTTTCCACTTTTTTCATCAGGAATCTTCTCGCATATTCCTGAGTGATGTCACCCACAAGTCCAACATAGGAATGTACTTCCAAGAGTACTTCCTCACCATCGACCTAGTTGCCGACAATTTGGCCTTCACACGAGGAGGTAAACTTTTCAATCCCTGGTCGGAACTTCTAGTCATTCATTTTTTTTCTTGTCCTTAGTTATTTTGTGTTGCATCTAGGTCCATGGCACCAACAAGACCCCACTCTAGAAATCGAGAAAAGAGTCACAGCTCTAGCCAGCATGACGAATATAGAAAATGTTAGGAACGAGTTTCCTAATACGCAGCAGAAAGGTGGTGGGGTTGGCCCAGTGTACAACAAATTTTTTTTAACATAATTAAACTACTTTTAAATATGCGGATCCATTAATCATAAGCAAGTTAAGAATAGAAACCATACCTCTTAAAGCCTATCAAGTGTCATTGCTATCTTTTCGTATTTAGAACGATCTTCCTATCCAAGCTGCTCCCAGGTACTCACACCAAGATCTTCCAAAGCGTTCTCTACACCTCAAGAAGTGTGAACCTCAAGAAGTGTGTGGGCACTTAGAGAATGAAGGATAGTTTATTTGTGATTCTGCTTGATGTACTCAATACATGAGATCAAGAGAATAAGCCTGAGAATTGGTTCTTTATTTTTCAGGGAGAGAAAACTATCGTTCTATTTTTCACAGAGCGAATAGACTGAGTTGTCTTGGTTATCTGTATATTTTCTGATTAGTCATACTTAAAAGAAAATATTCAAAAATAAATCTGTAACCAACTTACAATTTACTTTTTAATTAATTATTTGTTTTTTTATTAATGAAAATATCCAAAAACTAATTTTTTGAATTATCCATTAATTAATTAATTAATTAAATAAATATAAAAATCATATCCCTGAATAATAGTAGTACACGCCACTATGTGTGCACGTGTATCATCCCTATTTTTAGGGATGTTGGTTTTTCAATTTTTATTTATTTATTTATTCAAATTACTTTGTCAGATAAGATCTAACAACTCGATAACTAATTCAAGTTTAAATTAAATATCTTTTTAACTAATTATCAAATATAATTAATTATTTGAATAAATATTAATCTTTTAAATTCAAATCTAATTTGAACTTATCATATTATTATCTCCCACTCAAATAAAAATATTTAATTAATTCTACCATTAATTAAATCCAATATTTTTTAAAATAAATATTTAATTCATTATAATTTCAAAAATTATAATTAATTAATTATTTAATTAAAATTTGAAATTAATTTAATTATTTAATTAAAATTTGAAATTAATTTAATTATTTAATATAATTTCAAAAATTATACAATAATTAAATATTAATTAATTTTGTTAACTACAACTATTTTGTAATTAATTAATTAATCACTATTATCATATAATTGAATATTTGGCCCGAAGAACAAATTTCTTCTTAAATATGTCTTTAAACTATTTTTCCCTTCATATCAACTCTTACCTTGAATAGTGTTGATAGAGCCGCTATGAAGACCTATGGACCTATAATTCCAAGCTCCAATAAATTTGAGATTATTAATTAAACTCTTTAATTAAATAATCTTAATTTATTAATCTCATGATTATTCCACTATAAATATGTGACTGCACTCTTGTAATTATAGACATTTCATTTACTGAGTACTTTATAATTATAAAGCATCCATTGATATAATCATTGCATACAAATTGACCATATAATAATGGTTCATAATTAATCGGGAATAAAATTACTGTTTTACCTTTTTAATTATCTCTTGTTTCCTTAAGTACCATTGGTTTTACTAGTGAAGGTTAATTCATAACTAAATTATGAATTTGAGCTCAATAACCTTTTAGTCCCAAAAGTCAACCCTTAAGAGAACCATTACTCAATCTCTTACAAGAAGGCATAGATTCCATATCTGTATACTATGTCCCCAGCCATCTACATTAATGAGTTCCCAAAACAAAAGTCTCTAGCCTGATCATTCTGACAGATCCTAACGAGTGAATCAAAGAACTCATATAACATAAACAGGAGTTCATAGTAACTTCAGGATTAAGATCTATTTGTATATGATCATCAGTTGATATATTTAATTAATACTTCGAAACGGTATTTAACTAAGTATTAATAAACATATTTGGTCTAGTTTTATATATTCTCTAATATATAAAGCACCTCCGCTAAGGTGTCCTACCACACTAGTGATCCAGATCTAGATCACATGTATTCATAATACTAATGGACTGTACTTGCAGTAATTAATCTAAAGATTCCATAACTTTATTTTACTGCGAACTATTCAAGTTCATTTATCTCAAGCACAATCCTCCCGTACCAATACATGTTTGAGACCACATATATGAACTTAGGAATTTTTGTAGATATTTACATAATATTATCACAGAATAATATAGTCCATAAAATATATGCATTAGAAATTCAATTTATTTATTTATTTCATAAAGCAATGTCTACTACATATGCTTTCAGGGCACAATTCTCAACAATCTCCCACTTGCCCTAAAGCAAATAAGGCATCTCTCTCATTCCCATGTTTCTTACATGCTCCTTAAAAGATTTTATGGATAAAGTCTTTGTGAAAGGATCTGCAAGATTATGCTCTGAAGCTATCTTCATAACTGCAACATCTCCTCGATGAACTATCTCTCTTAGCAAGTGATACTTCCTCTCGATGTGCTTTCCCTTCTTGTGACTCTGTAGTTCCTTTGAGTTAGCTAGTTCCCCACCGTTCTCACAGTATAGGACTAGTGGCTTATCCACATCTGGTACAACTTCCAAATCAGAATAGAACTCTTTAAGCCACACAACCTCCTTAGCTGCTTCACAAGCCGCTATATACTCGTCTTCCATGGTGGAGTCTGCAATGCTGGTTTGTTTAATACTTCGTCAGAATATCGCTCCTCCTCCAAGAGTAACACTGATCCAAAAGTCGATTTTCGACTATCTCTGTCTGATTGAAAATCAGAATCAGTGTAACTAGTGGGGTTTAGATCTCCACCTGAATATACAAGCATATAATCTCTAGTATTTCTAAGATACTTGAGAATATTCTTCACTATAGTCCAATGACTCAATCCAGGATTGGATTGATAACGGCTGACTATCCCTACTGCATAACAAATGTCAGGTCTTGTACACAACATGGCGTACATCAGGCTGCCTACTGTTGAGGCATAGGGATATTGTCTCATGTCTTCCTCTTCCTAAGGTGTTTTTGGGACACTGCTCCTTGGAAAGGAATACTCCAGAACGGGTTGGCATATCACCCTTTTTGGAGTTTTGCATATTAAAGCATTTTAGCACCTTAACAATATAAGTTGCTTGAGACAGTGCCAAAGTTTTGTTCTGTCTATCTCTAAGAATCTTAATGCCCAGAACATACTCGGCTTCTACCAAATCTTTCATTTGGAATAGTTCAACTAACCAATTCTTTACCTTTGATAATGATGTTACGTCATTTCCAATCAGTAATATATCATCTATGTAAAGAACGAGGAATACTACTACACCATCTTTGATTTGCTTATAGACACAAGGTTCGTCAACGTTTTGTTCAAAACCAAACGTTTTACTTGTGTCATCAAATCTAAGATTCTAAGATCTAGAAGCTTGTTTGAGTCCATAAATGGACCTAAGAAACTTGCAAACCTTTTTCACTTGACCTTTTAATTCGAACTCTTCTAGTTGAGACATGTAAATAGTTTCGTCAAGGTAGCCATTCAGAAAAGTTGTTTTGACATCCATTTGTCTAATCTCATAATCCATGCACGCAGCTATGGACAAGAGTACATGAATGGATTTTAGCATGGCTACAGGAGAAAAGGTTTCTTCATAGTCAACCCTTTCTTTCTGTGTGTAACCTTTGGCTACAAGCCTTGCTTTGAAAGTCTCTACTTTCCCATTCACTCCTCTTTTCTTCTTGAATATCCACTTGCAACCAATGGGTTTGATATTCTCAGGTGGATCTTCAAGAACCCAGACAGAATTGGAATACATCGATTTTATTTCTTGGTTCACGGCTTCTTGTCATTTGTCCTTGTTAGAATCATTCATTGCATCTTTGAATGTCAATGGATCGTCTTTGTTTGTGTCAGACACAAGCATTCGAACTTTGTGTTCATAGCGTGTGGGTTGTTTACTAACCCTCCCACTACGATGAAGTTCTCTACTATTCTGACTAGAACTAGCAGTTTCCTCTTGTGGTTTTTCATTGGTTGTTGCTGGTGACTTTGCAACTTCATTCGAGACCATCTCCTCCAAAACAACATTACTGCGAGGTTTGTGGTTATTAACATAGTCATATTCAAGAAAAGTTGCATTTGTCGATACAAATGTTTTATTTTCTTTTGGACTATAGAAAATTCCACCTCTAGTCTCTTTACAATATCCCACAAACATGCACACTTCAAAGCGTGATTCCAAATTCCCGATCTTTCCTTTAAGCACGTGTGCAGGACTACCTCAAATTCGAAAATGGTGTAAACTAAGTTTACAACCATTCCATAATTCTATGGGTGTCTTTTAGATAGACTTAGATGGAACAACATTCAATATGTATAGAGCACATTGAATCGAATAGCCCCAGAATGACAGTGGTAATGATGAGAAACTCATCATTGATCTAATCATATCTAATAACGTTATGTTCCGTCTTTCTGAAACACCATTTTGCTGTGGCTTTTCAGGTGCTATGAGTTGGGATTGAATGCCATGTTCACGCAAATGGTCCTCAAATTCAAAATCCAAGTACTCTCCTCCTCGATCAGATCAAAGAGCTTTTAGTGATTTACCTAATTGCTTTTCAGCTTCTGCTTGAAATTCTTTTACCTTTCCAAAAGTTTCAGATTTTCTTTGCATTAAGTATAGGTAACCATATCTTGAATAATCGTCAATGAAAGTGACGAAGCATTCATAATCTCCTCTTGCTTGTACATTAAGTGGACCGCAAACATCTGTATGTACTAGCTGAAGTGGTTATGTGGCTCTTGAGCCTTTAGCAGAGAAAGGCATCTTGGTTATTTTGCCTTCTAGACAGGATTCACAAACAGGGAGAGATCCTATAGATAGTTCTCTTAAAGGACCATCCTTTACAAGCCTATTTATTCTATCTAGACCAATATGGCCCAATCTCAAGTGCCACAGATATGTTTCACTATCAGAATCAGTCTTTTGTCGTTTAATAGATCTAGGATTAGCTGTTTTAATTAATTCAGAATTATAAAAAAATTGTCATTCATTATAAGTATGTAAATTTTATTTATCCCAAAGTATTTGCATAATAGATAATTTCTTTAAATAATAACTACTTTATTAATAAAAGAAATAAATGTTATGCAAAAAATAAAAATAAGTTTCCAAACATTAATAATCAAAATTACTAATAATAAACTAAATTTCTAGACTGTAGTTTTCTTTGTTTAAAGAAATCTAAAATTTCTAAAACAAAATAAAGAAATTTAAATTATTCAACTAACAATAAACTTTCTAAATAAAACTACTCTCCAACTCCACCAGATCTTTACTCGCTATCAAAATCCTCATCAGTCTCTTCCTCCTTTTCAGGGTTCTGATTCTGCAAAAGGAAAAACAAAAGAAAAATAGATTAGTGGCATATATTTTTGAATCTACTATCTAAAAATTTGAATCTGATATTCATAGTATTTGAATCTAATATTCAAAGTTGAAAAATATATGTAAATCTTATTTACCTTTTTCGTTTGATATAAACGATGACACTCAACAAAGACTTCCTTTGTCATTGCTCTCGACATCTCATGTGCTGAGTCATAGTTTATATATTTTTCCTTTGTTTCATCAAGCATGGTTGAAAGCATGCAATAACGTGTCAACCAATCGGATTTCATCCAATTTGCATATTTTTCTTCTACTTCATAGCTAGTAGCCAAAGGTGGTTTCGTTGGACGTTTGTTACAAACGGTTGACATCATCTTTTTATAAGAAAAAATGATCAACATGCCTGAAATCATTGTTGCATATTTTCAGGTTAAAAAACCAAGGATTTGAGAAAGACATCGGTATGTAATTCACCAATAGACATATTTGTTGGGAATAAATAAATAAATAATGAATTATGCATATATAATAAATATCAGTTATTTTCGGAATAGTAAACGTGATGCATGAACACGATTAAAACACATAAAATAAAGTTTAATTTCCACAATAAAACTTTCTAACAATTAAAGTGCCGCCTTAGGGTCAGTCAAATTAATCTTAGAGAATTTATAAGACATTCTTATCTTTATTGTTTAAAACTTAAAATAACTCATTATTTTCTCTTTTAAACATTAAAGTACCGCTTAGTTTGGTCAAGTTATGATTATCCACTGCCAAAGCTTAATCATAACTTTGTGAGTGTAACCCATTATTTCAGAGTTCATGACTTAACTTAGGACATGCCGCCTTAGGGTCGATCAAACCTAAAATACATCATTAGTTCCTATCTTTGTAAGAAATATAACCTTGCTATTTACATGTCTAGACACCTTCCTTAGGGGGACATAAACAAAGTCGTCGCAAGGCGCTATTAATATCCCGCGGTGTTATATTAATAATGGAGACCATAGGTTATGTTGAGTTATCAACTCTCTCCCACTCATCATTTTAGAATATGTGTTTATTCAAAACATCCTATGCTTTTTAATTGGTTGTAAAAATAAAGTGATCTATTTTTACCAAATGATATTCTAATAATTACTAATCAAATTAAGCAAAAATAAAATTATAGAACTATGCCCTAATTAATTCAATTTTAATTTGATATAATTACTAAGAATATCATTTATAATTTAATAAAACAATTTTATTAAATATTAGAAATTAGACAACTTTTAAAATATATTTCCGCTCTTGAACTAATTAAAAACTAGATTTATTATTATATTGTCCAGCATATAATCACATAGGACAATCCTAAGGCATGTTTCTACTCATATGAGATGCATGTACAATTTTAAATACTGTGTGGGTTATATGTAAGGCATGTCAAAAAATGTATGAAAAGTATTAAATAATTTAATCACATTCAAACATTTAAATAAATAAATACTAACTAAATAAATAAATAAATGCGGGCCAAGTGTCTTGGGTATTTCTAGAAAAATTACAACACTTGCAAAAATATATACAAAAAATGTAAGAAACTAAATAAGACCTAAAGGGATCTCTATTTTAACTTTGGGCATTCACAAGTAGTCTTAAACCATTAAGCCACTTATCCATTTAATTTTGAATTAAAATAACTTTTAATTATCTAAAACAAATTTTAAGAATAATTAACTTGAGCTTTAATGCCCGATAAGTTATTAGGCCTAGATTTGAATTTAGGCTCATACAATTAATTCAAAATAAAACAATTTTTAATTATGGGCTAAATTAATTAAGCCCATAATTTAAATGGATAATTTTAGATGCAAGCCCTAGGCTTTAGAAACCCTAGGGGTGGCTGCATAGGATGGCTCAACATGGGGCACGGCAGCAGCTGTGTAACGCCCTACTTCCTTAGAGTCGTTACCAAGTGAGTTTTAAGACAAAACAGTGTGCAAAGAACTCGCTAACCGAGGTTTTTAAAATGAAAGTGTGACTAATCAAAAGTTAAGGCTGTAATCTTTGAAAATACGTTGTTTCAATAAAAACTTCTAGTATTAAACATTTGGGATCCCAAAATAAGGTTTGAAAACTATTTACATCTTGAAATAAGTTTACAGTTGATTAATTATAAAAATCTTAGATTATTACAGTCGTTTCTCGTATAAACCCCCAACCAAAGCAGTCGGGCAAGCCAAACATGTACGCGTCGCTTCACGCTCTCCGTACTCATGGCTGGTTGACTCAAACTATGCCCTTACCTGCAACACAGAGCACCCGTGAGCCGAAGCCCAGCAAGAAAACTCATACAGCTCATAACATATGCAAATTTTACAGTTAATCATATCAGATAGTCCACAGATAAACAGGTCAACCATTAGACTAAGCAAACACGGCCATGCCGCCCCAGAAGCCTTACCAAAGCCTGGGGTCTCGGTCCTCACCGTAAGGATATCACATGTATCCACTGGGTCCTACCCTGACTATAAGCATCCCATGTGCTAAGTGTTACTTCCGGCCTCGCTGCCGTTCTCGGCCTTTCGTTGTTCCCAGCTCCATTGCCGTTCTCGGCCTTGCCGCTCTCGGCCTTAGCCGTTCCTTGCACTATAATCACACATATAATACATTTCGAAATAATCATTCAAACGTATAGTAATTCATTTAAGGTTATACATTAGCACATAATACAATCTAGGGCCATGCCCTGCAATAACACTATGGGCTCATGCCCTATTCTCGGGTGCTACAGTTTTCTTACCTGTATTCCGAGCTTCCTGATGCACTAAAGCCGCGAGCACGGTCCTCTAACCCGAGCTTCACAAAGACCTAGTCACAACACGTACAAAACATCCTTTAATACTAATCAATTCAAAATCACTTCCCGGAACCAATTCCACACTCTCGGGACTCCCAAATTCCTAAAACAAATCATTGGAAACACCCCCCGAACCCCCGGAGTAAAAGCTCAAAAATGCAAAATTTCAAGTACTGAAAATGGCCTAGCGCCGCGGCGCTACCCAAGAGGGCCGCGGCGCCCTGCCCAATAGGGCCGCGGCGCCCAGCAAGTCAGAAGCCTCCCCCTGCCCAGAAATAGCCTCGTGCCGCGGCGCCCAAGAACAGGGCCGCGGCGCTCCTACGCGAACCCAGAATTCTCGGTTTTTCCCTGCGTTTTCCCCGAGTTAACACCACTCCAAATCATCCCAAGCAGGTACCCATGTCCCCAAATCAACTCAAAACCCCACATAAACCATCTAACAACTCAGAAACATCATCAAAGAAACCCAAACACACAATCAAATCCCCAATTCACCAATTGGCCACACATCAACTTTCAATCTTCATACTAACATTCTAAGAGAAAAATCAAGCTTAGAAACTTAACAAAGAAGTGATAAATCCTTACCTCAGAAAGTCTTGGCTTATGATCAAGTTTAATTGCCTCCCACCCCTTGATCCTCCTCCTAGATTCCTCAAGTTTCAGCTCCCTTCTTCTCTTCTTCCTTTCATTGCCCTAGCTTTCCCTCTAGCTTTTCCTCTCTTCCATTTCTATCAAAACCAACATATATGCCAATGCCTAAACCATGTACCCTATAATCCCAGCTGAAAATTGTCTAAACCCTCTGCCAAATGACCATGTTACCCCTCCAAATAATCCTTTCCTAAGTAAGCCATCAAGGGCACTCTAGTCTTTTCACTTATATTTCAATTCTACCATTTTCCAACTAAACTTGTTACCCACAGCAGTAACTAATGGTTACCCAGGTTACTCAATCACCAATAACCATTACCCGCTAAGTCTCAATTTAACCATAACAATTCCCAAGGTACCCCTAGGCTCCTCCCGAGACGGGTATAAAATCCCGTTGTGACTTTTGAGTAAACTAGCTCTCTAGGACCGTCTCGGCACGTGCATCACAATAATAACACCACACTCACGTGGTACAAATCACATAATACAATTATCACATATATGCCCTCAGCGGGCTAAAATTACCAATTTACCCCTATGATACAAACGGGGTCCACATGCATATTCATTTCACCTAAACATGCATACTAACCACATGTTCATTAAATTCACATAAATTAATGCAGTAAAACAATTATTGCCCTTCTGGCACACTAATCAAGGCTCCAAGCCTTATTAGCAAATTTAGGTCGTTACAAGCTGGCTGGGGCACACGGTGCGCATGTGACAGGCGTGGGGTACGCTGCAGGTGCTGGGCGCGCTGCTAGCACGAGTCGCGTGGCTGGGTATGGCACGCAAGGGCGTGCGACTGGGTACGACACGCAGGGGTGCGCGGCTGGGTGCGGCAGCAGCCGGCGTAGGGGCGTGCAGGCGTGCGGCTGAGCGAGGTGCAGGGGCACGCTGGGCAGGCAACACGCAGGGGCTGAGCGCGCATGCAGCTGGGTGAGGCTCAGGCTTCGGGGCTCGTGCCTTAGAGAATTTTTCAAATAATTTTAACGCAAAAAATTAAAATTACAAAAATTCCTATGCCCCAAAATGACTTACATTTTTCATCTAGAATTTCAAGAACAATTCCTAAACCCAAAACACCATATAATTAACGACCATTAAGAATAAACAATAATCATACATACATCCATCCATTCACATATATTACAATAACATAAGAATGCATATTATGCCCACACAGTAATTAATATATGCAGAGATTAATGACCGCTTTGGTACCAATTGTTAGGAACGAGTTTCCTAATACGCAGCGGAAAGGTGGTGGGGTTGGCCCAGTGTACAACAAAATTTTTTGTAACATATTTAAACTACCTTTAAATATGCGGATCCATTAATATTCATACATTAATCATAAGCAAGTTAAGAATAGAAATCATACATCTTGAAGCCTATCAAGTGTCATTGCTATCTTTTCGTATTTAAAACGATCTTCCTATCCAAGCTGCTCCCAGGTACTCACACTAAGATCTTCCAAAGCATTTTCTACACCTCAAGAAGTGTGTGGGCACTTCGAGAATGAAGGATAGTTTATTTGTGATTCTGCTTGATGTACTCAACACATGAGATCAAGAGAATAGGCCTCAGAATTGGTTCTTTATTTTTTAGGGAGAGAAAACTATCATTCTATTTTTCACAGAGCGAATAGACTGAGTTGTCTTGGTTATCTGTATATTTTCTGATTAGTCATACTTAAAAGAAAATATTCAAAAATAAATCTGTAACCTACTTACAATTTACTTTTTAATTAATTAATTATTTTTTTATTAATGAAAATATCCAAAAACTAATTTTTTGAATTATCCATTAATTAATTAAATAAATAAATAAAAATAAAAATCTTATCCCTGAATAATAGCATTACACGCCACTGTGTGTGCACGTGTAGCATCCCTATTTTTAGGGATTTTGGTTTTTCAATTTTTATTTATTTATTTATTCAAACTACTTTGTCAGATAAGATCTAACAACTCGATAACTAATTCAAATTTAAATTAAATATCTTTTTAACTAATTATCAAATATAATTAATTATTTGAATAAAGATTAATCTTTTAAATTCAAATCCAATTTGAACTTATCAGATTATTATCTCCTACTCAAATAAAAAGAGTTAATTAATTCTACTAATTAATTAAATCCAATTATTTTGAAAATAAATATTTAATTCATTATAATTTCGAAAATTATAATTAATTAATTATTTAATTAAAATTTGAAATTAATTTAATTATTTAATATAATTTCAAAAATTATACAATAATTAAATATTAATTAATTTTGTTAACTACAACTAATTTATAATTAATTAATTAATCACTATTATCATATAATTGCATATTTGGCCTGAAGAACAAATTTCTTCTTAAATATGTCTTTAAACTATTTTTCCCTTCATATCAACTCTTACCTTGAATAGTGTTGATAGAGCTGTTATGGGGACCTATGGACCTATAATTCCATCTCCAATAAATTTGAGATTATTAATTAAACTCTTTAATTAAATAATCTTAATTTATTAATCTCATAATTATTCCATTATAAATATGAGACTGCACTCTTGTAATTACAGACATTTCATTTACTGAGTACTTTATAATTATAAAGGGCCCATTGATATAACCATTGCATACAAATTGACCATCTAATAATGGTTCATAATTAATTAGAAAAATTACCGTTTTACCCTTTTAATTATCCCTTGTTTCCTTAAGTACCATTGGCTTTACTAGTGAATGTTAATTCATAACTAAATTATGAATTTGAGCTCAATAACCTTTCAGTCCCAAAAGTCAACCCTTAAGAGAACCATTACTCAATCTTTTATGAGAAGGCATAAATTTCATATCTGTATACTATGTCCCCAGCCATCTACATTAATGAGTTTCCAAAACAAAAATTTATAGCCTGATCATTCTGACAGACCCTAATGAGTGAATCAAAGAACTCATATAACAAAAACAGGAGTTCATAGTAACTTCAGGATTAAGATCTATTTGTATATGATCATCAGTTGATATATTTAATTAATACTTTGAAACGGTATTTAACTAAGTATTAATAAACATATCTGGTCCAGTTCTATATATTCTCTAATATATAAAGCACCTCCACTAAAGTGTCCTACCACACTAGTGATCCGGATCTAGATCACATGTATTCATAATACTAGTGGACTGTACTTGCAGTAATTAATCTAAAGATTCCATAACTTTATTTTACTGTGAACTATTCAAGTTTATTTATCTCAAACACAATCCTCTTGTACCAATACGTGTTTGAGATCACATATATGAACTTAGGAATTTTTCTGATATTTACATAATATTATCACAGAATAATATAGTCCATAAAATATATGCATAACAAATTCAATTCATTTATTTATTTATTTCATAAAACAATGTCTACTACATATGCTTTCAGGGCACACTTCTGAACATAAAAAAGCGTCAAGGAGCTGGTTACAGAGAGTAATCTAAGGTTGTTCGGCCTTTTGGAACCTCATCAGGAAATGAGGGAATCCACTGCGGGGAGTGCCACTAGAGAGGGCACCGAAGGACAAGTAATCCCCGAGCAATAGTAGGATGTGTCACAACCCCGGAGGCGACAACCAACGGAAGTGACCATTCGAGAGCCATCCAGCAACCCTCGAACTGCCACTACCCCTGCCCATCATGGGAGGGGAAAACAAAAACTACGAGAATACACTGGTCCTATACTCGAACCCTCAGATGAGAACGGTATAGACTTCTCTCTTCTAGATAACTTGCCCATACCTTGTCATTTATTTGACAGGGATGGCAACTTTAAATTTACGACCAGTAATTTTAGCTCGGACTTCTTCGAGGCAGATAATGAGTGTAGCAGTAGTTCTTTAGATAATACTACTTAGAATTTCACTTCACATTATTCCATTATTGCTCCAAACTATTTCTTAACATATATGCTCGTTTGTTTTTGTTTTGCCGTCATGCCATTTGCTGATGCTTTTGATATGTACGCCTCTGTTGATGCTCCTTCGAGCAAGAATAAGTCAAGCAGAAAGCATCCTAGGGAGAGCTGTAGTGAGCCTTCCAGAAAAAGGACTCAACCAGAAGACCCTCAGGCTCCTACTTCGTCCAGAACTACAACACCTCCTCCTCCTCCTCGTAGTGTCCCTTCCTCCGAGCAGGCAGGGATATCCTCTGTCGCTAACTTGCTGAACAATGCTTTTGATTCTACTTACGAAAAGCTACAAAAGTTGTCCATGCACTGTCGCAGCCAGGAAGTCTTCGCCAACCTTCCCCCACTAAAGCACAGCCAGGTCCTTAGTCGCGGGATTACTAAAGTCCTCAATGTAAGTTTTTTTTCTACATTGTGTTTTAGTCAAGCAACATTTCCTCTAATTGTCTCTAACAACTTCATTTTTTTCCTTGTTCGCAAGGTATCCTGACCATGAGCAATGGATGGCATCGCGCTGAGGAGATCGAGGCCATACATGCCAAGGAGATTAAGGCGGCTGAAGGCAAAATTTCCAGTTTAACCAAGGAGCTAAAGAGGACCCAGGAAGAATTGGCCAAAACCATTGTTGCCAAGGAGAAGTTCAAGGAAACTTCGGTGAACAACTTCAAGGAAGCAGCCAAACTTCAAGAAGATATGGTGGCCAGTATGAAGGAGGCTATTGGATTGGAGGAGCGAGTCAAGCTGCTCGAGGAAACTAATTCCCAAAACCTGGAGAGGTTCAGAGGAGCTACCTTCAACTGCTTCTACCTGTTTTGGAAGAATAACCTGGAGGCAAATTTCGACTACCTTCTTGAGCAAATGAGGCAAGTCGAACTCGTGAAGTGCCCTGCTCACCAAGAAGAGGAAAGGAATACCCAGAATGCCTTGGACTCTCCTGAAATCTCTTTGGCGATAGGCATCGATGGTGCTGAAGAAGATGCTGGAACATCAATCGACCAGCAATCTCAGCAAGGCCCTCCTCCAGTTGCACAATAATTTTTATTTTTTTATGTAACTAAAACATACGAACAACTGTTCGTAATGTTAAGACAACTTTGCTGCTTAAGGCAGCTTTTCCTTTTTAATATTTTTATTACATCCGAGCAGTAGTTGCTCGCGGTGTAAAGACATTTCGTTGTGATATTATAATATATTAATTGCTACTATAACATTTGTTCGTATGACCAAACTTAACATAACACTTTATTAAGATTTCACAAAATTAACTAAAAATTTTGAAAAATATTTTAAGTGTCATAATATGCTTTCCCTTATTTTGTTTGCGTGTTTACATATGTCTGTCGATATGTTTTGCTCGCTTAGTATCTTATATGCCCCCCAAGTGATCGAGGAGCTTAAGGTTCTCGGTCACTTGCCATGACCAAGTCCTGTTCGAACATTACTGCTTGCGTACTTAATATACAATTATTGATAATATAGCAAAACAACACACGTAATGAGCAAATACTTGTAATAAATACAATAATTGGCAAGAATAACTGTGCGAATATGACTAGTTATTCAACTAACTAGCCCTTGTTTACAAACTTGTAAAATCGTGTCTATACAAAATCGTGTCTGTACGAGTGATCAAAAATTGATCTTATACTTATAAGCAACTAGTTATTCAACTGACTAGCAGCTTGTTTACAAACTTGTAAAAAGTAAAATTAATACAAGCCAACTTTTTAAAAAGAATTGTTCATTGATAATACTTGCGCAGTTGTTCTCCATTCTAATAGCGAGGAACGAGATCTACATTTAAGCGAGCAAGTTTGTATGTGTTTGGATGAAGGATTTCTTCGATTTAAGGACCTTCCTAGTTTGGGCCGAGTACTTTAGCATTTTGGTCACGAGTGTTGAGAAAAAATCTTCTAAGTACCAAATCTCTCATGTCAGACTTTCTTTCGCGTACTTTAGAGTTAAAAGATCGAGAGACCTTTTGTTGGTAAGCTGCTACTCGAAGTTGAGCCTACTCACGCCTTTTGTTGACTAAGTCCAAAGACTCCATTAATAATTGGTTATTCATGCTCTGGTTATATGTTAGCCTTCTATGTGATGTTGGATTTAGCTCAACGAGCAACATGGCTTCATACCCATAGGCCAAGGAAAATGGTGTATGGCATGTTGCTGTTTGGTGAGATTTTCTATACGACCAGAGTACTTCAGGCAATTGCTCTGGCCACGCCCCCTTTGCTTCTTCGAGCCTTTTCTTCAGCGTGTCCTTTAGATTTTTGTTAATGGCTTCAACTTGTTCATTGGCCTGTGGATGAGCAACTGACGAAAAACTCTTTACAATACCATGACTTTCGCAGAAATCAGTGAAAAGATCGCTGTCAAATTGTGTGCCATTATCTGAGATAATTTTTCTTGGCAACCCATACCGACATATGATGTTTTTAATGATGAAATCCAATAATTTCTTGGTCGTGATTGTTGCGAGTGGCTCAGCTTCAACCCACTTAGTAAAGTAGTCAACAGCAACTACTGCATACTTGACATTCCCTTTTCCTATAGGCAAAGATCCGATCAGATCAATCCCCCAAACTGCGAATGGACATGGGCTTTACATCTGTTTGAGCTCATTTAGGGTTGCTCATGGTATCTTGGAGGATTTTTGGCACTTGTCACACTTCTTAAAAAATTCCATAAAGTCCTCAATCATGGTAGCCCAGAAATATCCTTGCTAGAGAATATTTTTTGACAAACTTTCCCCCCCAGTGTGATCTCCGCAGAAACCTCCATTTACTTCTGGCATCAATTCCTTAGCCTTCTCCTTAGAAACACACTGTAATGAAGACATTGAGTATCCTCATCTATACAAGATTCTGTTGACCAAAATAAATCGAGTTGATTGTCTTTGAAGCATCCTTGCCTTGTTTTTTTATGCTGGTAATTCTCCTTGTTCGAGATATTTAATGATGGGCATCATCCATGTGTCTGACGCTTGTATCACTAGCAAGGATTCTTCCACTTGAATGCTCGGTGCCAACAAATGTTCGATTGGTACTATGCTCAAGGCATCAGCATCTTTAGCGCTTGCAAACTTGGCTAAGGCATCAACATTTGAATTCTGATCGCGAGGTACTTGCTGGAGAGTATACTTCTCAAACTGTGCTAGTAAGTCCTTTGCTTTTTTCAAATAAGCCACCATCTTGAGACCCCTAGCCTGATATTCACCCATAATTTGATTAACTACTAGCTAAGAGTCACTATATATGTCTAGTGACTTTATATCCATATCCTTGGCTAGTCTTAATCCTGCGAGCAAAGCCTCGTACTCGACTTCATTGTTGGAAGCCGCAAAGTTGAATCTGATCACACAATGAAACCGATGTCCCTCGAGTGTGATTAAAATCAACCCTGCCCCTGCGTTGTGCTTGTTGGAAGATTCATCTACGAACAATTTCCAAGTAGGGGATTGATTTTGACCATCAGTCTCTACCATCGGTTCATTGACAAGGAGTCCGGTGAATTCCGCAACGAAATTTGCTAGGGCTTGTCCCTTTATATTTGCTAGTGGCGCATAGGAAATTTTGAACTGCCCTAATTCGACTGCCCATTTTAATAACCGACCAGCGGCTTCTTGTTTTTGTAATACTTGCCGTAGTGGCTGGTCGGTGAGTATTATGATGGGGTGAGCCTGAAAGTAGGGTCGCAGCTTTCTAGATGCCAGAATCAAGCAATAAGCCAATTTTTCTATGTGCGGATATCGTAGCTCTGCTCCCACTAGCCTCATGCTTACGTAATATATTGCTTTTTGGATGTTGTTTTCCTCTCTGATTAAAACATCACTAGCAGCGTACTCTGTTATTGCTAAGTAGATGTATAAATTTTCTCCTTCGATTGGCTTGGAAAAAATTGGTGGTTGCGACATGTGGGATTTTAGCGCCTAAAATGCATGTTCTCACTCCTCTGTTCACTCAAACATTTTGTTGCCTCTGAGTAAATTAAAAATTTGAACACATTTGTCCATTGACTTAGATATGAATCTACTTAGGGCCGTAATTCTTCCAGTTAGGCTTTGAACATCTTTAACTTTGGCAGGAGACTGCATCTCGATCAGTGCTTGAATTTTTTCGGGATTAGCTTCGATTCCTCGTGAGTATACTATGAATCCCAAAAATTTCCTTGATCTAACACCAAAGGAACACTTAAGAGGGTTCAACTTTATCTGATATTTGTTTAAGATGTTGAAGCATTCTTGTAGGTCCTTGATGTGTTCTTCGGCTTTTTTCGACTTAATCAGCATATCGTCGACATAGATTTCTATGTTATTGCCAATCAGCTCTTTAAACATATGGTTGACTAGTCACTGGTAAGTCGCACCAGCGTTTTTCAAACCGAAGAGCATTACTTTATAGCAGTAAAGCCCCGTATCTGTTCGAAAGTTAGTGTGATCTTCATCAGGTGGATGCATACTAATTTGATTATAACCGGAGTATGCATCCATGAACGATAAAATTTCATGTCCTGATGTAGCATCGACCAGCTGGTCGATTCTTGGAAGTGGGAAACAATCCTTCGGGCAGGCGTTATTAAGGTTTGTGAAATCCACGCACGTCCTCCACCTACCATTTGGCTTGGGAACTAGTATGGGATTTGAGACCCAAGATGGATAAAACACTATCTTGATGAATCCATTTTCCTTCAGCTTCTTGAATCCTGATGAACTAGTTTGGCCTGGGCAGCTGCTCGCATGAATCATTGTATATACCCCTTTAGGGTTTCTCCCTCCTTCTGCCAAATCTTGACCAGCTGATTGGCATCTGTTGGGTGTATTTGACCAGCATAGAACTGTCCGTAAAACTCATTTACGAACATCTCCTAGGAAACTATGCTAGCCGGAGGAAACTTGAAATACCACTCCTGAGCATATTCAGATAACGTGGCAGGAAAAATCCTAAACCAAGCATCATCTGACACTTTTTGGATGTCCATCTGGATCTCAAACTTGTTAACGTGAAATACAGAATCTTCTCCCCCTGTGAAGTTGGGTAAAATTGGCATCTTAAATTTGCTTGGAGTCTCTGCCATAGCAATCCTATGAATGAATGGGGTGCCCTTCCTCCGATCAAATTCTATATGGGACGTTCTGTTCCGAACTAGTTGCCGCACTGCCTGATTCAAGGCATCTATTTGGGCTTGCACAACATCTGGTACTGTTGGAGTGACCGGAGCTGGGGGGATGTACTCATCGTGCCTTTCCCTTCAATTATTGAGTACATCCCTCAGGTCTTCATCCTTCACCTTTGCTTGTTTGCACCTAGTCGGTCAAAGACATTGGGATATTTAGGTTGCCCCCCAGCATTTTGGCTTATAGGTCGGTTCTCCATTGGCAGAGGATTTTGTCGTTCGCCTCTCTCTTCCTGCTGTCGACTAGCATTCCTCCTGCCAGAATCCACCTCATTATAATCACGACAATCTCTAAATTGTGACCTATAAGGGTGCGACCTGTTGTTCGCATTGTTTCCTTCTCTCCCTCCTGGTATGTCCTGATAAACAGGGGGAGCCCTGCATTGGTCGGTAAGTCCTCTGACATTACTATGTCGCGGGGGACCTTTGACTGCAGAGCCTAAATCTACCTGTCTTCTGCTTCCCGAGGGATGTTGTCCCCTGCTAGGAGGGTTTTGCTCCCCAGTTGTTTGGTGTCTAGGGCTTCTGGGATGCTGCTCAGCCCTATTCTGCCTTTGCTACTGGTCGTTATCTCGACCAGCTCAAGAGGGTGGTTGCTACTCAGGATTTTGGACTGGCCTCTCCTGTTGAGCAGCAGGAGGTTGCTCTGGTCTTTGAGGATTCCTTGGGTGTGGTTGATTATGGTGATATTGGGGGTGCTCTAAATGCGATTTTGTTGAGGGTGAGTGATAGGGGGCTAATCCGGTTGGGAGGCAGGTGCAGGCTGTTCTCGTGCCAATTGAATGGCTGCTTCCAAGGCCGCAGTGGCATCCCTTTATTGGTGGTCCATGTCAGCTAGTTGCTCATTCAGTTCTTGGCGTTGCCGGTCAATCTCCCTTTGCTGCAGCATCATTGTCTCAGCCACATTCTCTTGATTAGCTCTCAGACTAGCTAATTCTTCTTGCAATACAATCAAAGTTGTTCGCAAGGTTTCAGCATCCATCTCCTCCTCTTCCAACTCCACCCGTGGCTCATCTTCCACTACATCTTGTTGAGGAGGTTGATTTGGCATATTTCCAGAAGTTTGCCCTGCTTCCCTGGTTGTTTTTGCCATTTGATTTTCTTGAAGGTCTTGAGTTCAGCTCTCAATGAAAAAGCAC
Source organism: Humulus lupulus (assembly GCF_963169125.1). Taxonomy (NCBI): domain Eukaryota; kingdom Viridiplantae; phylum Streptophyta; class Magnoliopsida; order Rosales; family Cannabaceae; genus Humulus; species Humulus lupulus. The sequence goes on along the minus strand of NC_084793.1, from coordinate 184,273,390 downwards.
CAAAATGTTGACTGACAATTTAGCCAATGACATGGAGTCACTAAAACGATAAAATATTTGTAAGCTGAAACACAAGAACTAAACAAAACAAGGATTTATAGTGGTTCGGCCCCAGATATTGGTAATAGCCTACTTCCACTTAGTATTTATATTGACGTATTATGAAACTTGCGATCAACAAATAAGGGTTTACTAAGTTTCACTAGCTCCAAAAAGGCACAAAAGTTTGTGTATATAAAACATTGATTCTCTCTCCAAAAATCCATCCCCTTCAAAGAGTCCCTTGAGTCCTATTTATAGGCTCAAGAATCTACCTAGGGGCCGACGGGCCCTCATACACATTAATTTACGCATACTTAAATAATAACAGAAAACATACTATTTACATAAAAATAGGGTCAAATATTTGACTTATAACTGTATTTGAAATATGACTTCATTTCCACGACCAGACCTGGTCTTACATTCAACACATCTTTTGCCGTATGGTTAAGCATCATTCTTCTGGTCGTTGGTCGACCTGAATGTAGTCACTAAGTAGTCACATGCAACCTACGTGTACACTACTCTTGCCACGTCAACAAGTAGTATTTTTTAGGGTAAACAATATCTAATTTTCTTATTATATTATAATTATATTTTTTTATTCAAAAGTAAATATTTTTACAATATACATATATATATATTTAAATGAGAGCTTCAAGGAGATTATGTGATACTCTAAAATCTCTTCAAAGCACTATTTCTATTTTCTCCTTTAATCTAATTTTTTTATTCATTTTCTATTTTCTAAAATATCTTAACAATTAAAAATATCAATATATACATATTAATTTGATCAAAAATGTATTTCCTTAAATATTTTAACTACTTAATCATTGAAAAATACAAAAAAAAATTAATTAAAAATTACGTAATAATTTTCAATTCTCCATATATATATTTTTCTTATTATATTATAATTATGCTTTTTTATTCAAAAGTGAATATTTTTACAAAATATCTCTCTCTCTCTCTCTCTATATATATATATATATAAATGAGAGTTTCAAGGAGGTTATGTGACACTCTAAAATCTCTTCAAAGCACTATTTATATTTTCTCATTTAATCTAATTTTTTTTATTAATTTTCTATTTTCTAAAATATCTTAACAATTAAAAATATCAATATATATATATACATATTAATTTAATTAAAATTTTATTTAGCTTAAATATCTTAACTACTTAATCATTGAAAAATACTAAAAAAATTTAATTAAAAATTACGTAATAGTTTTCAATAATCTATATATCTATTTTTCTTATTATATTATAATTATGTTTTTTATTCAAAAGTGAATATCTTTATATATATATATACATATAAATGAGAGCTTCAAGAAAATTATGTGACACTCTAAAATCTCTTCAAAACAATTTTTTTATTTTCTCCTTTAATCTATTTTTTTATTCATTTTCTATTTTCTAAAATATCTTAACAATTAAAAATATCAATATATATACATATTAATTTGATTAAAAATTTATTTAACTTAAACATCTTAACTACATAATCATTGAAAAATACTAAAAAAATTAATTAAAAACATAATAGTTTTCGATTTTCTATATATCTATTTTTCTTATTATATTGTAATTATGTTTTTTATTCAAAAGTGAATAGTTTTACAATATATATATATATATATATAAATGAGAGCTACACTCTAAAATCTCTTCAAATTACTTTTTCTATTAATCTTTTTTTTTCTAAAAAATCTTAACAATTAAAAATATCAAGGAGATTATGTGGCACTCTAAAATCTATTCAAAGCACTATTTCTATTTTCTCCTTTAATCTAATTTTTTATTTTCTAAAATATCTTAACAATTCAAATTTACGAAATAATTTTCGGTTCTCTATATATCTATTTTTCTTATTATTTTATAATTATGTTTTTTTTTTATTCAAAAGTGAATATTTTTACAAAATATTATAACTATTTTTATCAATCATCAATTATAATAATTACAGTTTTATCTCATTTGATATTTTATTAAGCTTGTGACAATACAATATTACTAATGAATTTGTGATTTGTTTTCACTACAGTAAGTAAATATTTTATAGATTGTAATTTTAGTGGACATTCCCGCAGCAACAATAGATGCGGAGGTTGATGTGAAGCACAAAAAATTATTTTTAGAAACAAGGAACACATTATGAATTAAAAAGAACATTACTAAAAATAAATTAATTTAAAATATTTAAAATCGAATAAATCATTTTCAAGTTATACATATTCATGTGCCAAATGACACCTCTAATTTATGATCGATGATGACAACAAAAATAATAATAAATATTTATTTAAATTATTTATTGTTGACGGCGAGAACTCGTCAACTAAGTTGAGTTGGAAAAAATTATCAAGTAAAGATAGTCAATAAAAAGACTGTAGAAATTTAAGTGATAACTCAAGAACAATGCCAGAACAACAATGGAGAAATTAATCTTTCATTCACTCTCAAGCACTTGCTACAGTAAATTTTCCAACCCCCTCCCATGTGGGAGAGAGGTTCTTTTTATAGCAGGCTCTAATGGCCTTGGATACATGGTGGTCCAGGAGACCAAGCGGTACATAAGTACTCTGTCAAGAGAGTGGTTTCAGAGATTGGGGTCTTGCATCCAGTACAGAGGCAGGCGTAAGGAGGAGGTCTCCACTACTTGTCCGTACCCATGTCAGAGGAGTGGTGACAGACATAGTGGCACAGGTGGTATTGGTGTCGACTCTGACTCCTGGCCATAGACGTACGGGCCATAACTCTTATCCCAGAAGTCCCACTCCCCTACTGGTACGGGTGTCTATACTCGACACACAGGGTCTTAACGGTCGTACCCAGTACTAGGTCGTACAAGCATGTTCCATTCGACTCGTACCCGAACCTCTAAGCATTGGGGTCTCAAGGTATAGGGAATGGGACACTTGGTGCATGTAATGGTCGTGGCGTGAGGCGAGGCTCCTGGGTCCTTGGCACGAGATGCCTGAAGCACCCCGAGGTCGCCCACGAGCATAGGTGAGAGGCATGTGGCCTCGACAGATGTCTGAGGGTGCAAGGCAAGATGCCTTCCTCGCGAGACCCCAGGTGGCGCGGCTCCCTTGACGCGTGGCCTCATTCGCGTGGCCACCTGGTGGCGTGGCTCCCATGCCACTCAGACTTTGATGGGCACAGCGTGGCTCCTATACCTTCGCGAGGCCTCCTTGGAAGGCCTATTGATGGCGTGGCTCCTATCCCTTCGCGAGGCCTCCTCCGCACGGCCACCAAACGCCATGGCCGAGCGAAGCCGGAGGTACGCGCGCGAGGCGAGCCGTGCGCCTGGGGCGTGGCCGAGCGAGGCCGAAGGTACGCGCGCGAGGCGAGCTGCACGCCTGGGGCGTGGCTTGAGGTACGCACGCGAGGCGAGCCGCGTGCCTAGGGCGTGGCCGAGCGAGGCCGGAGGTGCGCGCGCGAGGCGGGCCGCGTGCCTGGGGCGTGGCCGAGCGAGGCCGTCGATGCGCACCTGGGGCATGGCCAAGCGAGACTAAAGGTGCGCGCGCGAGGTGGGCCGCGTGCCTGGGGCGTGGCCGAGCGAGGCCGTCGATGCGCATCTGGGGCATGGCCTAGCGAGACTGGGGTGATGCAGCTAGGACCTCATGCATCACGAGTTGATGCGAGGCTGCTACCAAAGGACGATGGCCCGAGCGTCCCGCGGCTCAGACATGCGTTTAGGCCTTCATGGGACCTTAGCATGTGCCTGGGATCTTTTATGGGCATGGAATATTGAGCGTCCACACTTGCCCCCCAGTCTAGGAGAGGACCTTTAGGTGCTCTTGTAGACTATTCTCCTTAATTCTTATAAATAGGCCTTGATGCATGGCCTATTATTTTCACCTTACTTCCTTGGCTTAGTGGTTTGGGGAATCCTTCCTTTTTCAAGAGGTAAGGGGTTCAATCCCCCCCAACCTCACTTTTGCCATAGTTTCCTTTATTTTATTTTTTCATTTCATTTTCATCATTCACTTTTATTTTTATTTTTTACATAAGCTAATTTTTGGCATGTCTATTTGGATGCTAATACACCATTTTTGTTTATTTCTGCAGAAACGTGCTTTCGGCCATTCGGTGCTTGTTGGCCCTCGACCTCCTTTCGACCTCGACAACGCTCCATCTTATCTGCTTAAGGTATATTTTCTTTTTCTCTCACGTTCATTGGGTCCAAATTGGCATTACTCGGGATGGGGTACCTTGGCCTGCGCTTGTAGTGATTTTGACCATATGCATGCCCCCCTTTCTTACACCCTGTAGTGGGCCATTTAGGACGTTTGCATATAGAGATATTAAGCCTATTCCTTTGTGTTTTGTAGCCATCCCCTCGTTTATACGTGAACCCGTTTTTGCTGTTGGGACGAGGTCTCATGGCCAGTGACGGCCCGTCCGACATACCTCCAGGGGTTGAATTTATTGACCTGTCCTTAGATTCAGAGTCCCCTGAGGAAAACCCCTACCAGGACTATGACTCCTTAAGGCAGGCTCGTATCCGCCATCTTGAGTACATGGCTGAACTTAGGCGTAAAATTTGGGTGGTGGAGAGCGAAATTGACTCGGTGTCGAGAGGAGACGGGGCACCTTTCCCCCCAGACCTTAGTGACCATGTAGCGAGCCTTAGGATGACCCTTTTTGAATTGTAGTGGGAGTTGGAGTTTATGGAGGGACACCTTCCACCTGAGCCTTCCAGCCCATCTTCGCCTGATGACTGTCATGGGGCTGCCTCTGCTTCTCCTCAGCCCCTAGTCTCGGTTTTTCCTAGCTTAGCACTCCCGCGATCGCTCCCTCGATGGAAGACTCTTGCTAGGAAGAAAAAATGGAGGGTCAAGTGTTCTGTCTCTTCCTCACATTTTTCTTTTGATTTTGTAGATATGCCGAGGGCAAGACGACAGGTATCTACCCAACAGCAGGACGACGCCCCTCTACTAGCGTCCGAGCTGGTGTCGCGTGTGTCCGAAAACAAACTGATGGACATCGTGAATCATTATCGCGTCCCTCCAGATTATGCTCTATACGCCCCTTTGGAGGCATGCCGGGCTGACCGCCCTAGGCCCGGCCTCGTGGCCCTCAGTGAGCACATTCTGAAAGCGGGTGGTACCATCCCGTTACACCCGTTCTTTGTTGCGGTCCTCAACTACTTCGACCTTGCCTCGCTTCAGCTAGCACCCAATGGCTGGCTGACTTTGAGCTGCCTTTTCATTGCATATATGAAACTGTTGAAACGCGCCCCTACGGCAACTGAGGTGCATTTCCTCTACAACCTCATGCCCCTTCACAATTCAAAAGGCTTTTACTACTTACAAAAAGCCAACAACGGGGCCTCTTTGATAGAGGGTTCAGTGTCTAACCTGGGGGCTTGGAAGCGTGACTTTTTCTTCGTGGAAGGCCAACTCTCTGTCCGTGAGCATTTCCGGGCCACTCCCAGTAAGTACTCTGAGCATCACTTCCTCTCTTTTTTGTTTTTGTTTTTATTTTTGCAACTTATGGTTTCGTGCCTTACGCTCACATCGGATGTGGCGCGTATTATGCAGAGCACTTCGCCGAACCCGTCGTCGTCGGGTTGGAAGAGAAAGACATGAGAAGGCTCCTCATCGCTGATCCTGCCACGAAAGAGGCGGTACGCTTTTTTACCGTGAAAAATCTGAACCGCCACAAGCTATCTCCCGTCTCTAACCCCAAGTTACTGTGGAGCATCTCTGGGTCCATGAAGACGAAGGAGGCCTTGGCCGAGCCTTGCCCAGATGATGATGAGGATGAGGAAGAGCCGGAGGAAGCCCCTCTTGACCGCGAGGGATCTTACCAGCTGCCTCAATCTCCTGGGGGATGCCCCCCGTGTGCCTCCTACGATCCGGACATAGCTCCTCGCTCTCCAGGACAGCAGGCTGTTCCAGGGTGTTATGTTTGCTCTGACCCTGAGGGTTACGACGCCTTCACTCAGGCTCCACTCGACCCCGGACCATCGGGGACTTATTACGCCGACCTTCCGGAGCCTCCCTCTGATCTACCAGATCCTCCGTTTTCGACCTTCACCGTGCCCCCTCCCTTTTCGGCGAGCGGGTCATCCATCCTCATCCAGCCCGGTGCCCCTGGTGCGGATGGGGAACCCTGGGTGACTCGGATGGCAACGTCTTATGGGCAGCGATACATCCAACTTGCCTCAAGCCTCCCCGTATCTGACTGGAATGGCCTTGGGAACGTTGCTCAGACGGACCTTGGGGAGAACCTGAGGCGTACCATGACTTGGGTGAGTTCCTCCACCTCGCATCGGCCTTATTATGTATAGGTGTTTATGTACATGTCTTTTGCTTTTGTCACTTATTGTTGCTGTTGTTAACTTTTTTGTGCAGGCCTATACGGTGGCTATGCGGTTTGCCGACACGTCTAGCAACCTCTCCGCATCTACTGCTGAGAGGGACTGCCTTACAGCCCGGGTCCAGGAGCTCGAGAAAACCCAGTCTGAGCTGAAGAAGGTTCGGGCCGAACTTGCCACCTCGTCGGGAAGGAAGCTGAAGGCGGTTGCCAAGGCCAAGGAGCTGAAGGACCAAGTTGCCAGCCAGAAGAGCGAACTCCAGGCGACCAAGGATATCGTGACAGTGTCGCAGGAGAGGGTTACTTATTTAGAGGCTGAAGTCGAGTCCATCAAGGTCGAGCTCCAGACTGCAAGGACCAATGTCGCTACGTTGCGGGAGAGAAATGCTTCCTTGGAGGCGGAGAAGACTACCACTGAGTACAGGTCCATAGACCGTACCCTTTACAACGTATGGAGGCAGGATCCCAATTTTGACTTCTCTTCTTTTGGTGAGCATGCCGTCGCTCGAGCGGCCATGTGGAGCGCCCATGGTAGGAGGCCCTGAAGTAGTCATTTCATAACTTTTGCTAGCTAGCCCACCATGGGTGTACGCTTTTTTTTTTTTTTT